>NW_022436995.1:6353725-6362596 GCF_009761245.1 Sapajus apella
AGGCACAAAAAAAATCCAATCAACAGATGAATGGATAAATAAAATATGGTATAACAAATACATCAATGAAATAGTATCAACTCTCAAAATTTATTTGTAAGCTTCATTGATGTTGTGTGTTGTTCTAGCTTAATTTTATTTCATTATCTGAATGAACAACCATTTATTTATCCTTTTTGGTTGGCAAACAGGCTTTGTTATTACTGACACACCTATTACATTCTTGTACATTTCTCTTCAAGAGAAACTTCCGCCTCCCAGGTTCAAAAGTTTTCCTAAGTGGGTTGTACAGTTTACATTCCTACCAGGATGTAAATAGTTCATGCTGCTGTTTATGAATATTTTTGGACTTTTAAATTTCTGGTGATGATCCATTCATTTCTCTCTATCACTGCTCCTGCTTTTCATTGACTCTACCTAACATCTAAGAACTGCCTACTTTCAGATTACGACCACTTTTAAACTGTAATTCCTATATATCTTGCTCAGTAAAATGTTCTTTGTGAATTTTGTTTTCCTTTAAGAGACAGGGTCTTAGTATGTTGCTCTGGCTGGCCTTGAACTCCTGGCCTCACGTGATCCTCCCATCTCAGCCTCCAAAGTAGGTGGGACTACAGGCTTGTGCCACCATGCCCAGCTTCCAACATTTTTTTTCCAGCTTCCAACTTTTTTACTGCTCTTTAGAAGCAAAGTATCTTTCTGCTTGATTATTTTGTACCTCTCCTTTAGGATACCACATCATTGGTTTAGATGGTTAAGACTTCTCCCATCTAATCCATGACAGTAACATTAATATAAAAGCCAGGGATAATATCAATAGATGCAGAGAAGGTCTTTGACAAAATTCAACAGCACTTTATGCTAAAAACTCTCAATAAACTAGGTATCGATGGAACAGATCTCAAAATAATAAAGCTATTTACGACAATTCCACATCATACTGAACGGGCAAAAATTAGAAGCATTCCCTTTAAAAACTGGCACTAGACAAGGATGCACTCTCTCATCACTCCTATTCAATATAGTATTGGCAGTTCTAGCCAGAGAAATTAGGCAAGAAATAAAAATAAAGGGTATTCAATTAGGAAAAGAAGATGTGAAATTGTCCCTATTTGTAGACAACATAATCGTGTATTTAGAAGACCCCATTATCCGAGCCCAAAACCTCCTCAAGCTGATAAGCAACTTCAGCAAAGTCTCGGGATACAAAATCAATGTGCAGAAATCACAAGCATTTCTATACACCAGCAACAGACAGAGAGCCAAATCATGAGCGAACTCCTATTTACAACTGCTACAAAGAGAATAAAACACCTAGGAATATAACTAACAAAGGATGTAAAAGATCTCTTTAAGGAGAACTACAAACCACTGATCAAGGAAGTAAGAGAGGATACAAATAGATGGAAAAACATTCCATGCTTATGGTTAAGGAGAATCAATACTGTGAAAATGGCCACACTGCCCAAAGTAATTTATAGATTCAATGCTCTTGTCATCAAGCTACCATTGATCTTCTTCACCGATTTGGAAAAAAACACTTTAAACTTCATATGTTACCAAAAGAGAGCCTGCATAGCCAAGACAATCCTAAGCAAAAAGAACAAAGCAGGAGGCATCGCACTACTGGACTTCAAACTATACTACAAGGCTACAGTAATCGAAACAGCATGGAACTGGTACCAAAACAGAGATACAGACCAATGGAACAGAACAGACGCCTCGGAAGCAATGCCACATATCTACAACCATCTCATCTTTGACAGACCTGACTAAAACAAGCAATGGGGAAAGGATTCCCTGTTTAATAAATAAATGGTAATGGGAAAACTGGCCAGCCATATGCAGGAAGGTGAAACTGGACCCCTTCCTTACACCTTATACAAAACTTAACTCCAGATGGATTAAAAATTTAAATGTAAGAACTAACACCGTAAAAATCCTAGAAGAAAACCTAGGCAACAACATTCAGGACATAGGCACAGGCAAGGACTTCATGACTCAAACACCAAAAGCAACAGCAACAAAAGCCAAAATAGACAAATGGGATCTAATTAAACTTAAGAACTTCTGCACAGCAAAAGAAACAATCATCAGAGTGAACCGGCAACCAACAGAATGGGAAAAAATTTTTGCAATCTCCCCATCTGACAAAGGGCTAATATCCAGCATCTATAAAGAGCTAAAACAGATTTACAAGAAAAAAACAAACAAACCCATTCAAAAGTGGGCAAAGGATATGAACAAACACCTTTCAAAAGAAGACAAATATGCAGCCAACAAACATGAAAAAATGCTCATCATCACTGGTCATTAGAGAAATGCAAATCAAAACCACATTGGGATACCATCTTACGCCAGTTAGAATGGTGATAATTAAAAAATCTGGCAACAACAGATACTGGAGAGGATGCGGAGAAAAAGGAACACTTTTACACTGTTGGTGGGAGTGTAAATTAGTTCAACCATCATTGAAGACAGTGTGGTGATTCCGTAAGGATCTAGAAATAGAAATTCCATTTCACCCAGCAATCCTATTACTGGGTATAAACCCAAAGGGTTATAAATCGTTCTATTATAAAGACACATGCACATGTATGTTAGTTGTGGCACTGTTTACAATAGCAAAGACCTGGAATCAACCCAAGTGCCCATCGATGATAGACTGGACAAAAAAAAAGTGGCACATATACACCATGGAATACTATGCAGCCATAAAAACGATGAGTTCATGTCCTTTGTAGAGACATGGATGAATCTAGAAACCATCATGCTCAGCAAACCGACACAAGAACAGAAAATCAAACACCACATGTTTTCACTCACAGGCAGGTGATGAACAATTAGAACACTTGGGCACAGGGAAGGGTACAACACTCAGTGGGCTAGATGGGGAGGCAGAGGGGAAGGGATGGGAGGGGAGAGGAGGGACAGCAGGGGGGCAGGGCGGATGGGGGAGGGATAACACCAGGAGAAATGCCTGATGTAGGCAAAGGGGGTAGGGAGGACGTGGCATGTATGTACTTATGCAACAATCCTGCAGGAAGCAGGATGTGCACATGTATGCCAGAGCCCAAAGTACAATGAAAAGTAAATAAATAAAAGCCAGAATAATTCTATATACATCTTGTAGACATCTAAGCAAGGAATACATATGATGATTTCTAAAGAATACTTATCTCTTTTTCATGTTCTTTTTTATGGAGTGCTACTACTCACAGCATTTGATGCTAGAGGTAGCCAGCTTTTATGCACAAATAGATGAGCAACTTGATTGTGTGTGACTCAATGGATATTAATGAATCCATAAAGAATTCATCAAAAGATATACAGGCTTCGTATGAATATATAAGCAGCCCCAGATGTATATTTGGATGCCTGAATTTTTAAAAATAATGTTCATGTCTTATTAGAAGTCCTATCATTAGTCTTAAAGTTGCCCTCTAATATTTGCCTACATTTAAAAATGCTGGTTAGACCATATAACCGAAAAGAATTTTTTCCCCCTATCTGAATGATTGGTGTTTTTAAAATCCCTGCTACTAGGTCTGCATTTAAAATCAGGTCAGGCCGGGCATGGTGACTCATGCTTGTAATCCCAGCACTTTGGGAGGCCAAGGAGGGCGGATCACGAGGTCAAGAGATCAAGACCATCCTGGCCAACATAATGAAATCTCTACCAAAATACAAAAATTAGCTGGGTGTGGTGACGCGCACCTGTAGTCCCAGCTACTTGGGAGGCTGAGGCAGGAGAATTGCTTGAACCCAGGAGGTGGAGGTTGCAGTGAGCCAAAATCGTGCCACTGCACTCCAGCATGGCGCCTGGCAACAGAGCGAGACTCTGTGTCAAAAAAAAAAAGATCAGGTCATTGACTATAATGGTCTGACACATCCTAAGCCAGAGCTACTTCTGCCACCAATTAATCACTAGCCTCCAAATCTACTTAGCCAATGTGACCAGGACTTGTGTTTGGCTAATTAAAATAGAGCAGAGAATCTTTTTTTTTAAGTTATACATATATTTTTAATGTGTTGCTTGGGTCCTAGCTAAGAGAGGAAGAATACAACACTGCACAGAAAAAAATATTAACTTCAAAAGTTATTTCCTTTATAAGATAAACAAGATAGGAATTAAGAGCAATGTTATATATAAAAGTTATTAATTACTTATATAAAGTAAGAATTAAAAGACTGGTACTGTGTGTCTCCAAAAATAATTTTAAAAAGTAAACTCTTTTCTATTAGGTAAGTACTTTGAGATTCTATGTTATAAAATCTTACCTTTAGTAATTCAAAATAGTGCCAACAGTGATACACGGGCACCAGCATAAGACGTGGAAGGACATAACGAACTGCCTCTTTAAAACCATCGGCAATGGACTGCAAAGCAAAAAGATATCATAGTATGTATGTCTCTGACAACAAGGATATACAACAGCAGTGCCTAACAAAAATAGCTATTAAAAATTTGAGATACAGACTTATCAAAACTACAACAGAATGCATGTTCTATATTGAAACTTCAGTGCTGTATGTCAAGTTGTTCTTTTTTCCCTTTCCTCCTTTAAGTTATTAGAGAAACATATACATTTATTTTCTTTTATATAGCTAAAATAACTTTCACAATAATATTCTAAAGCTTATGTTTTGGCTTCCATATACCCTGAAGGAATTGTGAAAAGCTATATACCCTCTTGAACAATTTTTAAATGTTGTAAATTTAAATAGTTACAAAAGATGCATTTCAGGGAATGCTGTATACTATAAATGTGATTTAAATGTATTCTACCGAACAATAATTGAATAAACTTCAGATTTAGCTCACTTATGAAAAATATCTGTCATACAACTTAACTAACAAAGCCTTCTACTCATGAACCCAACTATTCTAACTGAAAACAAACAAAAGCAAAGCCCATCTTCACTGTCAAAATAAACAGCAACATCAGACTTAATCTGTCAGAAGTCAAACTTTATTCTTAAATTCAAATGAACATATTAATCTCACGGTTTCAAGGATTAGAACCTTCTGGAAGAAACTACAACTGCTTCTAATATATTACATCAAGGTATGAGAACAAGCTTCTCCTCTTCTTTATCCCAAATGATGAAGTACTTACCATAAGGTTAATATAAACCCTTGTGATAACCATATCACTTCTTAATTATTAGACAATAGATAAGACATAAGATAGATAGATATAACATTTTGGCTACCAAGAATTGTTATTATCAACCTCCATAAACTTCTTCTGTGAACTCTTTTGCTTTGTACTCAGTAGACTCTCCCACAAGAGTGACACCTTTTTTTTTTTTTTTTTCCTGTTTGGTGCCCTAGAGGTTTTTACATACTGGATCAATGCATAATGGAAAATATACACAGCAAAAGGTAACAAGTAAAATAAGCTGGAAAAGACAATGCAAAAAACATAAACAAGGTCTCCGAAGACTAGAAACAGATTCCCTTAAAGCTCTCTGTGCCTTTATATGTCCTGAAAAAATCTTAGTGTATAGCTTTGGGATAGGCATACCCCAGTTTTGGAAACTACTGTAGAATAAATGGTTTTCTAAAATGTATATTAAATTTAACTAATGGTAATTTTAGATGTCTATATAGTTGACTTAGTGGTGTTTCTCCCCATAAGAAAAATATCAACCACACCAATATACAATGAGAGAAAGAATCTGACCTGCTGCTTTAAAAAAGTCTTCATAAATACTCACATAATTCTTACATTTTGCTAAATTATAATCTGTTCAATAAATAGACTTATTACTCAGTAACCAAACTATTTACCAGGAAACACAAAAAGTGCTAACAATTCTCCTAAAGATTAATTCATTTTCACATTTGCTATGATCTGAATGCTTGTGTTTCCTCTAAAGTCATATATTGAAACTTAATCCTCAATCCAACAGTATTAAGAGGTGGGGCATTTAGAAGGTGATTAGGACATGAGGGCAGAGCCCTTGTGAATGGGATCGTGCTCTTATAAAAGAGGCCTAAGGGAGCTTATTTGCGCCATCCACCATGAGAGGATACAGCAAGAAAGCGCCATCTATGAACCAGAAGAACAGACCCTCACTAGACACCAAATCTATTAGCCTCTTGATATGGAACTTTCCAATCTCCAACTGTAAGAAATAAATTCTATTGTTTATACGCTATCCAGTTTGTGATGTTTTATTAGAGCAGCCTGAATGCGCTAAGACAACATTAAACTAATTAGTGATATGAATTACTCTGGATATTTTATATATAGTGCTTGAACTGGAACCAATATGAAACTTCAAAATTAGTCTACAAGATCAACTGTTTTGTTCATCTATACTAAAATGGCTAATAAAGTGCATTTTAAAATTTTTGCAGCATGTATTTACAGTATAAGGAGTCCTCTAATAATAACAGGACCTACATTTGAGTATTAAACACATGCCAAACATTGTGCTTATGCTTTATATATATCACCATTTAATTTCCTAATAACTATAAGAGATATATATTATGATGATCACCATTTTGCAAATGAGCAAACTCAATCTCAGAGATTAAGTGAATTGCTCAAAGTAACATAACTATTAACTGGCTGGGCACAATGGCTCATGCCTGTAATCCCAGCACTTTGGGAGGCTGAGACGGGCAGATCACCTAAGATCATGAGTTTGAGACCACCCTGGCCAACATGGTGAAACTCCATCTCTACTAAAAATACAAAATTTAGCCAGGCGTGGTGGCATGCGCCTGCAGTCCCAGCTACTCAGGAGGCTGAGGCAGGAAGAGTGCTTGAACCCAGGAGGTGGGGGTTGCAGTGAGCCAAGTGGCGCCACTGGACCCCAGCCTGGGTGAAACAGCAAGACTCCGTCTCAAACACACACACACACACACACACACACACACACACACACACACACACAATTAATTGGCACAAAGCCTTAAGCTCCAACTTCAAATCTTATTTTTTTAAGTGTGCTATACAGTTGAGGCACAGTGCCTTATGGCCAACAGACCAGTCTGGCCAACATGGTGAAATTCTGTCTCTACCAAAAAAATACAAAAATTAGCCAGATGCGGTGGTGCACTCATGTAGTCTCAGCTCCTGAGGCAGAAGAATCGCTTAAACCCACGAGGTGGAGGTTGCAATGAGCTGAGATTGTGCCACTGTACTCCAAATAAATAAATAAAGTGTGCTATACAGCTTCCAAAGATGCTTTCTGTTTTCAGTTTTATCAAGGAAGCATTATTTTATGCTAAACTGAATGAATTTTTTTAAGTTAATACAAGTCAGTTTGTCCTGAAAAGGGATTTCATCTAACTCTTCCAATTTCACTTAATACCTACAGCGACTGCGCTATTAATAATTGGGTCCTTTAACATTCAAATTCCACAGCAAAAATTCCTAATAGGACTGAAACAAGAAATGTGTTGTGAGTGCTTTTAATGAGTATGCAAAGATAGAGTGTGCATTTAATGCATACTTTATGGTTTATATGAATATACAGGAGTTAACTTTTAACTCCTCTCTTAAAATAATTTTGAGAATTAAGTATAATTTTTATTCCATGACAAATTTTTGAGAGCAGAGATGTAGAAGATAATAAATAATGGGAATTTACAGTAAAGAAGGCAGGGAGAAGATGGTAAGTTCAAGTTCAAGAAGACGGTAAGATGACAAGTTTTATTTATTTATTTTTACTTCTTTTTAATTTTTTTTCTGTCAGTTCAGATGACAAGTTTTAAACATGTCATATCTGAAGTGCACTTAGGGTATCCAAGTTTATTAGTTCCAGGCAGCTGGTTATATGAAAGTGTATAGACACATACACATATATACAGAGTGCTCAAGAAAAAAAGTGATGGCCTGGAAATAAAATACGAAGTCACTGGCCGGGTGAGGTGGCTCACAGCTGTAGTCCCAGCACTTTGGGAGGCCAAGGAGGGCAGATCCCCTGAGGTCAGGAGTTCAAGACCAGCCTGGCCAACATAGTGAAATCTCGTCTCTACTAAAAATACAAAAATTAGCTAGGTGTGGTGGTGCGAACTTGTAATCCCAGCTACTTGGGAGGCTGAGGCAGGAGAGAAACACTTGAACCCAGGAGGTGGAAGTTGCAGTGAGCCAAGTTCGAGCTACTGCACTCCAGAGCAAGACTCTGTCTTTAAAAAAATAAGAAGTCACCAGTATATAGATATGGAAGAAGTCACCAAAGGAGAGCACAGAATGACAGAAAAACAGGGGCTGATAAAAGAAGTTGGATAACAGCTATAATTAACGAGACTGAGAAGAGATCAGAGATGAAAACTGGGAAAATGTAGTATCATATGAGCTGATACGGTTTGAATTTGTGTCCCCGCCCAAATTCCATGTCCAACTGTAATCCCCAATGTTGGAGGTGGGGCCTAATGGGAGGTGACAGGATCATGCGGGACAGATTTCTTCCTTTAATGCTGTTCTTGTGACAGAGTTCTCACAAGATCTGGTTGTTTAAAAGTATGTGAAACCTCCCTGCCTGCTTCCCTTTTGCCTTCTGCCATGATTGTAAGTTTCCTGAGGCCCTCCCAGCCAAGCTTCCTAGAGGTTGTGGAACTCAGCCAATTAAACCTCTTCTCTTTATAAATAACTCAGTTTCAGGTATGTATGTATTTATGTATGTATGTACGTATGTATGTATGTATGTTATGTGACAGAGTCTCTCTCTGTAGCCCAGGCTTGAGGACAGTGGTGCAATCTCAGCTCAGTGCAACCCCCACCTCCTGGGTTCAAGTGATCCTCCTGCCTCAGCCTCTGTAGTAGCTGGGACTACAGGCGTACACCACCACATCCAGTGTGTGTGTGTGTGTGTGTGTGTGTGTGTGTGTGTGTGTGTGTGTGTGTG
>NW_022436995.1:6362606-6440369 GCF_009761245.1 Sapajus apella
GTGTGTGTGTGTGTGTGTGTGTGTGTGTGTGTGTGTGTGTGTGTGTGGTGTGTGTGTGTGTGTGTGTGTGTGTGTGTGTGTGTGTGCGTGCGCGCGCGCCTTTTTTTTTTGTTTTTGTTTTTTTTGAGACAGGGCCTTGCTTGCTCTGTCGCCCAGGCCAGAGTATAGTGGCATAATCTTGACTCACCGCAAACTTCACCTCCTGGGTTCAAGTGATTCTCCTGCCTCAGCCTCCCAAGCAGCTGGGATTACAGGTGCGCACCACCAAGCCTGGGTAATTTTTGCATTTTTTAGTAAAGATGGGGTTTTGCCATGTTGGCCAAGCTAGTCTTGGACTCCTGACCTCAGATGATCCACCCACCTTGGCCTCCTGAAGTGCTGGGTTACAGGCATGAGCCAATGTACCCAGCCTTCAGGTATTTCTTTATAGCAGTGTGAGAATGGACTACTACAGGAACCAAGAGACAAGAGCAGTAACAAATACTACAGACATAAATATGAAATAAAAATATCCACTGCATTTGGCAATTAAGTCAGTTGTCAAAGGCAATTTATATCCTGATTAAAACATACATGATAGTGTTTTGATAAAGAATCGTAAAAAATAATATAAAGACAATTGGCTGCAAAGACAAAATGAAAGAGGGAATGAAACAAAACTTTCTTTACTCTAGTTAATTATTCTACTAGAGTGAAGAAAGGTTTGTTTATTTGTTTCCTTGCTTGTTTTAGGACAATAAGGATTTTATCATATTCAAATGTCAAGGGGTAAAAGCCAGTTTATTTCTTTTTTTATTTCATTTTTTAAATTTTTTATTTTTTAATTTTTTTTGAGACAGAGTCTCTCTCTGTCACCCAGGCTGGAGTGGTCTTGGCTCACTGCAACCTCCGCCTTCCAGGTTCAAGCGATTCTCCTGCCTCAGCCTCTGAGTAGCTGGGATTACAGGTGCACGCCACCACGCTGGGCTAATTTTTGCAATTTTAGTAGAGATGGGGTTTCACCGTGTTGGCCAGGCTGGTCTCAAACTCCTGATCTCAAATACTCTGCCTGCCTTGGCCTCCCAAAGTGATAGGATTACAGGCGTGAGCCACCATGCCCGGCCAGATTCATCTTTATACGCCAGATCTATTATGTGCCAGATTCTTCTGGTCATTCAGTATTTGTGATGTTGTACTGTAAAAGATTTCTACAGTAAGAACAGATAGAGCTCCAGAGAGGAAACAGAAGACAATTTAAAATAGGTTCAGGATTAACAAGATTAAAAGGATTAATGCAATATTTTTTCATATGCTTTATAAAAGGATTCTAAAGTTACAAATATTTGAAAGATAAAATACTGAGATATTTATTTATTTGCTTTATAAAAAAAAATAACATTCAAGTTAAGTTTACCTGGAAGTGTAGAGCAACTGCAGGTCTGGCCATCAGTTTACTGAAATGTTCACTAAACTCTGGTGAAAGAATATCCTGTGATAATGTTTCATAAGGATCAAATGCTTGCTCCTATTTTTTCAAAAAGAGAAAAAGCATTAGGTTTAAAAGAATATATTTTCTACCAATTTGGTACAGATTATTTAAAGGCATTTTTTTTTTTTTTAATTGAGACAGGGTCTTGCTCTGTTGTCCCAGCTGGAGTGCAGTGGCACGATCACAGCTCACTGTAGCCTCACTCCTACACTCAAGCAATCGCCCCACCTCAGCCTCCTGAGTAGCTAGGACTACAGGTGCACCACCATGCCTGGCGAATATCTGTATTTTTTTGTAGAGATGGGATCTTGCCATGTTACCCAGGCTGGTTTTGTTTCAAACTCCTGGGCTCATGAGATTAAGCTGTCTCGGCCTCCCTGAGAGGAGATTATAGGCATGAGCCACCATGCCAGGCCTTAATGGCAAATTTTTATTCAAGTCCTCAACTACATTTCATCACTTTTTACTACTTCTCCAAGGACAAACAATAACTACGGTTGCAACTAGTACATTTTTTTAAAATGTAAGTGTGACCTTTAACAATAAATAATTAGAGGCTACAGACTCTTAAAATAGGTCACTGACCTTGTAATTACAAGTATCAAATAGTAAAATGCTATGCAAGGCAGGTATGGTGGCTTGTGCCTGTAATACCAGCTACTTGGGAAGCTGAGGCAGGAGGATTGATTGAGGCTAGGAGTTCAAGAACAGCCTGCACAAAATAGACAGATGCTGTCTCTTAAAAAAATTTTTTTTGTAATGCTTATGCACATTTTTTTCAGCAAATGAAAAAGCTACTATGAAGGCTGGGATTTAAAATTCTGCTATGCTTACAAAATGAGTTTGTTTTTTTTTTTTAATTTATTCATTTATCTATTTTTTATTTTTGAGACGGAGTCTTGCTCTATTGCCCAGGCTGGAGTGCAGTGGTGCAATCTCATCTCACTGCAACCTCCGCCTCACAGGTTCAAGCAATTCTCCTGCCTCAGCCTCCTGAGTAGCTATGACTACAGGTGTGTGCCACCATGCCTGGCTAATTTTTTGTATTTTTAGTAGAGACAGGATTTCACCATGTTAGCCAAGATGGTCTCAATCTCCTGACCTCGTGATCCGCCCGCCTTAGCCTCCCAAAGGAGTTTATATTTATATTTCATTTTCTTTTCTTTTTCTAAGACAGGGTTTCTCACTCTGTCACCCAGGTGCAATCTCGGCACTGCAGTCTTGACTTCCTGAGCTCAGATGATCCTCCCACCTCATTCTCCCAAGTAGCTGGGATTACAGGCGTGCTCTACCATGCCTGGCTAATTTTTTGGAGGGAGAAGGTTTTACCATGTTGCTCAGGCTGGTCTCAAACTTCTAGGTTCAAGGGATCCCCCTGCCTTGGCCTCTCAAAGTGCTAGGATTAATACAGGCGTGAGCCACTGTGGCCAGCCTAGGATATTTTCAAAAGAAGGAAAATGTGATGATACCTGTTTTACATCTACTCTACAGTTTCCAAAATTAGAAAAAGAAAGCAAAGATAAAGTACAGTAAAAAAAAAAAAAAACAAAGCAGAAGCTGTTCATAGCTTGCCAATGTCTATATTTAAATTCCTATTATTTCATAATAATCAATAACCCCAATGTCTAGTTAGCCCTAAGAGATTTGTTTTATTTTTGTATTTTTAAAACAAGCATTTTTTAAATATAGTTTGTTTTTTGGGGGAAAATACACAAGTACAGTTTTGGCAAGGATGCAGAGAAATTAGAACACCTATGCATTGCTAGTGGGAATGTAAAATGGTTCACCCCCATGTAAAACAATTTGGCAGTTCCTCAAAAAGTGAAACACAGAATTACCATATGAACTCAGCAATTCCAAGCCTAGGTGTATACCCAAAAGAAATGAAAACATTGCAGCATTATTCATAATAGCCAAAAGGTGGAAGCAATCCTAGTGTCCATCAGCAAATGAATAAAGAAGTATAGACATGCAACAGATTACTCAACCATAGAAAGAGATAAAGTTCTAACATATGCTATGCTATGAATGAACCTTGAAAACGTTACGCTAAGTAGGTAGAAATGAAAATGCTATATAGTTCCACTAATCTGAAATGGCTAAAATTCATGGAGCCAGAAAGTAGATTAGAGGTTACCAGGAGTTGGGAGAAACAAGGGGTTCCTGCTCATTGGGTGGGGTTTCTGTTTAGCATGACGAAAAAGTTAGAAACAGATAGCGATAATGATTGTACAATATTGTAAATTTAATGCTACTGAATTATAACACATAAAAATGGCTAAAATGGCACATTTAATATTATATACCTATAACCAAAATTTTAAAATTAAATTAAAATTAAAAAATGATACAATATTTTTAGAACCATACCTTTAGGAGTACAGTAAGCAACCAGAACACAAATTATCATAATATAAAACACATTCTAGGCAAGGCATGGTGGCTCCCGCCTGTAATCCCAGCACTTTGGGAGGCTGAGGCAGGCGGATCACAAGGTCAGGAGTTCAAGACCAGCCTGACCAACATGGCAAAACCCCGTCTCTACTAAAAATACAAAAATTAGCTGGGCGTGGTGGCACGCACCTGTAATCCCAGCTACTCAGGAGGCTGAGGGAGGAGAATGGCTTGAACCTGGGAGGTGGAAGTCAAAGTGAGCCGAAATCACACCACTGCACTCCAGCCTGGGCAACAGAGTGAGGCTCTATCTCAAAAAAACCCCCCAAAAAACAGTCTATTAAGAGTCAAAGCTGATAGCCAGGCATGGGCTCATGCCTATAATCCCATCACTTTTGGAGGCCAAGGTAGGAAGACTGCTGAGGCCAGGAGTTCAAAACCAGTATAGGCAACATAGTGAGACCACATCTCTACTTAAAAAAAAAAAAGAACCAAGGCTGAGACAGGCACAGTTGGCATGCACCTATGATCTCAGCTACTCAGGAGGCTGAGGCAAGAGAACTGCCTGAGCTCATGGGTTCAAGTCCAGCCTGGGCAAAACAGACACCTACCTCTAAAAAATTAATAAAACAACATCAAACTTTTTCTGCAGCTTTGCAGGGTACTGGAAAAAAAAAAGAACCAAGTCTGAATATTTTGATTAGACATCAGTAACTGAATACTTCTATGCTATTAGTTTCTTTGTCTACAAAGTGGATGTAATATAGGTGACCTATATTTTCAGAAAAATATTGGCAGACATTATAAAACTAGGAAAAATTTTTAAATGAAATCTAAAGACCACACTTTGAAAGCTCTGTTTTCCAAAAGAAACAAAAATGGCCAATGAGCATGAAAAGATGTTCAACATCATTAGTTTAAGAAAATAAAAATAAAGGAAAGCAAGGTGGCTTACATCTATAACCCCAGGGCTTTGGGAGGTCGAGGAAAGGGAACCACTTGAGCCCAGGGGCTCCAGACCAGTCTGGGCAACATAGCAAGACTCTGTTTCTTAAAAAAACAATTTTTTTTAAAAATTAGCCAGGCATTACGGCACAGCTACTGAAGAGGCTTAGGCAGGAGGATCACTTAATCCCAGGAGTTTAAGGTTACAGTGAGCTATGATTATGCCACTATATTCCAGCTTGGGCAACAGAGTGAGACACCATCTCAAAAGCAAAGACAGAGGGAGATGAAAAGAAAAGAAAAGAAAAAAGCAAAGAAGAGGAGAAGAAAGAAAGATAGATTTCTTTTCCTGTTAGACTGGTAAAAATGGGATAGCTACAGAACCAGATATGAAAACAAAAAAATTTTTGACAAAAGAATAAGAATGAGGTAATATCCAGAGTTAGTGAAGGGGAGGGGTGGAGAAAGAACGAAGCTTTCACTGGAACTTACCTGGAAGTGAACATGGCAAAATATTTCGAAGTTCTAAAAATATGCCTACCTAGTCTTTAGCACTAAAATTCCACTTCTAGGAATATATCCTTAAAAATGATTAGAATATCAGGGCATAGTGCAAGTATGTTTGTTGCAGTGTTGTTAATTAAAAAAAAAAAAAAAAGGAAAAAACTCTACAACCTTATGGATAATAGTTAAAATATATTATGGTGTCTCCATAAAACATTGCATTATTTATACTTAAAAACTGTGTTGAAGTATATACATTAACATGGACAGTGTTTACGATACACAGAGTAAAAACAGGAAGTTATAAAATAGTAGGATCCTATTTTTGCAAACACACATAGGTTTGTATGTATGCACAGAAAAATATTTATAAGGACAAGTTATCTCTGGGTGTTGTAAAATCTAATTTATGTATCTCTATTTTTCTGAATATTTTTTACAATGAGCTACATTACTCCTACAGTCATTTAAAAGACAACAAAATGATTTTTACTTTGAAAAACATTAAAATAATATAAACTTAAAATATAAACTTAAAAATATATTTTATAAAATATAAAAATAAATAATAAATTTAAAAATATAATAATAATATAAACTTAAAAACATTAAAATAATATAAACTTTCCAACTTTAAGTTTAAAATCCACAGAAGGTAAAGACCTATGGTCAATAAAATGTATCTTCCTTCATCTTGAACATACCTAACAAATAAAAAAATTCCTAAATGTTTCTACTCTACTACATAAACTTTCACTATAAATATTGCCGTAAATACACTATAAAGAAAGTGTCACTACATAGGCAATGTGATCTTACTTTGTTATTGGTTAAATCTTAAATATATTTTTATAATGGCCAGTGGCATCTTCAAATTTTCATAAAGAATATCTTTTAATTTTTTGTTTTGTTTTGTTTTTGAGATAGGTCTCACTCTGTCACCCAGGATGGAGTACAGTGACACAATCATGAGCCTGGCTTCCTGGGCTCAAGCAATCCTCCTACCATAGCCTCCTGAGTCACTGGGACCACAGATGGGCACTACCATGCCTGGCTATTTTTAAAATTTTTTTAATGGAAATGAAGTCTCACTGTGTTGCCAAGGCTGGTCTCTAAATTTCTTACTACAGCATTTAGGACTTTAATGAGAATATAAAGTAGTTTTGTAAACTTACTTCTGCCAAATCTTCAAAACAGCTGCCAGCTAAGGGATGAGGACTGCTTTCATCAGTCATTTCAACTGTGTCTTCAATCAAACCTAAAAGTTTCACAGTCAATTCATGTATATCTGAAATGTTACTAAAAATCTTTTCAATATCCTGAAAAAAGAGAAGGAAAGGTTGAGAAATATAAGACTGAGAATTCTGCTTATAATTTACTAAATATAAAAAGCACTATAGGCTACTCTAGGCACACTATAGTGCTTTGGAGTAGCCCAGCTCCACAAGAAACAGTACTGCTGCTGCTGCTGTACACTGTGCTTCAGCAGAGGTTCCTATCATTGTCATGCCTTTGACTTCTTTCCTGGACAAAGCCAAGAACTGTCCCGAGCTAAAACCCAATTTTGGGGCTTGCCTGTCTTACACCAAATATGTCATTTAATTTATGGGTGATATTTGTTTTCTCCATGTTTTTAAATCTATGGAATAAACTGTAGAATTTCTTTAGCAAATCCTTTATTGAGAGCATGATTAAATCTATTATTATAACTTTGGAGCAATTTGCACATTATATAAAGCAATATATTTACATTAAATGTCAACAAGCTATAGCAGAATTTTTGCATTCTGCTCTTGGGAAAACTCATTCTTTGTAAAATAAAAGTTACTACACGTGAATGCATTCTCATTATAAAAGATTCAAACACAAGACAGAGAACAAAATATGAATGTTTACTCTCATGCCCCCCCCCACACCCCGGTCCTCAGAGGCAGAAACTATTAATGGTTTAGTACGCATTATTCCAGTATAAACCTCTAACCATTTTCAAACATGTACATCTTGGTGTTAATATATTAAAAGACGGAATCATAGTGTGTACTCTTTTAACTTGGGTTGGAGAGGTCAACATACTTTAGAATAAAGAGATCTGCTTGTACAAAAAAAAAGCAATATAAGAGTTAGGGGTATATTTTAATTCAATCTCAAACCAATATATTCTAAGACAATAAAAATCAATCATCAATAGGAAGAGAATTTTAAAAATCTCTTGGATTACAGACAGTAAAAATACTGCAAAATATAGATTCTGGATAGTTTTGTTAAATCTAAAACCTCTTACTGTGGATGATTCTAAACTACTTTTTACATGAATAATTCCAGCATTTGAGTGTTTTAAAACTGGCTAAGATAGACAGGTGTAGTGGCTCACGCCTGTAATCCTAGCACTTCGGGAAGCTGAGGTGGGTGAATCACCTGAGGCCAGGAGTTCAAGACCAGCCTGGCCAACATGATGAAACCCCGTCTCTATTAAAATACAAAAATTAGCCAGGCATGATGGCGGGTGCCTATAATCCCAGCTACTTGGGACGCTGAGATGGGAGAATTGTTTGAATCCGGAAGACGGTAGTTGCAGTGAGCTGAGATTGTGCTACTGCATTCCAGCCTGGGTGGCTGAGCCAGACTTTGCATTAAAAAAAAAAAAAAAAAAAAAAAAAACTGGCTAAGATGCTAAAAGTCTTGATCAAGATCTTACAGAGCCCTAGGTTTTACTTATAGCTTAGGCTATGTAGTCTTACAGGTTAATGATAAGAGCTGGGATCAGAATGAAGATAACACCTAATCCTGTTACAATCTGGTTTCACAATTTGGGGCCCATCTCCTGGATCTGAGAAGGAATTACAGATTGCATCCAATCTCCCATCTGTGAATTACAGCCAGGCACTATTTAAAGACGGGTACGTGTTCTGAAAAATGTACTGTTAGGTGATTTTGTCATTGTGCAAATATCATGATGTGTACCTATGCAAACCTAGATGATATACTACAACACTTAGGCTATAGGAGAAACCCTGTTGCTCCTAGGTTACAAACCTGTACAGCATGTTGTACTGAATACTGTAGATAATTATAACACAATGGTAAGTATCTGTGTATCTAAACATATATAAATATAGAAAAAGTATAGTAAAATTATAGTATAATCTTACAGGATTACTGTCATATATATGGATATATATATATAGTATATCACTGACTAAAACATCGTATGTGGCACATATCTGTATATCTCGGATAAGACAGGTTCAAGCCCTCTGAACTCAAACATATCATATGACTGACCATCCAGGTTATGGCCAACTATTATTCACTCTGGCATCTTATAATGGAAACATCATGGACTTTGGAACCTAACAGACCTGAGCTTGGATCCTGGCTCCACCACGTGGTATAATATGAAACATATTTGGTCTTTGTCCCTGGTTCCTACCTTAGAGCCCCACTAACATGCTAGGAATATCCTGAGTGATAATAATGTCTTTTGTTATTCATAATGAGCCCCTCTGATAAACACTGAGTTTAAGCTAATGAGGTTACTTACGGTAGGTCCCTAGATAACCTCATGATAGGGCCAGTCATCAAAAAGACCAGATGATTAGGAGGATTGGAGGGTTACTTGAAACCAAACTGACTCATAAGAAAAATAAAAAGGATCAGAGGGTTGGAAATTTCAGCCCCACCCACTGACCTCTAAATAGTTGGGGGAAGAGCCTGGACAATATGGCAAAAACAAAAAATACAAAAATTAGTTGGGTGGGGTGACATGTGCCTGTAGTCCCAGCTACTCAGGAGGCTGAAGCAAGATGATCGCTTGAGCCCAGGAAGCACAGGTTATGGTGGGCCAAGATGCACTTAAGCCTGGGCAACAGAGCCAGACCCTGTCCGAAAAAAAGAAAAAATAAAAGAAAAAAGCAGGGGCAAGAGGCTAGGGATCAAGCTCCACAAAAACTCTTGATGAGCTTCCTGGTTGCTGACCTTACGGAGGTGCTAGGAGGGTGTCCTGCCCAGAGAGGGTTTGGAAACTCCGTGTCCCTATACCTTCCCCTGTCCATCTCTTCATCTGTATCCTTTGGTTTTATTTTGGTTTTGTATGTTTGGTGTTTTTTTTTTTTTTTTTTTTTTTTTTTTTGGAGACAGTGTCTCACGCTGTTGCCCAGGCTGGAGTGTAGTGGTACAATCTCGGCTCACTGCAACCTCTGCCTCCCAGGTTCAAAGCGATTCTCCTTGCCTCAGCCTCCCAAGTAGCTAGGGTTATAGGCACCCACCACCATGCCCAGCTAATTTTTTTGTATTTTTAGTAGAGTTGGGTTTCTCTATGTTGGCCAGGCTGGTCTTGAACTCCTGAACTCACGATCTGCCTGCCTCAGCCTCCCAAAGTGCTAGAATTACACATGTGAGTCACCACGCCCAGCCTCATCTGTATCCTTTGTAAAATCCTTCATAATAAACTTGTAAATGTGTTTCCCTGATTTCTGTGAGCTGTTCCACCAAATTAATGGAACCCAAGAAGGAGGTCATGGGAACTCCAATTTACAACTGATCAGTCAGAAGCACAGTTCACAACCTGGGATTTTCAATTGGCACCTGAAGTGGGAGACAGTAGTGTTGGGACTGAGTCCTTAATCTGTGAGATCTAACACTATTTCCAAATAAATAATGTCAAAATTGAGCTGAATTATAGGACACGTAGTTGGGTGTCCAATGGAGAATTACTTTGGTGTAGGAGCAAAAAATCCTCACATATCTGGTCACAGAAGTGTTCTGTGATGAGTGTGAAGATTAGAGAGGAGGCTGGGTGCAGTGGCTCACACCTGTAATCTCAGAACTTTGGGGAGGCCTAGGTGGGTGGATCACCTGAAGCCAGGAGTTCCAGACCAACCAGACCAACAAGGTGAAACCCCGTCTCTGCTAAAAAATACAAAAGTTACCCAGTCATGGTTGTGCACACCTGTAATCCCAGGTACTTGGGAGGGTGAGACAGAAGAATTGCTTGAACCTGGGAGGTAGAGGTTGCAGTGAGCCAGGATTATGCCAATGCACTCCAGCCTGGGAGACAGAGCAAGACTCCATCTCAAAAAAAAAAAGATAAGATAGGAAAAACTGTTTTTTCCTTTTACAACGTGCCAGATGAATGACCTTGGATTAGGAATGAAAGGACAATAATAGCTAGCCATTTCTTGGGTACATTATATTCTAGGCACTCTTCTAAGCACTTGAAATATAATAACCTAATATCCTTATTAGATAGGTACTATCATCACCCTCATTTGACAAATGAGGAAACAGAGGCATAGAGCAGTTAAGTAATTTCCCCATTGTCACACATTTGGTCTGCTAATACCCGCTCATAGGGTTCTTAGGATTAAATTAGATTATTTCTATGAAATGCTCCTGGCAAATATTAGGCCCTCCAGAAATGTGAGCTTTTTGAAAACACAGGATGAGAAGCAAAAGGAGTAACAAGATCATTTTTAAGTCATTCACTTCTTTAACTAATATTTGCAAAGTACTCTGCTCTGATTTTAGATAGTTTTTACCTCAAAAGTTTATATTTTACTTAATGTTAAAAAAATTTATAGTAGATACAGAGATAGAGAAAAAAGGGATTCTCTCTTCCATCTGGCCCTTTAGTATTAGAATAGAAATTGTCTGTCATATTTGCACTAATCCACTGAAAAGAGACCCATAAAAATTAATTACTGAGGAATGAAAACTGATGGGACACAGAAAAGACAAAGATAACATTAGTTGGCAATATTTGTTAGGTTTTTATTCTTCATACCACTAGAGACAAAATCCAATTATAAAGTGGTAGAAAAGAAGCCAAATTCAAGATCAGGCTCTATAACTAACTTGATTAAGATGTTAATTTCCACCTGGGCACAGCGGCTCAAGCCTGTAACCTTAGCACTCTGAGGGGCTGAGGAGGAGGATCACTTAAGCCCAGGAGTTCGAGATCAGCCTGAACAACATAGTGAGACCCCCATCTATAGTTACAAAAAAAAGCTCAATCTCCTTACAAGTAAAGTAGAGATGATAACATCTGCCCAATCTATCCCTCAGGATTGTTATAAGGGTCAAATAAAATAGAACAGTACTTTGAAAAACATAAAGTTCTGACTACTTATGATAGCATGCCCAGAGGGAGTTATTATACATTGTTGAACTAAACATATATTCAAAAGAAAAAAGTAATGGCCAACTAAAACACTTTAGATTATCATTTAAACTCATTCTTTTGAAAAAGAATGAGAAAAGCTAAATCTGTTCCTGACTTTAAATACTCAGCCACCTGTGTCTGAGTATCACTCTTATTTACCCATGTTACAGTTATTTTGTGGAGAAAGTTAAGAGGTACAAGATAAATAAGATAAGGCTGAGTATCTTTTTTTGAGATGAGGTCTTGATCTGTTGCCCAGGCTGAAGTGCAGTAGCATGACCATGGCTCACTGTAGTCTCGAATTACTGGCTCAAGCAATCCTCATGTCAGCCTCCCCGACAGCTGGGACTACAGGCATGTGCCACCATGCCCAGCTAAGTTTTAAAATTTTTTGTAGAGACCACATCTCGCTGTGTTACCCAGGCTGGTCTCAAATTATTGGCCTCAAGCAATCCTCAGGTTCCCAAAGCAGCTGGGATTATAGGCATAAGCACTGTGCCTGGCCAAGGCTAATTATTTTTAAAGTGTGGGCCAAACACACAGATATGAAAAAATAAATCACGTGATAAAGGAAAGAAAGAAAAAAACCTTTTTTGTTTGTTAAACATGGCATTTTGCAGAAACTTTTATTTTTAAAAATTCCACTGTTAAAACTTTTTTTTTTCAATCCTATGTATTCCGAGCTACAAACTAAAACTTTAAACTACTGCCTTAAGGTACTTACCAAAAGACAGAAAAATGAAGAGGTCTTTCTTTCCTAGACCATGTATCTTTTTCACCACCTCCAAATGAATATCAGATACTGCATAGCGGAAAATGATTTCAACCCAGTATAAATCTCTTTCTAATTTTGTGTCTAATTTCCATTAACACTGCACTTATTATATTAGTGTAACAATTCACATGTTTGTAAAACCCACAAATACATAAAAGTACTTTTTATGTACTTATAAAGTATTTAAAGTTACTATTTATGGGCTGGGTACAGTGGCTCACACCTGTAATCCTAGCACTCTGGGAGGCCAAGGCAGGCAGATCACTTGAGGTCAGCAGTTTGAGAGTAGCCTGGCCAACATGGAGAAACCCCATCTCTACTAAAAATATAAAAAAATTAGTCGAGTGTGGTGGTGCACGCATCTAATCCCAGCCACTCAGGAGGCTGAGGTAGGAATTGCTTGAACCTAGGAGAAAGAGGCTGCAGTGACCTCAGATAGCAGCACTGCGCTCCAGCCTGGTTGACAGAGCAAGACACCATCTCAAAAAAAAAAAAAAAGTTACTATTTATGATTTTAAACTGGTTTTATTTTTGGGGGTACACAGAATTTCAAACCCAAAATGGTACTTACAGAAGGTTTAAACAGCTTTCTATCAGAAAGAAAGGCTTCTCGAAACACTTTTATGATCATATTTAATTCCCGTAGATACTGCCTTTCTTCCGCAATTTCAGTTCTGACAAGATCATAGTAGTTTAATTCACCAGAAGAACTAGGTTCATCTTCACAGAGAGAAACCAAACCTATGTCATCTTGATCAAACATGTCCATCAAAACCTGAGAAACAGAAACCAATAATGTATAAGTTTATTTTCCTTACTTTTATAAAAACTGCCTCAAAGTACCTCAAATCAAAATGTTATTAAACAGGGCCAGACACAGTGGCTCACACCTGTAATCCCAGCACTTTGGGAGGCCGAGGCGGGAGGAACACTTGAGGTCAGGAGTTTGAGACCAGCCTGGCTGACATGGTGAAACCCTGTCTTTATCAAAAATACACAAATTAGCTAGGTATCATGGTAGGTGTGTGTAATCTCAGCTACTTGGGAGGCTGAGGCAGGAGAACTGCTTGAACCCAGAAGGCGGAGGTTACGGTGAGCCCAGATAATGTCACTGCACTCCAGCCTGGGCGACAGAATGAGACTCCATCTCACACACACACACACACACACACACACAATTAAACAATAAAAGCTGTGTGTATTACAAGTAAATTTATATGAGAAAACCTCTAATAAAAGGAAAAATAGTTGCTGAAGGCGGGGAATGTTCAAATAAAATAGAGTATGGCAAAATAAATATTTTTTGAGATATGAACTAACGGTGAAATATGTACTAATACATATGCATATGTATGTGTATATATGTGTACTGTAATATACACATACACACACACGTAATAGCAAAAAAAAAAAAAAAAACTTGCCTTTGGGGAACAATAATCTGAGCCAAAAATCCCAGTTCAGCCACTACTTGACTATGATCATGAATAAATTTATTCATTTGAAAGTAATTTTCCTGATGTAAATGTAACTGATAGAAAAATTCAATGTGGTAATATACATAAAATGCATACTACTATGTCTAGCAAACAGTAGGTATTCAACATGGTAGTTCCTTGCCATATCATAAAGATAGAGTATGTATTTGGGTAGGGTTAAAAGGAGAAAAGTGAAATGCTACTATGATAGAGGCACATGATAGATCACTGTGATGCATTTCTGATGCACATTTACTACAATGACCACTGCTATTATGTTCATTTGCTAAACCCAAACATCCCACAGATGCTTAAATAGTTGTAGTAACCACTTCTTTTAGAAATAGCTACCACGGACTTGAGTCAATCAACAGGCAAGAACTAGCTGTAAATCAATAGAAACAGGAGGTGACTTTTTTTTTTTTTTTTTGTGAGACAGAGTCTCACTCTGTCACCCAGGCTGGAGTATAGTGGCGAGATCTCGGCTCACTTCAACCTCTGCCTCCTGGGTTCAAGTGATTCTCCTGCCTCAGCCTCCAGAGTAGCTGGAAATACAGGCATGCGCCACCATGCCTGGCTAATTTCTTTTTGTAACTTTAGTAGACACGCAGTTTTACCATGTTGGCAAGGCTGGTCTTGAACTCGTGACCTCAAGAGATCCACCTGCCTTGACCTACCAAAGTGCCAGGATTACAGGTGTGAGCCGCCACACCAGGCCATGAACATACATTTTAAAATTAATAATAGTTTTTTTCAAAAAAATGATTAGAGGCTGAACACGGTGGCTTACGCCTGTAATCCCAGCACTTTGGGAAGCCAAGGCGGGTGGATCATGAGGTCAGGAGTTTGAGACCAACCTGACCAACATGGTGAAACCCTGTCTCAACTAAAAATACAAAAATTAGCTGGGCATAGTGGCACATGCCTGTAATCCCAGCTACTCAGGAGGCTGAGACAGAAAAATTGCTTGAACCCGGCTGGCGGAGGTTGTGGTGAGCCAAGATCACGCTATTGCACTCCAGTCTGGGAAACAGAGCAAGACTCCGTCTCAAAAAAAAAAAAAAAGATTAGACCTAGTAAATTAAATATTTAAGACTGACTGAAAAGTACTCTGAGAGTTCAGCAAAAAGGTATACCCTGAAAAGGTAACTCCAAAAAGTTAAAAAGCTTCAAAGGGATGAAAGGAAATTCTGATAACACAATAAAAGATATTCATTCATTCATTCTGAAAAACATCTACTGATCACCATAAATTGTACCACATGTTGGTAAAATGCACTAATAAAGTAAACATGAACTCTGTCCTATCTTTTTGAATCTAACTTAGAAATATCTTGTAAACATCTCTGAAATCTGGTCAGTTCTCTCCATCTCACTGCATGCTTTACATGCATGATTACACTACTAAATGCATGATTACACTACTAAACAATCACCATCTCTTACAAGGATACACAAGTCTCATAATTTGATCCGCCTGCCACAGGTCTTCCCAACCCCATTTCTAAAATCATGTTACTAAAAACAAATTTGTCATTCCCTATATAAAAATGATATTTTTTCTGTGACACTCTCAAATCCTTTTCTTCCCCAATGCTTACTCCGTGCAGTCCTCCTTCTTGTCATTGAAGACCATCCTCCCCACTTCCCAGCCACTTTAACTTTAAAGAAACCAGAGAGGCTACACAGTAAATTTGCTGATGAAATCTGATTTCAAACAGATATGCAAAGTAATGGAAGGCATGAGAGATGAATAAACACAGAAGAGCTACCATCCTCTTCTCTTCCCTACCAGAGGCCTTTTTACAGTAGGCCATACTTGCTAGCTTTAACTTCTTGCTTCCATTCACTTAGCAAGCTCATTACTATATTAAAACTGCTCTCACTATTGATCCAGTGTCAAATCTAATGGTGTGTTTTAGTATTCCTACTTGTTTTCTCTAGTTTTTGATGCAGCTGACCATTCTCTCATTCTTAAAACTCTCAGGCTGAGGCATGATGGCTCATGCTTACAATCTCAGTGATTTGGGAGGCTGAGGTGGGAGGATCACTTGAGGCCAGGCATTCAAAGCCAGTCTGGGCAACATAGCAAGACCCTATCTCTACAAATAATAATAATAATAATAATAAATTAACCAGGCATGGTGGTAGGCACCTGTTGTCCTAGCTACTCCAAAGGCTGAGGTGGGAGAATTGCTTGAGCCTATGGATTTGAAGCTGTAATAATCTAAGATTGTACCACCACATTTTACCCTGAGTGGCAGAATGAGATCCTATCTCTAAATAAGAAAAAACACATACAAAACCCCCCAAAACAATTTTTCTCTTCTTGGCTTCCGATATATCATTCTGTCAGTGGAGCCTCCTTCTCCATGACTTACCCTCTCTACTACTCACTCCAGGGTTCCATTCTTAAAACTCTTTTGGTCACATAATACCAAACTTTGTGAATTTAAACACTACATGGGTCAGGCAAGAAACATTATAATATATAAGAAGTAGTGGAGATTATGGCAAACTGGAAGGTGCATGCACCTAAAGAGGAAGTGTACCACTCCATGCCAGCTATTTTCTATCAGGCATTCTGATTTTGTTTTTTCATGAAAAGTCTGGGATTTATATTTTTATGTAAAATTTTTAGATGGCAAATAATTCAAAAACTTAAAAAATAAACCTAGAGATTCTGTTCACTAGAAGGTCACCAGCCTGAAACGCCTGCTATATTTCCTCCTTAGTGTGAGCTCATTCCCTTAAATGATTTCCAATGACTGTCTAGATGACAATCACTCCTAAGTGTTTATATGTAGCCTCAGTGTCTCTCTGGATCCGAGACAAATGTTCCCAAAGGCTCGCTAGACTTCTCCCTGTCTTAAAAAACCTATACGTATATACTCTCAGAATCACTAATAACAGCATCACCTACTTGGTCTTCATAACTAGAAAACTTGTCCATTACCTTAGACTTACCACTTTTCCAACTTCTCTCCTGTATCCAATCAGTCCCCAAATCCTGTTGACTCTAACTAATATCCCTTAAATCTGGCCAGTTCTCTTTATTTCTCTCTGTCTAGAAGGTCTTCTCTTACTTCCCCTTCCCTCCCAACTCTCATATATTCACCTGACCAATCCCTACCCATTTTCCACCATTTAGCACAAACACAATTTTTTTTTTATAGCTTTTCCAAACTCTGACTCCCTACCAGAATCTCTTCCACTAGCATTAGCCCTTGATTGGCAACCTTCTCTCTTTCCTATAGAAGGATCTAATGTATACAGTCATCATTTGGTATCTGCAGGGGATTGGTTCCAGGACCCTCATCCACACTCCCACAATCCTCAGACACTCAAGTTCCTTATATTAAATGGCATACTGTCTGCATATAACCTACACACATCTTCACGTATACTTAAATCATCTCTAGATTAATTGTAATATCTAATACAATGCCTACATATCACTTCATTCACATAGATTCAATGTAGCACTCAGCTCATACAAATTCAAGTTTTGCTTTTTTGGAATTTTCTGGAATTTCTTTTCCCTTAGTATTTTTTTATCTGTGGTTGGTTGAATCTGTGAATAGAGAATTCATGAATACAGAGGGCCAACTGTATTAAAATTTCTGTTCTATCTTTTCCCTTACTAAATAGTATCCATTTAAAGATTAAAAAAACTGTGCTTTCATCTTAAAATCCGAAGCATCTGACACACAGTAAATACACAAAAGATATCTGTTTAAAGAGTATACATGTACTGTATATATTTATGAACCATTAGACATGTAAAGCATTTTTGGTCATGGTTATAGCATGAACAATAAAGCAGAGCCAGGCTAGGTGCAACGGTTCACACCTGTAATCCCAATACTTTGGGAAGTTGAAGTGGGAGGATTCCTTGAGCCCAGAAGTTGAAGACCAGCCCAGGCAACAAAGAGAGACCTAGCCTCTACAAAAAAATTTTAAGGCCAGGTGCAGTGGCTCATGCTTGTAATCCCAGCACTATGTGGGGCCAAGGCAGGCAGATCACCTGAGGTCAGGAATTTGAGACCAGCCTGGCTAACATGGTGAAACCCTGTCTCTACTAAAAGTACAAAAAATTAGCCGGGCATGGTGGCACACGCCTGTAATCCCAGCTACTCAGGAGGCTGAGGTGGGAGAATCGCTTGAATCCAGGAGGCGAAGGTTACAGATGGCACCACTGCACTCCAGCCTGGGAGACAGAGCAAGACTCTGTCTTAAAAAACCATATATATAAAAAAAAAAAAAGACCAGGTGTGGTAGCACACGCCTGTAATCCCAGTACTTTGGGAGGCCAAGGCAGGCAGATCACTTGAGGTAAGGAGTTCGAGACCAGCCTGGTCAATACGGTAAACCCCGTCTTTACTAAAAATACAAAAATTAGTCGGGCGTGGTGGCAGGCATCTGTAATTGCAGCTACTCAGGAGGCTGAGGCAGGAGAATCGCTTGAACCTCGGAGGCAGAGATTGCAGGGAGCTGAGATCGCACCATTACACTCCAGCCTGGGTGACAGAGTGAGACTCCGTCTCAAAAAAAAAAAAAAAAAGTGTATAATTCAATAATTTAGTAGGTTAAAAAAAAAAGAAAATATAGAACTCAAATGCTAGTACATCTAGATCGGAGCTAACTAACCTTCTTCAGAGCAGCTTTGCGGCCTTATTCTCTCTTCTTCCCCCCAACCCCGCCGCCGACTCTGTTTCCCAGTGGCACCATAATGGCTCACCACAGCTTCAATTTTCCAGGCTCAAGTAATCCTCCCACCTTGGTCTTCCAAGTAGCTGGGATACACCACTACACCAAGCTAATAATTTTTTAAATTTTTAGTAGAGATGAGGTCTTACTATATTGTCCGGGTTATCTCATTTTTCTTTCTTTGTCTCTTTTTAAAAAATTTTTGTAGAGATCAAGTTTTGCTATGCTGCCCAGGCTGGTCTCAAAAGCCTGGATTTAATCTATCCTCCTGCTTCAGCCTCCTAAAGTGCTGCGATTACAAGCGTGAAGCACTGTGCTTGGCCTTTACCTTTCCTAAACATCAATTTCCTTCTTAAGCATTTATGTCCAACTCTTCCAATTTAAATACTGTTTTTCTTAATAGTGACATATATACTAGAAGTTAAATTCTACGATTCTTTCCTATGATCGTCTAATCTCAGCAATCTTTGATATACTAGAACACCTCATATAGCCAAATGTTGCTTTTATTTTTAAATGTAAAGAAATAAAGTTGATTCTCAAGTTCCCTGTCTGACAAATTACAGCTATCCCTAGAAACCATGTATTCAAATAATTTATTAAACAGATAGTCTGTGAACTCTTGAAATAGTGATCACACATGTCATATAATCTCATTACTTAGGGTTATATAACTACAGCCACAAATCAAATCATCTAGATTTTTTTTTTGAGACATAGTTTCACTTAGTTGCCCAGGCTGAACGGCACAATCTCAGCTCACTGCAACCTCCGCCTCCCAGTTTCAAGATTCAAGCAATTCTTGTGCCTCAGCCTCCTGAGTAGCTAGGATTACAGGCGAATGCCACAATGCCTGGCTGATTTTTTATATTTTAGTAGAGCTAGGCTTTCATCCTGCTGCCCCGGCTGGTCTCGAACTCCTGAACTCAGGCAATCTGCCTGTCTTGGCCTCCCAAAGTGCTAGGATTACAGGCATGAGCCACCATAACTGGCAAGTCATCCGGATTTTAGCTAAGTATATGACATTCTCTTGTGACAAACAGGGGATCATGACAGAAATGTTGAAATCAGGACCAGCCAACTACAGCACAAAGGCCAAATCCAGCCCATAGCCTGTTTCTGTAAATAAAGTTTTGCTGGAACACAGCCCATGCTCATTCATTTATGGCTGCTTTCACGCTACAAGGGCAGACATGAGTAGATGCATGGTCCACAAAGCCTAAAATATTTATCCCCTGGGCCTTTATAGGTAAAGTTTGCTGACCCATAAATTAGACAAAATGTGAAAATAATAGCTAACTAAAAGGCAATAATGAAGAAAACAGGCAACTTTTAACCTAGAAGAATGCTACTAGTAACATATGCTAGAAATCTCGCTTCTTATATAATCCTTTTCAATTTATTTTTTTTTAAGATGGAGTCTTGGCCAGGCATAGTAGCTCACACCTGTAATCCCAGCATTTTGGGAGGCTGAGGTGGGTGAATCACCTTAAGTCAGGAATTTGAGACCAGCCTGTCCAACATGGTAAAATCCCATCTCTACTAAAAATACAAAAAACATTAGCAGGGCTTGGTGATGGGCACCAGTAATCCCAGCTACTTGGGAGGCTGAGGCAGGAGAATCGCTTGAAACAGAGGCGGAGATTGCAGTGAGCCAAGATAGTGCCACTGCACTCCATCCTGGGTAACAGAGCAAGACTCCATCTCAACAACAAAAAATAAATACATAAAATAAAATAATATGGAGTTTCGCCTCCATCGCCCAGGCTAGAGTGCAATGGCATGATCTCGGATCACTGCAGCCTCTACCTCCCAGATTCAAAGGCACCTGACCTTTTCAATATTTTTACCAAATAATTTTAATTCAAGGTTTCTCAGATTTGTATACATTACAAAAACCTGGGTAGATTATCTAAAATGCTGAATGATGGAATTCAATTTTTAAAGTATCTATGTATATTGGAACATAGTTTCAATAACAGTATGAAATTTTCTAGGGATAAATTCACATTCATTCTTACAATAACAAAAAATCAACAGCACAAGTTGGAGAAATCAAAGACATAACATAATGGTACTTTATGTGAAACAGTCCTCGGGAATTTAGAAATCTGCAGACTCAATAAGCACACAAAGTGACGTGGTGCCAAAATATTAATGTTGAAATTACTAAAGAATAGCATATAGAGGCCGGGTAAGGTGGCTCACGCCTATAATCCCAGCACTTTGGGAGGCTGAGGCGGGTGGATCACGAGGTCAAGAGATCGAGACCATCCTGGTCAACAGGGTGAAACCCCGTCTCTACTAAAAACACAAAAATTAGCTGGCATGGTGGCGCGTGCCTGTAGTCCCAGCTACTCGGGAGGCTGAGGCAGGAGAATTGGTTGAACCCAGGAGGTGGAGGTTGTGGTGAGCTGAGATCGCACCATTGCACTCCAGCGTGGGTAACAAGAGTGAAACTCCGTCTCAAAAAAAAAAAAAAAAGAATAACATATAGAATAAAGGATACATGCATTTCAAAAGACTCTGTTGGTCAGGCCAAATCTGAACTGCTGTCTTCAGTTTTAGAAATCAGTCTAAAAGCAATATAATAAAGGGATCTGAAAATCCTACCACATGAAGATTTTTTAAAACTCTCAAAAGGTGAAGATTTAGGACATAGAAAAATGCTTCAAATAAAGAAATGACTTATTCAAAAAAATAGTTTATGGCCTGGTGCAGTGGCCCACATGTGTAATCCCAGCATCTTGGGAGGCTGAGGCAAGAAAATCACTTGAAGCCAGGTGTTCCAGACCAGCCTGGGCAACATAGCGAGACCCCATACCTACAAAAATTTAAAAATTAGCTGGACATGGTGGCAGGTGTCTGTAGCTCTAGCTACTTGGGAGGCTATGGCCACAGGATTGCCTGAGCCCAGGGATTTGAAGCCACAGTGAGCCTGGGTGACAGTGGGAGATTCCAGCTCTCAAAAACAAACAGGCCAGGAGTGGTGGCTCACACCTATATCCTAGCACTTTGGGAGGCTGAGGTGGGCAGATCACGAGGTCATGGGTTAGAGACCAGGCTGGCCAACAGAGTGAAACCCCGTCTCCACTAAAAATACAAAAATTAGCCAGACGTGGTGGCAGCCACCTGTAATCCCAGCTACTCAGGAGGCTGAGACAGGATAATCACTTCAAATGGGAGGCAGAGGTTGCAGTGAGCTGAGATTACGCCACTACACTCCAGCCCAGGAGACAGAGCAAGGCTCTGTCTCAAAAAAAAAAAAAAAAAAAAAAGCACATGTGTTCTCACTTACATATGGAATCTAGAACAAACTCATAGCAGTGCAGTAGAATGTGGTTACCAGAGGCTGCAGGGTGGGGGAACAAAATCTCAATTAGGAGGAACTGGGTCTTTTTAATGAGATTTATTGCACAGTGTGGTGAATATAGTAAATAATAATGTGTGCATTTCAAAATTGCAAAAAGAGTACTTTTTTTGTCATTTCAATTTTTAAAAGAAATTTTTATGGGTATACAGTAGGTGTATATATTTACGGAGTAAAAGCAGGCGTGTAACACACACATCAGAATAAAATGGAGTATCCATTACCTCAAGCATTTATCCTTTCTTTGTATTACAAACAATCCAATTATACTCTTTTAATTGTTGCAAAACGTACAATAAATTATTGTTGACTGCAGTCATCCTGTTGTGCTATCAAATATTAGATCTTATTCATTCTAATATTTTTGTACCCATTAACCGTCCCCATTTCCCCCATTCCAGCTACCCTTCTTAGCCTTGTAACCATCATTCTGCTAGCTAAGAGTAAATTTCAAAAGTTCTCACCACAAAAAATAAGTATTTGAGGTAATGAATGTTAATTAGCTTGATTTAATTATTCTACATTGTCTTCATAATCATAACCTTACTTTGTACTCCTTGTACATATAACTATAAGCTGTCAATTTATAATTTAATAATAAATAGGAAGAAGAAAGCATTCAAATAATGACAGAAATGGGAAAACCAAGCCAGGGTTCCTATTGACCAAATCTGGAACAACCGGAACTTTTTTTTTTGAGACAGGGTCTCACTCTGTCACTAGTCAGGAGTGCAGTGGCATGACCACGGCTCAGTGTAGCCTTAACCTCCTGAGCTCCAGTGAGTCTCTTACCTCAGCCTCCTAAGCAGCTGGAAATACAGTCAGAAGCACATGCCCAGCTAATTTTTTTTATTTATAGAGACATTACCCAGGCTGGTCTCAAACTCTTGAGCTCAAGCGATCTACCTGTCTTGGCCTCCCAAAGTGCTGGGATTACAAGCATGAGCCAGGGTGCCTGGCCTGGAACATCTAAATAATGAAGTAACAGATTATGACCCATCAAATAAAATGACAATTAATGAGTCCATATTAAAAGAAATAACTTTAAGTGTGATAAAGATACAGTTTCAAAATATTCCACAAAACAATCATTTATTAATTACAAAAGGGGAAAGAATAACTTCACAGATGAGAAGCCTTGCAGACAACTCCTTAATCAACAAAGTCAACATCACCACCACTAATGATACATAATGAAATCATGTGCAATGAGAAAAACACAGCACAAATTCTATGATATTCCTGCCAAACACCATTACCTGATTCTAACCAAGAGAAAACAACAGAGAAAACTTAAATTGAGGGACATTCTACATAATAACTAACCTATAACCCTCAAAAGTATCCAGGTTATAAAAGTTAAAGGAGGGGAGTTGATTCTGATGTCTCTCTCCCCAACCACAGGATTATACTGCAGTGGTCACTGCGCCTATTGCCATGGCCTCCCTCCTTGAATAAAGTCAGCTTTACCACCTTTTTTTTTTTTTTTTTTTTTTGTGAAATAGAGTGTCGCTTTGTCGCCCAGGCTGAAGTGCAGTGGTGCAATCTCAACTCACTGCAAACTCCGCCTCCTGGGTTCAAATTATTTTTGTGTCTCAGCCTCCTGAGAAGCTGGGATTACAGGCATGTTCCACCATGCCCAGCTACTTTTTTTGTATTTTTAGTAGGGACGGGGTTTTGCCATGTTGACTAGGCTGGTGTGAACTCCAGATCTTAAGTGACCTGCCTGCCTCAGCCTCCCAAAGTGCTGGGATTACAAGCACAGTGGTGCCTGGCCTGCTTTGCCATCTTTAAAATAAAAAAAAAAAAGTTAAGAGAGGAATGAGGAATTATTTTAGACTGAAGAGAATAAAAAAATACATGACACATAAACAATACATAATTCTGGACTGAATCATTTTGGCATAAAGATCATCATTAGGATATGTGACAAAATTTGAATAATGTGTGAAAGTTGGATGGTATAATGTATCAGTGTATTCATCGCCTGGATTTTGACTGTCAGTCATACTGTAGTAATGCAGTAGAATGTTCTTGTATAGAGGACACACTATGTTGGCAATTTACTCTCATATGGTTCAAGTGGCAAGGGAGTACTTTTTGTTGTACTTTCAACTTTTCTGTAAGTCTAAGATATTTTCAACGTAAAAAAAAAAAAAAAGCAGCCATATTTTTAGAAGTCAAAACAGAAATAACAAGGAATTCCTACCATGATGTAAGTGAAAAGTCATTTTTGAAATTACGGCATTGTACAATGGGTCTCAGTCATTATAACTCCACATCAGAATTACCTGGAATGCTTTCAAAGAATACTGAGGTTTGGAGATACAATCCAGAGCAATTAAATCTCTGGCGGTGATATGCAGGCATCAGCATTCTTTAAAAGCTTTCTGTTAATCCTGATGTGCAGTCAAGGCTGAGAACCACTGGCATGTGCTAGATCCTGTAGGTTGTTCACCCTGAGAGAGTTTCATTTAGGCATCTTTTCTGTAGTCTTCCTGGCCTCACCCTTGCTAGAGTTCATTACTTTCTCCACTGTACCTTGGACTTATTAGTATAATAGTTTTAATCATATTGTTCTGTAATTATCTGTTTATAATTTTTTTTGCAGTAAAATAAATACCTTCTAACACAAAGATTGCTATCTTATTCAGTGTTATAGCTTCAATGGGTGCAGTGGCTCATGCCCGTAATCCCAACACTTTGGGAGGCCAGGGCAGACACTTGAGCTCAGGAGTTCAAGACCAGCCCGGGCAACATGGTGAAACCCCATCTGTCCAAAACATACAAAAACAGCTGGGCATGGTCCTACCTACTCGAAAGGCTGAGGTAGGAGGATTGCTTGAGCTAGGGAGGCAAATGACGCAGAGAGCTGAGATTGCGCCACTGCACTCCAGCCTGGAGTGACAAAGTGACACCTTGTCTTAAATAAATAAGAAGAGAAATAAAAAGGTAAGAAAAGTAGTACAGAAGAATATGAAAAACTCAATTTCTTCCCTCAAGTAGCTTACAGCCAGGAAAGACGACAAATACATAAACAAAAAAATGATCAGAGGGGAGTAACTTCAGCATTGCAGTCTAATTTTCTCTCTTCCTGTACCTCACTAAATTATGCTGTGAAACCAAAGTATGGTCTTCAAAATTACTTACACTTAAAGGTACCTCAACAGAACCCTATATGTTCTCTTTCTAAAAATATAAAACTCAAACTACTTAAATTGGTTTGAGGCTTTGGATGTTTTTTTCTTGTAAGTAAAAGATTCCAGATGAAAAAAAGAGAGATCCCCATCCTGCCATATGCTTAAAAACCTGGAAATATCATGGTTACCCTGTAAACTTAGGATTTTTCTCTCTTCCAGTACCAGCAATTATAAAAATTACTTATCTAATAATGTATACAAAAAGATTGAGGCAGAAATGAGTATAGTTGCTACTCAAGTTAAGTTTAAACAGCTTGTAACACTTACCTTATCTGCACACATTGACACTTTAATGTCCTGCTGAGATATTTCATAATGCCGGATATTGAAAACATAATTACCAGCCAATTTTAAAATATCAGCTGAGATATACTCTAGTACAGCCACAATATATAGGGACACGTGGTAGTCCACTTTGTACCCTAAAACCTCCTGTAAAAAGAATAAATAATTTAATTGCAAAACATAGCACTGTTAAGTATTAAACACTTAAAAAATTCCTATTTAACATCCTTGCTTATAAAAAACTTTCTATTAACTACATGTCTAAACGTATGGTACCATGAGATATAATATGAACCTTTGGCCCCTGTATTAGGGGCTTTTTTTCTTTTAAGAGACATCTAATGTAACAACTCTGCCTTTTATCAAACAACAGTTGATCCTAATATAGAAATCTTGGGCTGGACTCCACTAAAAGCCTCTTAATACATTAACCAAAACCCATCTGACAAATATAAAAATATCTGCTATCTTCAAGGACCCTACTTTAAAACCAGTATCCCCTAATTACAGTAGTTTCTACTGAGGGAAGGTATGGAAATGTCTGTGTGTGAGAAGGGGTGTGGGGGGGGCTTGAATTTGCTACAAAACTCTTAAAATCCATATACACCAAGCATATTTTGCCCTATGCACTAATATGCATCTAGTAGCCAAACTAGACCCTAGTCCACTTTTTCAGTGTATAAAAAATAATGTGTGATAATACAAATTAACTTTAAAAACAGTTCTGAACTCACAGATGCTTTTGACATTATACACTTTCTTCTTTTTTTTTTTGAGATGAAATCTCTCTCTGTTGCCCAGGCTGGAGTGCAGCGGCCAGATCTTGGCTCACTGCCACCTCCGTCTCCCATGTCCAAGTGATTCTCCTGCCTCAGCTTCCCAGGTAGCTGGGACTACAGGCACATGCCACCATGCCCGGCTAATTTTTATATTTTTAGTAGAGACGGGGTTTCACTATATTGGCCAGGCTGATGTTGAACTCCTAGCCTTGTGATCCACCTGCCTCGGCCTCCCAAAGTGCTGGGATTACAGGTGTGACCCACTGCACCTGGCCCACATTATACACTTTCTTAATCAACAAATGGCTGAGAATCATGGCCTACTATATAGAAATCAGTCAGAGTAGCAGTAATTGGAAGATGCCACAAAGATGCCACAATGGGCCAGGCATGATGGCCCATGCCTGTTATTCTAGCACTTTGGGAGACCAAGGTAGGTGAATCACTTGAGCCCAGGAGTTTGAGACCAGCCTTGGCAACAGTGTGAGACCCTGTCTCTATTTAATTTAAAAAAAAAAAAAAAAAAAGATGCCACAAGATAATAGTGATACACTATCACTATTAATAACTTTTAATATTATTTGAAAAGCAATCCAATTTCACCAGAGTATAATTTATTTTGTATATATATTAATATATGTAACATCTATGTAGGTGTATGTACAAGTATACACATGCAAGTGCACATATCCACACTAACACAGACCATGCTATATTAATGCTTTATAAATATAGAAATAAAGTATTATTTGTTATAAAGAACACCACCCAACTAATGTTTAGTGTTTTGTTACCTTTAATGAAGGATGGATTTTGTCCACAGGCAATAAAAGAGGATTTCTTCGTTTTCGTTTTTCTATAGCAGATTGTGCATCAGCAATGGCCCACTTATCAATTGGGTGAGGAAAGGTCTTCTGAACTCGTTCCTGCTCAATCATAGCAGAACCATTGTAGTATTATTAGAAGTATTCGTAAATAGGAAATTCATACAAAATTCAACTTTATCACTATTCTTAATGCTAACAGGCAATAGTGACATAACACATTCTGATTCCTATAATAAATTTTTTGGTTTTAAAAAAAAGGTCAGGAGGTGTGCAATGGCTCACACCTATAATCCCAACACTTTGGGAGGCAGAGGCAGGTAGATCACTTGAGCTCAGAAGTTTGAGACCAGCCAGGCAACATGGTGAAACCCTGTCTCTACTGAAAATACAAAAATTAGCCCAACATGGTGGAACATGCCTGTAGTCCCAGCTATGTGGGAAGCTGAGGTGGGCGGATCATTTGAACCCAGGAGGTAGAGGTTGTAGTGAGCTGAGATCGTGCCACTGCACTCCATCCTGGGCGACAGAGAGAGACTCCAACTCAAAACAAAAACAAAAACACTGTTTACCTAGCAGAGTAGAAATTGTTCATTCATTTTTAATCGTTAGTACACAGCCACTCTTCTTGTGCTAATCTTAGAGCTTTGAATAAAAGAGATCATTTATCTCCTGGAAGATGAAGTGGGTGAGAGACCTCAAAGTGGCTTCTGAAAGTACATACCTTGACAAAAACAATCCTAGCCTTTGTGGTTCATCTTTTTTTTTTAGAGACAGGGTCTCGCTCTGTCATTCCGGCTGAAGTACAGTGGCGGGATCTCAGCTCATTGCAACCTCTACCTCCCAGGCACCAACGATTCTTCCCCCTCAGCATCCCAAGTAGCTGGGACAACAAGCATGTACCACTACTCCCAGCTAATTTTTTTATTTTTTGTGGAGACAGAGTTTCACCATGCTGCCCAGGCTATTCTCAAATTCCTGGGCTCAAGTGACGTGTCTGCCTCAACTTCCCAAAGTGCTGGGATTACAGGTGTGAGCCACTGCACCTAGGCAGTTCATCTTGTTTTAATTTAATTAGTGATTCATTGGCATGAAAAACAAGAACTACTGAGATCTGAATTAAACTCTTAATTTAGCAGGGTTTCCTATATTTAAAATTATATTTTCTGATTTTAGCAAATTACCTACTGAAAAGTATGCTTTTATTGTATTTGTTTCATGTTCAAAACTAGTAGCAAAGGCTGGGCACAGTGACCCATTTCTCCACACACACAAAAAAATTAAAAATTAGCCAGGCATGATTGCACGCACTTGTAGTCCCAGCTACTTGGGAGGCTGAGGCAGGAGAAATGCTTGACCCCAGGAGTTCAAGGCTGCAGTGAGCTATAATCCCGTCACTGCATCCTAGCCTGGGTGACAGAGCAAGACTCCATCTCTTAAAACAAAACCCAACAAAACCCAAAAACACTGGCAGCAGAGAACAGGGGAAGAAAAATGCTTTTATTCTAAGAATCCTGGAAAATTTTAATAGCTCAATCACTACAAGTTAAGATTTTCCTTTATACTGAAAGTTGTCGTGGCTGGGCATGGTGGCTAACACCTGTAGTAATCCCAGTGCTTTGGAAGGCTGAGGAGGGGAGCTCACTGAAGTCCAGGAGTTCAAGACCCTAGGGAACACAGCAAGACCCAGTCTCCACAAAAATAAAAACAAAAATAAAAATTTGCTGGGTACAGTGGCATGTGCCTGTAGTCTTAGCTACTCGGAGGCTGGGGCAGGAGGATCACTTGAGCCCAGGAATTCAAGACTACAGTGAGCTATCATCATGCCACTTCTATAAGTTGTTGCTTATAGAAACAATTTTCAAAAAAAAAAAAAAAAAGGATATATAAACAGTACAGTGTAAAATAATTTTTGAAAATATAAAAATTAGCTGGGCGCAGGGGTGCACACCTGTAGTCCCAGCTACTCAAGAAGCTGAGGCAGGAGAATCGCTTGAACCCGGGAGGCAGAGGTTGCAGTGAGCTGAGACCACGCCACTGCACTCCAGCCCAAGCAACAGAGTGAGACTCTGTCTCAAAACATAAAAATAAAAGTAATTTTTGATAAGTGAACTGTTAGATATTTCTTTTGTTTTGTTTTTAGAAGGAGAAAAGGAAAATAAATTTTATTATTATTAATTTTACGTGCAAGGGGTGCTTTTATACAAAAGAAATAAAAATATCTCCCTAACAGATATTGCTAAAAATCCAAAAATACTCCCATGTAACCAAGGCCAAACAAATATTTTACCACTAATTTACACATAGTCTTTCAGATATATACATATATATATATATATATATATATATATATATTTGTATAAATATAAAGACATTTATATCTGAAAGACTGTATATATATACATATACACAATTTTTAATCAACAAGCCAATGTCCTCAATATGTATACAAATATTTTATTGAGGTAACATTTATATGCAATAAAATGCACCAATCTCAAAATGTATAATTTGTTGTTTCAGAAATGCTTACGACTGTGTAACCATCACCCCAACTGACACAGAGAACATTTTATTTGTTGTTTTTTGAGACAGGGTCTCACTCTGTCACCCAGGCTAGAGGGCAGTGGCACCAGGATCTCAGCTCACTGCAGCCTCCACCTCCTGGGTTCAAGTGATTCTTGTGCCTCAGTCCCCCAAGTAGCTGGGACTACAGGTGTGCACTACCACACCAGGCTAATTTTTGTATTTTTGGTAGAGACGTCGTTTCACGGTGTTGCCCAGGCTGATCTCAAACTCCTGACTTCAAGTGATCTACCCATCTTGGCCTACCAAAGTGCTGGGATTACAGGCATAAGTCACCATGCCCATTCTTAAAGAGAACATTTTTATAATCTTGATCTCCATCCCTCACAGGCAACTACCATTCTGATTTCTACCTCCACTGGCTTTAGCTGTTTCTAAATTTCATATATATGAAATCACACAATACAAACTTATTTGGGTCTGCTTTTTTTGCTCTATATAATGTTTGTGAGTGGCAGCTATGTTGCTGTTCATATCGATAGTTCATTTTTAAAATTTTATTACTGACTAGTATTCCCTTTTATGAATCTGCCACATTTATTTATCTATTTTTTTGTTGACAAAAATTTGACTTGTTTCTAACTCTTGGTTATTATGAATTAAACCACTTGAGCACTCATGTGTGGGTCTCTTTGTGAACATATATTTTCATTCCCTAGGGTTAAATACTTAGAAACAGAACTACTGAGTCATATGCTACATACAGATTTAACTTATAAGAAACCACTGGACAGTTTTCCAAAGTGATTATACCATTTTATAGTCCCACTAGCAATGTTTAAGAGTTCCAGCTGAGGCTGGGCTCAGTGGTTCACGCCTGTAATTCCAGCTCTTTCGGGGGCCAAGGTGGGAGGATCACTTGAGCCCAGGCATTTGTGACCAGCCTGTGCAACATAGGGAAACCCATATCCACAAAAAAATTTAAATGCAGCTGGGAATGGTGGTACACACCTGTAGTTCCAGCCACTCAGGAGGTAGAGGAGGGAGGATCACCTGAGCCCAGGAAGTTGAGGCTGCAGCGGCCATGATGTGATTGTGCCACTGTACTCCAGTTTGGGTGACAGAGTGAGACCCTATCTCAAAAAAAAAAAAAAAAAAAAAAAAAAAGAAAAGAAAAAGAGTTCTAGCTGCTCCATGTTCTCACCAACATTTGGTGTAATCAGTCTTTAATTTTATCCTTTTCAGTGGGTGTGAAATAGTATCTCATCATGGTTTTAATTTCTATTTCCCTGATCACTCATGAGCTTCAGCGCCTTTTCACGTGCTTAAATGGGTACTAGTATATCTTCTTTCACATGTGTTTGTTCAAGACTTTTTTGGGAGAGAAAAGTGTCTTTTTAATAATGATTTGCAAGAGTTTTCCATATATTCCGGATTCAAGCGCTATGTTTTCCACTAGACTGTGGCTACATCTTTTTAATTTCTCATCAATTTTATTCTTTGTTTTGTTTTGTTTTTATTGAGCCAGAGTTTTCTTCTCTCACACTGGCTAAAGTATAGTGCTATGAACATGGCTCTGCAGCCCTGATTTCTTGGGCTCAAGCAATCCTCAGTCTCACCCTGCAAGTAGCTAGGACTACAGGCACATGCCATGAGGCCTGGCTAATTTTTAAATTTTTTTTGTAGAGACAGGGTCTCCCTATATTGACCAGGCTGGTGTCAAACTCCTGAGCTCAAGCAATCCTCCCGCCTCAGCCACCCAAAGTACTGGAATTATAGGTGTGAGCCACCACATCTGGCCTCATTCTTTAATACAAAGTACTACGTTTTGAGTCCTCTCTAAAAAATATGTGCCTAGACCGAGCACGGTGGCTCACGCCTGTAATCCCAGCACTTTGGGAAGCCAAAGCAGGTAGATCACAAGGTGAGGAGTTCGAGATCAGCCTGCTCAACATGGTGAAACCCCGTCTCTAATAAAAATATGAAAATTAGCTAGGCATGGTAGCGGGTGCCTGTAATCTCAGCTACTTGGGATGTTGAAGGAGGAGAATCACTTGAACCCAGGGGGTGGAGGTTGCAGTGAGCCGAGATTGCGCCACTGCACTCTAGCCTGGGTGACAGAACAAGACTCAGCCTCAAAAAAAAAAAAAAAAAAGTGCCTAACCCTAGGAGGTTATGAAGATATTTTCCAGAATTTTCTTCTAGAAAGCTTGTAGTTTAGCTGTTATGTCTAAGGCTATGATCCATTTTGAATTAATTTTTGTCTATGGCATGAGACAGGTTTCAAGGTTTTTTTCCCTCATAAATGTATCCAGTTGTTCTAAGACTTTTTTTCTGGAAAACTTTCCTTTCCTCAATGAATTGCCTTGATGTTTTTGTCAAAAATGAACTGACCATATACATTATACATAATTTCAGTGGTTTTAGCTTCCACAATAATTTAGAATGATACAAAAATTAATTCATACAGTGGTTGACTTCTTGAAATAATAAAATAATTTTTACCTCCACATCTTGAACAGTCCTTGGCTGGGCCATGCATAATTTATTAAGCAGCTGAAAAATCAGCTCTTCAATATAATAGAGAGACTCTTCATTAGCTGAGAGATTGGGATGCACTTGTTCCTGAACCTTTAAAAAAAAGTTATCAGTTAAAGTACTGGCAAAATAATATGAATTGAACAAAATTCAGAGAATCTTACATATAATTAATATTTTACTATAATGGCTACTCAAAACAAGACATAAAACACAAAATGAAGAAAAAAACTATTTGTTGGTCTGTAAACTTTTCTTAACCCACAGAGCAGTAATTCTTACACATTTTTGGGCCCTTTGAAAAATCTATGGAAAGCTATTGAACCCTCTCTTCCCCATCACCAAAAAGCATATACACATAAAATATTCTATACAATTTCAGAGGAATTGTGGATACCCTGAAGTCAATAAACCTACTTAAAGTCTATGCAGTAGGTCATGAATCCCGGTTAATAAAGGTACCTCTGAAAAACCATACTCCTTTATAAACTATAGAGGTGCTCTGTGAAATAGGTGCTACTCAGCTTTTATAATAGCATTGTCACCACCAGCTATGCTGGGCCACCCATCTCCCCTTTTTTTTAAGCAGTTGTATCCTTCGAGGAATAGCCATTTTTGTTGCTAAATTTTCTGTCCTAAAAAATAATCCAGCCTGATTGGATATAAAAAATACTGTAAATAATAGTGCCTAGCACACAGTAGGTGTCCTGTAAATATTTGTTGGAAGAAATAACACAAAGTATTGCTTTCTTTTCTTTTCCTTTTTTTTTTTTTTTTCTGTCAATGGTTGGTTTAGTGGTATGCACGTGATCCAGATGTTAGGAAGATTTCTATGGTAAATTTTGAGACATCAGATTAAATCATTAACTTCAATGCTGCTTTCTTTGTGAGGAGGATTTTAAATTACTTTTGTCTAACTATGAGGCTATTCAAGTTACCTATTACTTTTTGTGTTAGTGCTTCTGATATACTCCTGATATCATGGCATAAAAAGTTAAAGCAGTCACATTTTTTTTTCCTTATTATATTTTTTCCTTATTTTTTTTTTTCCACCCTTGTTGCCCAGGCTGGAGTGCAATGGTACAATCTTGGCTCACCGCAACCTTTGCCTCCCAGGTTCAAGCGATTCTCCTGCCTCAGCCTTCCGAGTAGCCAGGATTACAGGCATGCACCACCACCATGCCAGCTAATTTTGTATTTTTAGTAGAGATGGTGTTTCTCCATGTTGGTCAGACTGGTCTTGAACTCCCAACCTCAGGTGATTCGCCCACCTCAGCCTTCCAAAGTGCTGGGATTACAGGTGTGAGCCACTACACTCAGCCTTCTTTTCTCTTTTTGAGACAGGGTCTCACTCTGTCACTAGGCTCACTGAAAATGAATCTCCCTGGATTCAAGCGACCCTCCCACCTCAGTCTCCCAATAGCTGGACCTACAGGTGTGTGCCACCACGGCCTGGCTAATGTTTAAAATTTTTTTTGTAGAGATGAAGTCTCATCATGTTGCCTAGGCTGGTCTCCAACTCCTGGGCTCAAGTGATCCTCCCACCTCAACCACCCGAAGTGCTGGCATTAAATGCATAAGCCACTACACCCAGCCTGCTTTAACTTTTTTTTTTTTTTCTGAGACAGAGTCTCACTCTGTTGCCCAGGCTGGAGTTCAGTGGTGCAATCTCAGCTCACTACAACCTCCACCGCCCAGGTTCAAGTAGTTGGGACTGCAGGTGCACGCCTCCAAGCCTGGATAAATTTTTTGTATTTTTAGAAGAGATGGGGTTTCACCGTGTTGCCCAGGTTGGTCTCAGGCAATCCGCCTGCCTCAGCCTCCCAAAGTGGTAGGATTACAGGTGTGAGCCACCGCACCCAGCCCTGCTTTAACTTTTTATGCCATGATATCAGGAGGATACCAGAAGCACTAACACAAAAAGTAATAGGTAACTTGAATAGCCTCATAGTTAGACAATAGTAATTTAAAACCCTCCTCACAAAGAAAGCAGCACTGAAGTTAATGATTTAATCTGATGTCTCAAAATTTACCACAGAAATCTTCCTAACATCTGGATCAAGCGCACACCACTAAACCAACCACTGACAAACAATGATTGGCCTACGATTTAGACTTTGACACTTCCTAAGGGATCCATGCCTGTGAGAGTTAAAGAAAATTGGCATAGGAACGGTTGCTAATGCCTGTAATCCCAACACTCTGGGAAGCCAAGGCGGGTGGATCACCTGAAGTCAGAAGTTTGAGACCAGCCTGGCCAACACAGTGAAACTAAAAATACAAAATTAGCCAGGTGTGATTGATGATACATGCCTGTAATCCCAGTTACTTGGGAGGCTGAGGCAGAATTGCTTGAACCTGAGAGGCGGAGTTTGCAGTGAACAGAGATCCCACCACTGCACTCCAGCCTGGGCGACGTGGCAAGACTTTGTCTCAAAAACAAACAAACTGTAAGGTTTATTGCCGATGTAAAATGAGGAAACTGAGGCAAGTATGAGAAAATGAGAAGCTAATTTATTCAGCTCCCGGGCGAGGTTCTGTGGTTCAGGAAGGGGCCAAAGAAGTTGCACCTAGCTGTTTAGGTCATGGGGTTTTATGGGGATAGAAGGTGATTGATTGGCTATTGGGGAAACAAAGCAAAGGCAATTTTATTGGCTGTTAGGAAGCAGGAAGTGCCTGAAAGTAGTTGCTATTGGTAGGCGGGCAGGACTTTGGGTAAGTGGGAATTGAATGGCTGTTGGAAAAACAAAGTGAAGGCAATCTTATTGGCTATTAAGAAGCAGGAAATGCCTGGAGCTAGGTTATGGGTAGGTGAGCGGTACCTTGGGTCAGCGGGCCTTCCGGGGGCATACAGAGCATACTGCTACCGGGCAGGGTGTGATGGGGCTTCTTAAAAAAAATTTTCCTGCAGGGTTTATTAACAGTGGGCTGGGGGTTGAATGCATAATTTAGCGCTGAATGTGGGCTTGGGTATGGGGAGGCAGGTGCGGGGAAGCTGTGGGGCAAGGCCAGATAACAAGCTTGGGTGATGATGCAGTTATGAGGCGCAGAGAGAGATGGATGTGTCCGTTTAACCCTCTGCGAGGCAGCCGGCCTTACACAAACAAACAAACAAAAGGGAAGGCGCCAAGATGGCCATGAGAAGGCAACACAGGAATGCAGCTCCCAGCGAATGAGATGCAGAGGGCTAGAGGACTCCAGGATTCCAAAAGAGGTGCCGGGTTCGTTTCGGTGGGACTGACAGGGCACTGAAAATAGCCCAGGGAAGAAGCCACAGGGCGAGAGCCACCCGGGGGGCAAATCAAGATGGAGGCACGTCACTACCTGAAATGTGCAGCCAGCTCGGAGGGTCAGGGGACTTCACTTGCTCGGGGCTCCTATTCAAATCTTGTGCTTACCTCATCCCTCATAGAACCCACGGTCCACAAGAGCCCGGCCAGACCGTGGAGTGCCATGGGCTGTCAATTCAAATCTAAGCAGCAGCTCCTGCCAGGCCCGGCAAGTTGTGGCAGGGATCTGGGCAGACGTTTGGACTAACGCCAGCGGGACGGAGAGTCCCACAGAGAGAGGCAATTTCTTGAAAGCAGGGAAACAGACCATAAGGCCTGGTAGGCCCCACCTCCACAGAACTCAAATGAAGCCCTCGCCAGAGAGCTTGGCAGCAAATACACCAGTTTGAACCCAACCAGGAAAATCGAGCTCTAGGACAGATGCCATTGGGAAGGCAGGGCCAATTCCACCTGCAAACAAACTCCAGGGAAGGACCACCCACCCAACAACCTGACTGAACTCAAGAGAGCCCAGCAACGCCCTCTACAGGCCAAAAAAGATACAGCTCCAACCTCAACAGAAAAAAGTCACTCGGAGACTCCTCCTGAAATCACCAGATCAAAGGGACATAAATCCACCAACATGGGGAAAAAAACAGAGCAAAAAGGATAAAACCATCAAAGAACAGAACACCTCTTCTCCTCCCAGGGTTCAAAAAAGGACAGAGAATGAATTTGATGAAATGACAAAACTAGAATTCAGAAGGTGGGTAATAACAAATTTCTCTGAGTTAAAAGACCATGTTCTAACCCAATGCTAAGAAACTAAGAACCTTGAAAAAAGGTTAGATGAAATGCTACTAGAATAACCGGCTTAGAGAAGAACATAAATGACTTGATGGAGCTGAAAGACACAGCACAAGAACTTTGCGAGGCATACACAAGTTTCAATAGCCGAATTGATCAAGCAGAAGAAAGGTTATCAGAGATTGAAGATCAAATCAATGAAATAAAACAAGAAGGCAAGACTAGAGAAAAAAGAGTGAAAAAAAATGAACAAAGCCTTCAAGAACTATGGGACTATGCGAAAAGACCTAACGTACGCTTGATCTGCGTACCTGAATGTGACGGGGAGAATGAATCCAAGTTGAAAAACACTTTTCAAGATATCATCCAAGAGAACTCTCCCAACCTAACAAGGCAGGCCAACACTCAAATCCAGGAAATACACAGAATAACACAAAGATATTCCTCAAGAAGAGCAACCCCAAGGCACATAATTGTCAGATTCACCAGGGCTGAAATGAAGGAAAAAATCCTAAGGGCAGCCAGAGAGAAAGGTCGAGTCACCCAGAAAGGAAAGACCATTAGACTCACAGTGGATCTCTCGGCAGAAACCCTACAAGCTAGAAGGGAGTGGGTGCCAATATTCAACATCCTTAAAGAAAAGAACTTTCAATCCAGAATTTCATATTTATTCAAACTAAGCTTCCTAAGTGAAGGAGAAATAAAATCCTTTACGAACAAGGAATTGCTGCAAGATTTCATCGCTACAATACCTGCCTTACAAGAGCTACTAAAGGAAGTACTAAACAGCAAAAGGAACAACCAGTACCAGCCACTGCAAAAACGTACCAAATGGTAAAGAACAATGACGCAATGAAGAAGCCATGTCAACTAACAGGCAAAAAAAAAAACAGCCAGTAACAAAATGGCAGGATCAAATTCAAACATAACAATATTAACATTGAATATAAATGGCCTAAATGCCCCATTCAAAAGACACAGACTGGCAAACTGGATAAAAAGTCAAGACCCATCAGTGTATTGTATTCAGGAGACCCATCTCACATGCAAAGACTCTCAAAGACTCAAAATGAAGGGATGGAAGAAGATTTACCAAGCAAATGGAGAGCAAAAAAAAGCAGGAGTAGCAATCCTAGTCTCTGATAAAATGGACTTTAAACCAACAAAGATCAAAAGAGACAAAGAAGGGCATTACATAATGGTAAAAGGATCAATGCAACAAGAAGAGCTAACCATCCTAAATATATATGCACCCAATGCAGGAGCACCCAGATACATAAAGCAAGTTCTTAATGACCTACAAAGAGACAGACTCCTACACAATAATAGTGGGAGACTTTAACACTCCACTGACAATCTTGGACAGATCAACGAGACAGAAAGTCAACAAGGATATCCAGGACTTAAACGCAGATTTGGACCAAGCGAACCTAATAGATGTTTACAGGACACTCCACCCCAAATCCACAGAATACACATTCTTCTCAGCACCATATTGTACTCACTCCAAAACTGACCACATAATTGGAAGTAAATCACTCCTCAGCAAATACAAAAGAACAGAAATCATAACAAACCACAGAGCAATCAAATTAGAATTCAGGATTAAGAAAAGCTCTCAAAACTGCACAATCACAGGGAAACTGAACAACTTGCTCCTGAATGATGAATGGATAAACAATGAAATGAAGGCATAAAAAAAAATGTTCTTCGAAACCAATGAGAATGAAGACACAATGTACCAGATCCTATGGGACATATTTAAAGCAGTGTCAAGAGGGAAATTTATAGCAATAAATGCCCACATGAGAAACAAGCAAAGATCTAAAATCGATACCCTATCATCCAAATTGAAAGAGCTAGAGGAGCAAGATCAAAAAAACTCAAAAGTAAGCAGAAGACAAGAAATAACTAAGATCAGAGCAGAACTGAAGGAGACAGAGACACAAAAATCCCTTCGAAAAAATCAATAAATCCAGGAGCTGGTTTTTTGAAAAGATCAAGAAAACAGACAGACTGCTAGCTAGACTAACAGAAAGAAAGAGAGAAGACTCAAATAGATGCAGTAAAAAACGACACAGGGGAGATCACCACCGATTCCTCGGAAATACAAACTACCATCAGAGGTTACTACAAATAACTCTATACACATAAACCAGTAAATGTGGAAGAAATGGATAAATTCCTGGACACTTGCACACCCCCAACACTAAGCCAAGAAGAAGTTGAAACCCTGAATAGACCAATAACAAGGGCTAAAGTCGAGGCAGCAATTAATAGCTTACCAACCAAAAAAAGTCCAGGTCCAGACGTGTTCACAGCCGAATTCTACCAGACATACAAAGAGGAGCAGGTACCATTCCTGTTGAAACTATTCCAAACAATACAAAAAGAGGGAATCCTCCCTACCTCTTTCTATAAGACCAGCATCATCCTGATACCAAAATCTGGCAGAGACACAATTAAAAAAGAAAACTACAGGCCAATATCCATGATGAGCATTGATGCAAAAATCTTCAATAAAATACTGGCAAACCGAATCCAACAGCACATCAAAAAGCTTATCCACCATGATCAAGTATGCTTCATCCTGGGGCTACAAGGTTGGTTCAACATATGCAAATCTATAAATGTAATTCACCACATAAAATGAACCAAAGACTAAAACCACATATCTCAATAGATGCAGAGAAGGACTTCAACAAAATTCAACAGCGCTTTATGCTAAAAACTCTGAATAAACTAGGTATCGATGGAACATATCTCAAAACAATAAAAGCTATTTACGAGAAACCCACAGCCAAGATCATACCGAATGGGCAAAAACTAGAAGTATTCCCTTTAAAAACTGGCACTAGACAAGGATGCCCTCTCTCACCACTCCTATTCAATATAGTATTGGAAGTTCTAGCCAGAACAATTAGGCAAGAAAAAGACATAAAGTGCATTCAATTAGGAAAAGGAGAAGTCAAATTGTCTCTATTTGCAGATGACATGATTGTATATTTAGAAGACCCCAACGTCTCAGCCCAAAACCTCCTCAAGCTGATAAGCAACTTCAGCAAAGTCTCAGGATACAAAATCAATGTGCAGAAATCACAACCATTCCTATATGCCAATAACAGACAATCAGAGTGACAAATCATGAGCAAACTCCCATTTACAACTGCTACAAAGAGAATAAAAACCTAGGAATACAACTAACAACAGATGTAAAAGATCTCTTCAATGAGAACTACAAACCACTGATCAAGGAAATAAAAGAGGACACAAATAGATGGAAAAACATTCCATGCTCATAGTTAGGAAGAATCAATATTGTGAAAATGGCCACACTGCCCAAAGTAATTTATAGATTCAATGCTATCCCCATCAAGCTACCATTGATCTTCTTCACCGATCTGGAAAAAAACACTTTAAACTTCATGTGGAACCAAAAGAGAGCCCGCATAGCCAAGACAATTCTAAGCAAAAAGAACAAAGCTGGAGGCATCATGCTACCTGACTTCAAACTATACTACAGGGCTACAGTAATCAAAACAGCATGGTACTGGTACTAAAACAAAGATACAGACCAATGGAACAGAACAGAGGCCTTGGAAACAACGCCACACATCTACAACCATCTGATCTTTGACAAACCAGACAAAAACAAGCAATGGGGAAAGGATTCTCTGCTTAATAAATGGTATTGGGAAAACTGGCTACCCACATGCAGGAGCTGAAACTGGACCCCTTCCTTACACCTTATACAAAACTTAACTCTCGATGGATTAAAAATTTAAACGTAAGAACTAACACCATAAAAACCCTAGAAGAAAACCTAGGCAGCAACATTGAGGATATGGGCACAGGCAAGGACTTCATGACTAAAGCACCAAAAGCAAGGGCAACAAAAGCCAAAATAGACAAATGGGATCTAATTAAACTTAAGAGCTTCTGCACAGCAAAAGAAACAATCATTAGAGTAAACCGGCAACCAACAGAATGGGAAAAAATTTTGCAATCTACCCATCAGACAAAAGGCTAATATCCAGAATCTACAAAGAACTAAAGCAGATTTACAAGAAAAAACAAACCCATTCAAAAGTGGGCAAAGGATATGAAAGAGACACTTTTCAAAAGACGACAAATATGCGGCCAATAAACATGAAAAAATGCTTATCATCATTGGTCATTAGAGAAATGAAAATCAAAGCCACACTGAGATACCATCTCATGCCAGTTAGAATGGTGATCATTAAAAAATTTGGAGACAACAGATGCTGGAGAGGATGTGGAGAAAAAGAAACACTTTTATACTGTTGGTGGGAGTATAAATTAGTTCAACCATTATGGAAGACAGTGTGGCGATTCCTCAAGGATCTAGAAGTAGAAATTCCATTTGACCCAGCAATCCCATTACTAGGTATATACCCAAAGGGTTATAAAATCGTTCTATCATAAAGACACATGTACACGTATGTTTGTTGTAGCACTGTTTATGATAGTAAAGACCTGGAACCAACCCAAATGCCCATCGATGACAGACTGGACAAAAAAAATGTGGCACATATACACCATGGAATACTATGCAGCCACAAAAAATGACATGTTCATGTCCTTTGTAGAGACATGGATGAATCCAGAAACCATCATTCTCGGCAAACTGACACAAGAGCAGAAAACCAAACACTGCATGTTTTCACTCATAGGCTGGTGATGAACAATGAGAACACTTGGGCACAGATAAGGGAACAACACTCACAGGGATAGGTAGGGAAGTGGAGGGGAGGGAAGGCGAGGGACAGCAAGGGAGGGTGGGATAACATGGGAGAAATGCCTGATGTAGGCAATGGGGTGGGGGGTGGGGGGTGGAGACAGCAAACCACCATGGCATATATGTACCTATGCAAGAATCCTGCAGGATGCAGGATGTGCACATGTACCCCAAAGCCCCCCCCAAAAATTAGCATGAAATTGTGCATTATAGCCTCATATTTTTTAAGTCAATAAATTGAATTTATAGTACAATTTCCTTCTTCTATTCTTAATATGTTAGTTGTGTGTTCTTTTTTTTTCTTGATCCGCATCTCAGAGGTTTAGCAATGTTATTAATCTTTTAAAGAACCAACTCTGGGCTTTTATGGGCCTATTTGAGTTTGTTTTCTATGTCATTTATTTTTGCTTCATCTTCATTATTTCTTCTGCTTTTTATGCTCTTTTGCCAACTTCTTGAGATGGATACTTTGTTCATTTTTGTCAACCTTTCTTTTCTAACATGGAAGTTATCTCTAAAACTGCTTTAGTAAAAACCCACAGATTTTCATACAGAATATTTTTATAATCATGCAGTTCAAAATACAGTCTATCCCTCAGTATCTGTGGGAAATTTGTTCCAGGACACTTGTGGATACCCAAATCCATGGATGCCCAAGTCCTTTATAGATAATGGTGTAACATTTGTATACGACCTACACACGTCCTCTTATGTACTTTAAATCATCTCTAGGTTACTTATAACACCTAATACAATGTAAATGCTATGTAATAGTGGTTATATTATATTGTTTAGGAAAAAATGACAAGAAAAAAGTCTGTATGTGTACAGTACAAATGAAGCCATCCATTATTTTCCCAAATATTATTGATCTGAGGCTGGCTGAATCTATGGATTAAGAACCCAAGGATAAAAATGGTGAACTATCAGTGAGGATGTGTGTTTGAAGATGGAAAAAAAGAAAGAAAGAAAAGAATAACTATAGTTCCTAACTTCCACTTTGGTTTCTTCTTTCACCTTAAGAATCTAGAAGCAAATTTCTTAATTTCTAAACATATGAGATTTTGTTAAAGGTTTTTAAAATTGATTTCTAGAATAATCACATGTGATCAGAAAACAAACTTTCTTTTTCACTTTTATTTACTTATTTAATTTTTTTGAGACCAGGTCTAATTCTGTCACCCAGGTTGGCGTGCAGTAGTGCAATCACAGCTCACTGTAGCCTTGACCTCAAGCTGGTCTTAAGCTCGTGAGCTCAAGCTATCCACCCACCTCTGCCTCCCAAAATGCTGGGATTACAGGCATGAGCCACCATGTCTTGCCAGAAACATACTTTCTATGATTTCAATTTTTTGAAATCCGTTAAGACTTGCATTATAGCCTATTACATGGGTCTACCTGACTTCACTGACAAACTCGTCAAACATTAAGGAAGTAATCCAACATTTTAAGCAAACATTTAGAATTTTTTTTTTAAAAAAAGATAACCTCTCCAAATTATTTTGGGACTAGCCTTTATATAAAACTTAAAAAGAAAAATGAAAATTTTAGGCCATTTTCAGCTGAATACAGTGGTTCATGTCTGTAATCCCAACACTTTGGGAGGCCAAGGTCAGATGATCACTAGAGGCCAGAAGTTCCAGACCAGCCTGGGCAACATAGCAAGACCCCATCTCTCCAAAATAAAAAATTAGCTGGTCATGGTGGCACATGCCTGTAGTCCCAGCTACTCAGGAGGCTAAGGTGGGAGAACAACTTCAGTCCAGAAGGTCAAGGCTACAGTGAGCCATGATGTTACGACTGCACTCCAGCCTGGGTGACAGAGCAAGACCTCATCTTTAAAAGAAAGGAAAATTATAGGCCATTTCACTTATAAATCCAGGAAAAAAAAAAGTCTCAGTAAAGTGTCACCTAACTAAATTCCATAATGTATACAAATAAGATTACACAATCACAGCTGGGTACAGTGGCTCACGCCTGTAATCTCAGCACTTTGGGAGGCCAGAGGTGTGTGGATCACCTGAGGTGAGAAGTTGAAGACCAGCCTGGATAACATGGTGAAACCCCGTCTCTACTAAAAATACAAAAATTAGCTGGGCGTGGTAGCGTGCACCCATAATACCAGCTACTTGGGAGGCTGAGGCAGGAAGGAGAATCGCTTGAACCCAAAGGGAGAGGCTGCAGTGAGCCAAGATCGTGCCATTACACTCCAGCCTGGCCAACAAAGCAAGACTGTCAGAAAGAAGAGAGAGGCAAGAGAGAGAGAGAGAGAGAGATTCCTTCTCTCTGCCTGACTGTACTTAAGTTGGGACATCAGCCTTCTGCCTTCAGACTCAGACTAGAATTTATGCTGTCAGCTCTTCTGGTTCTCAGGCCTTTAGACTAAGACTAGAATCATACCATTGGCTTTACATCAGTCTTCTGCCTTCAGACTCAGACTGCAATTTATGCCATCAGCTCTTCTGGTTCTCAGGCCTTTAGACTAAGACTAGAATTATACCATTGGCTTTTCTGGGTCTTCAGGTTGCCAAATGCTGATCTTGGACTTCTCAGCCACCATAACCTCATGAACTAATTTCCTTACAGTAAATGTCATGTGTATGTGTGTATATGTGTGTGTATGTATAGGCTATTGGTTGCTTCTCTGGAGAATCCAGACTAATGCACCTATGCAGGACTAAAATATTGTACAGATAAATCATCTGAATTCATAAAAAATAAACTTTTCTTTCTATGTACCAGCAACAAAGCTAGCAAACAAAATTTTTAGGCCAGGTGCGGTGACTCACTCCTGTAATCCCAGAATTTTGGGAAGCTGAGGCAGGAGGATCACTTGAATCCAGGAGTTCAAGACCAGTATAGGCAACATGGTAAAACCCTACCTCTACAAAAAATTAGCCAGGTATGGTGGCATGCACCTATAGTCCCAGCTACATGCGAGGCTGATACAAGAGGTCAAGGTTGCAGTCAGTCATGACTGTGCCACTGCATTCCAGCCAGGGTGAGAGTAAGACCTTGTCTCAAGAAAAAAAAAAAAAAAACCAATTTGAATAGCATTTACAATATAATTTAAAATATCATGTATTTTTGAGTACATGGTAAGGTTCACATGACCCCTAAGGAGAAAACTGGACTTTAACAAAAATTAAAATCTAAATAAACGAAAGATGATACCATGTTGGTCAACTGTCAGACTTAATATTACTATTGTATACATATGAATTCTCTCAGAATTGATCCATGCAGTTACAAAATCACAATCAAAACCAAGCAGGTTATTTTGCTAAAAATATCAAGACAATTTCAGAAAGTACACAAAAATGCAAAAGGCTAAGAACATCAGTCATATACTCTTTTGTTTTGTTTTAACTATTGACAACAAAGTCATATACTTGTAAGGAAGTATAAGAATTTGCTACAATGGTTGTCAGGATTTATGACAAAGTTATCGTAATGCAGAATGTGACAATGGCATAAGGATAGAGAAAGAAATCAATGGGACATAACAGAGTCCACAAACATGCCCACATATATATAGACCCTTATTTACAAAGACGGCGCTGCAGAGTATGAGGTGGGACACAGAGGTGCAGGGAGGCAGAGTAGTGCATGAATAGTGGTGAACCACTACAGACGAATAAAATCAACTCCTGTGTCATACTTTGCCCAAAAATCAATCCTAGCTGCATTTTAGGCCTAGTAAATAAATACACCCAATAAAGCTCTGACAGTGTAAAACTAGATAATATCTGCATGATTTCAGAATTGAAAAGGACTTCTTACATAGGACACAAAAATTACTAGCTCTGAAGGAAGGAACTGATACACTTTACATTAAACTTTAAAATTTAGGTTTATCAAAAGACATCTTTAAGAAAGTAAAAAGGCAAGTTATGGAGTTGGAAAAGATATATGTGGTATATATAACAAAAGGCTCATATCCAGAATATATGGAGAACTCTTAAAAGTTCAGTAAGAGGGCCGGGCGCGGTGGCTCAAGCCTGTAATCCCAGCACTGTGGGAGGCCGAGGCGGGCGGATCACGAGGTCAAGAGATCGAGACCATCCTGGTCAACATGGTGAAACCCCGTCTCTACTAAAACTACAAAAAATTAGCTGGGCATGATGGCGTGTGCCTGTAATCCCAGCGACTCAGGAGGCTGGGGCAGGAGAATTGCCTGAATCCAGGAGGCGGAGGTTGCAGTGAGCCGAGATTGCGCCATTGCACTCCAGCCTGGGTAACAAGAGTGAAACTCCGTCTCAAAAAAAAAAAAAAAAAAGTTCAGTAAGAAAAAAAATGATAAAAATCCTCAGAGAAAAAAATGGGCAAAAAACCCCTTAAACTGGCACTTCACAAAAGAAGAAATTCAAATAGCCAACATATATTAAAAAGTGCTCTAGCTCTTTAGTAATCAGAAAAATGCAAATTAAACCACCATGAAAACTATCCACTTAACAGACAGCAAAACTAAAAATTCTGATAATGCCAAATGTTGGTAACTATGTGGAGCGATGGGAACTATCACACACTGCTACTGGAATGTAAAATGGCTCAATCACTTTCAAAAACTTTGCCATTAAGTGCTAAAGTTCAAGATACGTATACTCCATGACTGAGCAATTCCACTATAGGATATGTATATATATTGAGGATAGATTTACATATATTTCTTTAGAGCTATATGGTCCAATATAATAGACACTAGCCTCCTGGTGTACTGAACACCTGAAATGTAGCTCCACTGAGTTGAAATGGGATGTTGGTGTAAAATACAAACCAGATTCAAAGATTTAGTATTAAAATAAGAAGTTGAATATCTCAAATTTTTATGATACATGCTGAAATGATTAGATTTATTGGGTTAAATAAAACATATTAAAATCAACTTCATCGGTTTCTTCTTACTTTTCAATTGTGGCTATGATAATTTTCTTTTTCAACTTTTATTTTAGATTAAGGGGGTACCTGTGCAGATTTTGTTACCTATGTATATTGTGTCATGCTGAGGTTTGGTTTACAAATGATGCCATCACCCAGGTACTGAGCACAGTACTCCTCCCTCTATTAGTCTCGGGTGTCTACTATTGACATTTTTATGTCCATGAGTACCCCATGTTTAGCTCTCACTTGTGAGAACATGAGTATTTGGTTTTTGGTTCCTGCATTAATTCACTTAGGAGGGAAATTTTTATTTTAATTTTTATATTAAAAAAATTTTTTTTTTAATTTTTGAGACAGATTCTTGATGTGTTGCCCAGGCTGATTTTGAACTTCTGGGCTCAAGCGATCCTCCTGCCTTGGCCTCCCAAAGTGCTGGGATTACAGGCATGAGTCACCATGCGCAGCCTAGGAGGGAAAGTTTTAAATTATATGTGTGGTTCACATTATATCTCCTCTAGACAGCACTGCTCTAGGCAAATGAGCACACGTGTTTACCAGAAGACATACGCTAGGAAGGCTCATAAATAACATTATTAGCAATACCTTCCAAAAGTAGAAAAGAATTCAAATATTCATCCAGTATAGGACAGATAAATTGTGGCTTACTAATACAGTAGAATATACACAGGCAAAAAAATGCAGTAACGATGACAGCTACATAAAATGTGGATGCATCTTGAAAATAATGCTGGCAGAAAGAAGCCAGATAAAAAGAATACATATGATGGGATTTCATTCACAAAGTAAGACAAAATTAAATACAAAAATAAAAAATAAACAAAGTCAGAGAAAATTAAACAATGGCGCTGAGGGATACATGCTGAGACGGAAAACTGTAAAGAAAACAAAAACAGTGATTACCATAAAAGCGGTTACCTTTTGGAGAGGTATTCTGAGAACAGTGCTGACAATGTGCTGTCTTCTAACCTGAGTGTTAAACATGTGTTCCTTAAATTGTATATTTATCCTTTACACGTTTTCTGATTATAAGTTACATTCTACCATAAATAAGACTTTTAAAACCTTTTTTGAGAATTATCTAGTAAACAGAGGAAAATTGATGGGAGAAATTATCAATAAAATAAATTTAAAGGGCTTTTCTCGTGCCATATCACTGAACAAAATTTAAATGTCAGGACATTGGAGACAAAGAGAATAATCCTACAAGTTTGGGAGGACAGGGAAGTGAGGAGGAGCAAATTATATACAAAAAGCAGACATGAGCTCCAGACTTCAACACTAATACTTAGAAGCTAGATGGCAATGCTGGTTCATCCTGGAATCCAAGATACCAACAATATCTAACAAATGCCATGCTTAAATGACATTTTTTTTTTTTCTGACACGTAGTTTCATTGTCTCACCCACGCTGGAGAGCTGCAGCATGATCTCGGCTCACTACAACCTCCGCCTTGTCCTGCTTTAGCCTCACAAGTAGCTGGGACTACAGGTGTGCACGACCACACCAGGCTAAGTTTTTGTATGCTTCGTAGAGACAGGGTTTCACCATGTTAGCCAGGATGGTCTCAATCTCCCGCCTTGTGATCAGCCTGCCTGGGCCTTCCAAAGTGCTGGGATTACAGGCATGAGCCACCACACCCGGCCCACATTCTTAGATAAAATAAGGTCAAAAACTTTATCTCCTACATAGTCCTTCTCATTAAGCTTCTGTCACTTGTACTACACTAAAACAACAATATAAGTCAAGAAAGAAAAAATATTGAATAAAGGAAATAAAGATATCAATAGAGAAGAAAGGCTAAAGGAATGCCCAGGATAAAATGAAATTATAGGATGAGAGCTGTACAACAGAAACAAAGGTGACCAGTCCAGACTCAGACTACTGCAGATCAGAAGGCTCTGGGAGAGACTGTCTCGAGAAAACAAACTTGACAGAGTATATGATGGAGAGAAAATCTTGATAGGATATTTAGAAAAATGGTAGAAAGTTTGAATTTAGTAATAAGTATACTGTATTGAAAAACATACAAACATGAAAACAAGATGATTGGTAACTCCAATAAAAGCAGTAAGTTAGAAAAGAGAAAGCAGATTAAATAGCATTTACAGGCCAGGTGCGGTGGTTCACACCTATGATCCCGGCACTTCGGGAGGCCAAGGTAGGGGTGGATCACTTGAGGCCAGGAGCTCAAGAACAGCCTGGGCAACAAAGTGAAATCCTGTCTCTACTAAAAATACAAAAAGTAGCTGGGCATGGTGGTGTAGGCACAGCTACTGGGGAGGCTGAGGCAGGAGAATCGCTTGAACCCGGGAGGCGGAGGTTGCAGGGAGTGGAGATTGTGCAACTGTATTGTAGCCTGGGTGACAGAGTGAGACCCTGTCCCTCCCCCCAAAAAAATAGCATTTACAGTCATAATCAAGCAAACTTTGAATATTAATCCAACTCAAATTAAGATATAACTATGAAGTAGGTGAAGTGACAGTAGAAAGTGTGTCTGTGGTTGAAGGGGAATGTATGTGCATATTAAAGAATATTAAATCCTTTATGCCACTGCACTCTAGTCTGGGCAACAGAGTCCCTGCCTTTAAAAAAAAAAAAAAAAAAAAAAAAGAAAGAAAGAAAGAATATTAAACCCTTACCCTCAATGGTAGGAAGTCAACGAACATCCAAAACAGAAAAAAAATAATAAATAGCAATATAAGCACTTTTTCTTTCTTAGAAATTTAGGAGTAAATAAAACAACTTTGAATAGTTAAAGTGGTGGTCTCTAGGAAACAGAAAATTTTGTGTTTAAGGGAAAAGTAACACTATTTTTCATAACAAGCCTTACAGAGCAAATTATCTTTTTATTTATATAAATAATTTTGACAAAACACAAACTAATTGATAAAGAAAAATAATTGTGAATTGGAGAATGGGAAAGTAGAACAACACAAAGACTCTAAAGAAGTCTGGATCCAAAAAAAGACAGGTAGAAATTCACAGAGGACCGATGACAAAAAAAAAAAAAATAATAATAATAATAATAATAAGGCTTTCTAATGTATTTCTATGTTAGAAATAGGTTTTTAACATATTTTCTATAAATTCAAAATAGATTTTGGGGAAATAAATATTCCTTCTACCCGGTACTTCTTTAACACAGCCAGATAACTTGATTATATTTTAGCCACACATTTCTAATAGATCAATCAATTTTAAAAAGACACTTTTAGAAAAATAGACATTTAACTGGGCATAGTAGGGTGCCTGTAGTCCCTGCTACTCTAGTAGCTGAGGTGGGAGGATTCCTTGAGCCTAGGAGTTTCAGGCTTCCAAACATAATGAGACTCCCTCTCTAAATAAATAAACAAATATTTATATTGCAAGTGTGGCAGTGGACTTCATAAGGGCGTTTCTTTTTTTTTCTGTTAAAGATGGGGCCTACCTAAATTGCTCAGGCTGGTCTCCAACTCCTTGGTTCAAGCAATCCTTCTGCCTCAGGCCCCCCTCCCTGGAGCAAGATTGTTTCTTATAACATCTTTCCATAAAAAGCCAAGGGTCCCACGCAGTGAAAGTGATTGTACATGAGAATTAAGATAATGTCTAACTGGGATGGATTTTTTTTCTGTGATTATGATTTTGTTAAATAAGCTACAAAGCAATTTTAACATCAAGCATCAAAGTTTCCTATGCCAAACTTTTTAATTTCAAATACAAAAACAGTCTTAAAAATACATACACAATGTTAAAATCTCACCCATAAATACTGTAATAGGACATAAAGAGAACAATGGAAGAGAACCACACTTTACACTTCTACAGAGACAGTAAACCTAAAATTATCACAACAGAACCAATTTGCCTATCATATTTTTTTGAAAGACTAGTCAGAAAAAGAGCAATTAAGATAATTTCCAGTCTTGAACAGTAGATTTACAAGTCAGACCTGTATTTTAGTTACAGCATATTTTCAAATTGCCAGAAGGCATTTCCTTATATATAACACTGTAAATAGTATAGTCTCATACTATAAATCCATGTATGAACACACATAAAAGCACCTTTTTTTTGAGACAGAGTTTCACTCTTGTTGCCCAGGCCGGAGTGTAATGAAGCCATCTCAGCTCATCACAAACTCTGCCTCCGGGGTTCAAGCAATTCTCCTGCCTCAGCTTCCCGAGCAGCTGGGATTACAGGCATGTGCCACCACGCCTGGCTAATTTTTGTATTTTTAGTACATTCGAGGTTTCTTCATGTTGGTCAGACTGGTCTCAAATCCTGACCTCGGATGATCTGCCTGCCTAGGCCTCCCAAAGTACTGGGATTACAGGCGTGAGCCACCATACCCAGACCACAAAAGCACTTTAGCTTTCTACACTTGACAAGTTATAGAAATGTTATTTCCTAATTTATATTTTTCAGTTTTCCATCTTCACATTTAAATTAAAAATCTTGCTAGTGCACTTGTTCAGTAATTAACATTTGAGTTTCAGGTACAATGTGGATGGAAATAAATCCTTTTGAATACAGTCTACATGATATTTACTTTTCCCAAATTCTTCAATCCATTGCCAAGATTTCCACAAGGATACAAATATTTCAATCATTGATTAAGAATACTGGCAATGTTTTCATTATGAAATGTTTTGAAATTTTTGTTTGTTTTTTGAGATGGAATCTCACTCTTTTGTCCAGGCTGGAGTGTGGGGGCAGCTATCTTGGCTCACTGCAACCTCCGACTCCCGGATTCAGGAGATTCTCCTGCCTCAGCCTCCTGATAACTGGGACTACAGGTGTGTGCCACCACGTCCAGCTAATTTTTGTATTTTCAGTAGAGACGGGGTTTCACCATGTTGGCCAAGCTGGTCTCGAACTCCTGACCTCAGGTGATCCATCTGCCTCGGCCTCCCAAAGTGCTGGGATTACAGGCATGAGCCACCACACCCAGCCCATTATGAAATATTAAAATTCAATTTAAAAAGAAAAAATAAATTTTATTTGAAGGATATATACCAAAACTACAAAATACTGGCAAACCATGGTGGCTCACACCTGTAATCCCAGTACTTTGGGAGGCCAAGGCAGGCAGATCACCTGAGGTCAGGAGCTCAAGATCAGCCTGGACAACCTGGTAAAACCCCGTCTCTACTAAAAGTACAAAAATTAGCCAGGCAGCTGCTCAGGAGGCGGAAGCGGGAGAATCGCTGGAACCCAAGAGGCAGAGGTTGAAGTGAGCTGAGATCGTGCCACTGCACTCCAGCCTGAGTGACAGAGTAAAACTCTGTCTCAAAAAAAGTAAAATACAATAAAAATAAATAAATAAAAATAAAAATACAATATGCTGCCAATAGGAATTAAAGACTTAAATAAATGAGGAGATAAACTATGAGTTGGAAGACTTACATTGCTATGATGAGCCTTATGTCATATAACACTGGTATGATGTCAATTCCTCCCAAATGATCTGCACTTGCAACACAATCTCAATAAAAATTCCACCAAACTTTTTTTGTAGAAATTGATATGCTGATTTAAAAATTCTTATGGAAACACAAAGGTCCTGGAATAACTAAAACAACTCTATAAAAGAACAAAGTTGAAGGGCTAATGCTATCTGATTTCAAGGATTTCTATAAAGCTACAGTAACCAAAACAGTATGGGACTGACATAAAGATATGCAAAAAGATCAATGGAACAGAATAGAGAACTCAGAAATAAAGCCACACATATATAGACAACTGATTTTTTAATAAAAACATGAAGAACTTTAGCAAAGGAAAAAGGACAGCCTTTTCTATAAATGGAGACAGAACAATCAGATGTCCATATGCAAAAAAACAAACATACCGTATATAGAGGTATCACACCTTATATAAAATTATTCAATCAGCACAAGACAGGGTGAGTTTTTTTTTAATGAAAGAAAAAGTGATTCAAACGGGTCATAGATATAAATATAAAACTTAAACTATAATATTTCTAGAACAGGCCAGGTATGGTGGATCACATCTATAATCACAAAACTTTGGGAGGCTGAAACTGAAGGATCACTTGAGGCCAGAAGTTTGAGACCAGCCTGGGCAACATAGTAAGGCCCTGTTTCTATTTTTGAAAATTAAAATAATAAATAAACATTTCTAGAAGAGAAAAATTTTGTAACCCTGGGTTAGGCAAACATTTCTTAGATATGACACTAATGGCACAGTCCCAAAAAAAAAAAAATTCTAAAAATTAAAAACTTTCAGTCTTCAAAAGCTAGTTTAGGCCAGGTGCAGTTGTTTATGGCCATAGTCCCAGCACTTACAGAGGCTGGGGCAAGAAGACCACTTGAGGCCAGGAGCTTAGCAAGACTCTATCTCTTAAAAAGAAAGAAAAAGATAAAAAGATAGTATTAAGAGAATGATATACAATGAAACTTCCATAAAAGGAGAAAAAAGCCGGGCGCGGTGGCTCAAGCCTGTAACCCAGCACTTTGGGAGGCTGAGGCGGGTGGATCACGAGGTCAAGAGATCAAGACCATCCTGGTCAACATGGTGAAACCCCGTCTCTACTAAAAATACAAAAAATTAGCTGGGCATGGTGGCACGTGCCTGTAATCCCAGCTACTCAGGAGGCTGAGGCAGGAGAATTGCCTAAACCCAGGAGACGGAGGTTGCGGTGAGCCGAGATCGCGCCATTGCACTCCAGCCTGGGTAACAAGAGCAAGACTCTGTCTCCAAAAAAAAAAGGAGAAAAAAAAAGGCCAGGTGAGGTGGCTTACACCTGTAATCCCAGAAGTTTGGGAGGTCAAGGTGGGTGGATTCCTTGAGGCCAAGAGTTTGAGACCAGCCTGGGCAACATGGCAAAACCCTGTCTCTACTAAAAATACAAAAATTAGCAGGGAGTGGTGGTAGGTACCAGCTACTTGGGAGGCTGAGGCAAAAGAACTGCTTGAACCTGGGAGACAGAGGTTGCAGTGAGTTGAGATTGTGCCACAGCACTCCAGCCTGGGCGACCGAGTGAGAGAGTTGAGAGAGTGAAAAGAGAGAGAGAGAGAACAACTCAACAAAAATGGGCCAAAGATCTGAACAAACATTTCACCAAAGAAGATATACAGAAGGTAAATAAAAACATGAAAGATGTTCAACATCACTAATCACTAGGGAAATGCAAATTAAAACCACAAAGTACCATTACACTGACTACTATTAGAATGGCTAAAATTAAATTACCAAGTGTGGCAGGAGGAACTGGATCTCTTATATTGCTGGTGGGAACATAAAACTGTACAACCACTCTAGAAAACAGTTTGATAGTTTCTTAAAATGTTAAACATCTACCTACTATCCAATCCAACTGCTGTTTGGTAATTGCCAGCAATTTCCATTCTTTGAATTGAAACATATGTCCATACAAAGATTTTTACACAAATATATAGCAGCTTTATTTAGCCAGTATCTGAAAACCTAAATGTACATAAATAAGTGAATGGATAAACAAGCCACAGTATATCTAAACAATGGAATACACTACTGAGCAATAAAAAGGAATAAATTATTGACATATGCAACATAAATGAATCTCAAAATAATTAGACTAAGTGAAAGACGCCAGACAGAAAAAAAAAACAAAAAACAGTATTTACTGTATGAGTCTAACAGTATTAATATAAAACTCTAGAAAATGCAATCAATAATGACAGAAAATAGATCAGTGATGGCTTGGGATGTCTCCTGAGAGTGGGGAGAAATAGGAGGGAGAATTATAGTCAGGAGGAAATTTATGGGGCTGAAGGATATGTTCAGTAGCTTTATTGGGATGGTTTTGCTGTGCGTATATAACTTATCATATTGTTGAAAACATCAAATTGTATACTGTAAATATATACTTCATATCAATTATATCCTCAAAGATTTAAAAAATAATTCTAAAATGTAATATTCTAAGGCAACATTTTTCTAATCAAAGTGTATAATAAAGAATTGAAACCACAGTTGTATACTCTGAACTTATTAAGGTCAGGAACCACTTCTTGTTTGATTTCTGCGGGGAAGGGGAGAGATGTGGAGACAGAATCTCACTCTGTCACCCAGGCTGGAGTGCAGCAGTGTGATCACAACTCACCGTTAAGCCTCAAACTCCTGGGCTCAAGTGATCAATCCACCTCAGCCTCCCTTGTGGCTGGGATGATGGGCACTACCACACCAGCTCCCATTTCTTATTTTTGGCCTCCTCCTCCTATATCCCTACACCTGTATTCTTAGTATACAGGTAATTTAGTACCATGTCATTAAAAGAACAGACCCAGCCAGGTGTGGTGGCACACACCTGTAATTCCAACACTTTGTGAGGCCAAGGCGGGCAGATTGCCTGAACTCAGGAGTTTCAGACCAGACTAGCCAACATGGTGAAGCCTCGTCTCTACTAAAAAATACAAAAAATTAGCTGGGCATGGCAGGGTGCACCTGTAGTCCCAGCTACTCAGGACATTGAGGCAGGAGAATTGCAAGAACCTGGGAGGCGGAGGATGTAGTGAGTGGAGATTGCGCCACTGCACTCCAACCTGGGCAACAGAGAGAGACGTGGTCTCGAAGAAAACAAAAAACAAAAAAAAACAGACCCTGCATAAAGAAAGCACTAGGCAAATACTTGTTAAATAGATTCACAGCAGAAAACAGGTCTCTTGGCCTCACTGAAATTATTTGGATACCGGAAAAGGTTTTAAACTCCATTAAATTTGCTTTCATTTCACTGGATATATATCTGGAGACTTGGTTCTCATACAACATTACAAATGAGGGAATTCCCATTCTATGTTTCTCTATTCCTCCCGCTGTCTACTAATACTTCTCAGAGTGCATGCTCTTAATTAGGTACCTTCAGCAGGCTTTCAGAATGTAACTTTATTTAAAATGCAAATAAGTGGCTAGGCACGTGGCTCACACTTGTAATCCCAGCACTTTGGGAGGCCAGGGCAGGTGGATTACCTGAGGTTAAGGAGTTCGAGACCCGCCTGGCCAACATCAAGAAACCCCATCTCTACTAAAAATACAAAAAATTAGCCAGGGGTGGTGGCCTATAATTCCAGCTACTGGGGAGGTGGAGACAGGAGAATTGCTTGAACCCGGGAGGCGGAGGCTGCAGAGAGCCAAGATTGTGCCACTGCACTCCAGCCTGGGTGACAGAGTGAGACTGTCTCAAAAGAGGAAAAAAAATACAAATAAGTACTGGCCAAGAAACTATTTCCATTTAACTTCACATTAGGTAAGAGCTTACCATAATATAATCAAATACATAAAAAAGACTATCAGCTGAAGCAAAAATTTTTGTCATCAAAATCTTCCTTAAATGGCATATGACCTAGAAGCACCTTCCCATAAAGGCAGGCCATTTGCCGGTAAAGCCAAGACAGTACAGGCTAAAGGTTCCCAACTTGTTCCACTGGCAGAGCATTTGCTAATCAGTGTTCTTTGCAGAACATGAAATATTAAGACACATATCCTATCACAGCAGGGACAATGTTAGTAATGACTTTAAAACTTGAAATCAAAACTACAGGAACATGTTTGTAAGAGAAAAACAAAAGTATTAAAAGTCATTTTCCCTTTAATACTTCCATTATCAGCCAGGCATGGTGGCTCATGCCTGTAATCCCAGCACTTTGGGAACCCGAGGCAGGCAGATTGCTGAGCTCTGGAGTTCAAGACCACCCTGGGCAACATGGTGAAATCCCATCTCTACTAAAAATACAAAAAAATTAGCCAGGCGTGGCAGCATGTGCCCGTAGTCCCAGCTATTTGGGAGGCTGAGGCAGGGGAACTACAAGAACCCAGAAGGCTGAGGTGGTAGTGAGCCGAGATCAAGCCACTGCACTTCAGCCTGGGTGACAGGGTGAGACTCCGTCTCAAAAAAAAAAAGAAAAAAAAGAAAAAAAAAGAAAACCTCCATTATCATTGGTTCACTTATTTTACAATCTTTCACTACTCACTAGCAAGTAAACTGAAGCAAACACCAAAGATTTTTTTTTCTACTTTATGGAAGAAAAATAAAATTGAAAAAAAAATGCTTTTTTTTCCCCCTGTGAACTGGGAAAATATCACTATTAAATTTGTTTCATTCACTTATGTTTAATAAGTCCCTGGGCCAAACACCCACGTCTGTCAGGATTCTTCCTAAACAGCCATATGTACTCTTTCCTAAAGAAGATCTGCCTGACAAGGTGCCTGCACACAGTGAGTAAAGCAGGGTCTTCTTTTACACCTCTCCTTTCACAATTGCCCTCCCATTTTACTAAGAAAGGCAGAGATCTCCCACTTATCCTGAAATTCTCTATAGTATACATATGTTGCTCTGAAGTGCAATAAATAAATCCTAGGACACTAAACAAAGAGACAATTATAAATATTTTCATTTTAGTATCTTGCCTCTTCCATCCTCTAGCTGACTGTCCAAAAATATATCCTCCTAAGGGGACAAGCCCATGAAAAGAAAGAGAGAACAATCTTAGTACTCAAAGAGCATGTAGGTGGCTGTTAGGAGCTGAGGGTCTCAGTCCTGCAACTACAAGTTCATGAATTCTGCCAGTGATCACATGAGCCTGGAAAAAGAGCCCAAGCCTCATATGAGACTGCAGCCCCAGCCAAAACTCTGATTTCAGCCTTGTGAGACATAAGCAGAAATCCTAGCTGTGTCTAGACTTCTTACCTATATAAACTGTGAGATAATAAATGGGTATTATTTTAAGTCACTATGTGATAATTTATTATGTAGCAATAGAAAACTAATACAATGAGCCAGACCTGCAGCTCCAAGATTTCAATGAAAATATTTTTAAAGAATATGACTGGCTGGGCGCAGTGGCTCACGCCTGTAATCCCGGCACTTTGGGAGGCCGAGGCAGGTGGATCACAAGGTCAGGAGTTCAAGACTAGCATGGCCAAGATGAAGAAACCCCATCTCTACTAAAAATACAAAAATTAGCCACTCAGGAAGCTGAGGCAGGAGAATCACTTGAACCCAGGGTGCAGAGGTTACAGTGAGCCAACATCATGCCATTGCACTCCAGCCTGGGCGACAGAGTGAGACTCCATCTCAAAAAAATAAAAAAAGAATGTGACAAGATAAAATGCATTTTATCTATAAATATTATCTCAGCTAAGATGTACTGAAATCAATACTTTATTATCCCAATCTTTCTTGGATATATTGGATTAAACAAAGTTCTCTAAAGCCACATAAATTACTTTCCAGGTCCAGTGGTTTCCAACATTTTGCTTTAAACAAAATTCAGGAGAATCCAACTGAGTTGCTGGCTGATAAATCATAAAAAATCATTTTTGTAAGGCCAGGTGCTGTGGCTCATGCCTGTATGTAACCCCAGCACTTTAGGAGGCCGAGGAGGTCGGATCACCTGAGGTCAGGAGTTGGAGACCAGCCTGACCAACATGGAGAAACCCCTTGTTCTCCTGAGGCAGGAGAATTACTTGAACCTGGGAGGCAGAGCTTGCAGTGAGTTGAGACCGTGCCATTGCATTCCAGCCTGAGTAACAAATGTGAAACTCTGTCTCAAAAACAAAAATCATTTTTGAGAATAGATTCACTATATAAACTGAAAAAATATATATAATTTGAAAGAAGTTTAAAAATTAGGTTTGATTACTTTAAATTTTTCCTCTACTTATGTTAACAAGGGCTCTCAGGGCTTACATCTATAAAAATGAAATATAGGAACAGGATTGATAGTGAACCCTGATTCATTCCAGCAAGACCCTGTCTCATTCTAGCAATAAGTAATACTCACCCATGAAATGTGAAGTAACTTTAAAACAATGCAGACAGTTGCATAGATGTTATTGAAATATGCATATTCAATAAAGCTTTATGGTTATCCATTATTTTTCAAAATCCATGTACGTTTCTTTGATCAACTGTGTCCTATTTACAATTCAGCTCAAGTTCTGGGACTGTGGCACACTCTTTTAAGCCCAGCAATTTCGGAGGCCAAGGCAGGAGGATCACTTGAGCCCAGGAGATCAAGACCAGCCCTGACCAGTCTTGGCAACATAGTGAGACTCCATCCCTACAATTTTTTTTTTTTTAATTAGCTAATTGTGGTAGCACGTGCCTGCAGTCCAGGCTACTCAGGAGGCTGAAGTGGGAGGATCGCTTGAGCCTGGGAGGTTGAAGCTGCAGTGAGTCATGATCATGCCACTGTACTCCAGCCTGGGTGACAGAATGAGGCTTACAGTAATAATAATTCAGTTCAAAAGACAGGTTTCAAAGCTTTATGGTCAAAGGGAAAATATTTTAAAATTCAGGATATAGACTTTTTTGTTGTAGAGAAGTATAAATACAAAAGTGGGATCAACGACTTTTAAATCTAAAAATATTATATTAGAATTAGGTAGGGGAATGAAAAAAGTTCACAGAGAAAAAAAGGACAATGTAAAATTTCCAGCTTTTAAAGGCACACTTTTCATATATATTTTTGGAATATGATGGTGGATATCAATTTATTTTGGTATTTAAATTCCATTCGGCACATTTAAAAGATTGATGGAACTGTTTTTTTTAAAACCTCAGTATTTATAACATATGAAATTATATCTATTGCAACTATTTAAATGTAAGATGAAAATTTCTAGATGTCAGCATAAAAATGTGCAAGTTTTTCAAAATTCTTTTGGGGATACACAGCAAAAAAAGTTAGAAAACTCCTAATTTAGGATAAAGAATCAAGTAGATTCAGTGATGAAAAGATGTTAGCCTGGCATGAGAATGAAGGGAAGAATAATACCTAGGTTTCTAGCTTGAGGACTGGATATACCATTTATATTACAGATACAGGTTTACGGGAGAAAATAACAAGCTTGGTTTGGGTTATACTCTGAACATTGATGAGGGACTGTCCAGGAAGCAGGAGGATGTAGCAGTTTTAGAAAGGCTGCAGAGAAGATCTCTCCTACAAAATGATGTTTGACTACAGGACCTAAGGGAGTTTAAAAGGACCAGCCACATGATTATCAGAGGGAAGGGTGTTTCAGGCAGAAAATTCAGAAGTACAGAAGTCCTAAGACTAAAACACGTCTATGTTATAGAAACAAGAAAATCAGCATAGGGCAGAAGCAGAACAAATAAGGGACAGTATTAAAGAGGCCAGAGAGGTAAAAGCGGGAGTGGGGGGGCAGCCCCAGACTGCAGAGGGCCTAGTAAGCCATTGGGAGGACTTTGACTTTTATTCTGAGAAGCACTGAGAGGGTTTTGAACAAAGGAGTGAAATGATCTCACTTATCTCTATTGTGTTTGGGGGAAAAAAACTTAAATAGGGCAAGAGTAGATGAGCAGAGACCAGTTAAAAAGATATTTCAATATTCCAGGAGATTGGTGATGATCACTTGGTTCCACTGGGTAAGTCAAAAAGTATAAAATGGTGACTAAATACAGTTCTAGTCTGAGGTAGAGCTAAAAGGATGTGCTGACAAATTTAGATGTGTGGTATGAAAAAAAAAAAGACAATATTCAAGAATAACTTAAGATTTTTAGTTTGAGCAACTGGAAGGATGGAGTAGCCATTTATTAATATGTGAACCACTACAAAAGGAACAAGTTTGTGGGGGAAGAAAAGGAGTTCAGCATTGGTTGAGATGCCTGTATGGAAATATCAAGTAAAAAGTTGGCCGGGTGTGATGGTTCATGCCTGTTAACTCAAACACTTTGGGAGGCTGAGGCAGGAGGAACACTTGAGCCCAAGTGCTGGAGACCAGTTTGTGCAACACAGTGAGACCCTGTCTCTACAAAAAGTGTTTTAAAAATTAGCAGGGTGTGGTGGCACACTCCTGTAGTCCCAGCTATCTGGGGACAGGTCGGGGCGTGGGGGCTCAGTTGGGAGGATCATTTGAGCCTAGAAGGTTAAGGCTGTAGTGACCTGTGATCTTGACACTGCACCCCAGCCTGGGTGACAGAGTGAGACCCTCTTTCAAAGAAAAAGTTGAACATCCATGTTTAAGAAAGATGTCTGAGCCAAAAATATAAATTTGGTAATTATCAGATATAGATGATACGTAAAGCAATGAGGCAGGATGAGATCTCCAAGGGAGTATGTGTAAATAGAAATAGAAGTCTAAAAACTGGCCAGGCGTGGTGGCTCATGCCTGTAATCCCAGCACTTGGGGAGGCTGAGGCAGGTGGATCACAAGGTCAGGAGTTTGAGGCCAGCCTGGCCAACTCTACTAAAATACAAAATAATAATAATAATAATAATAATAGCTGGACATGGTAGCACATGCCTGTAATCCCAGCTATTTGGGAGGATGAGGCAGAAGAATTGCTTGAACCCGGGAGGTGAAGGTTGCACTGAGCCAAGATCGCACTACTGCACTCCAGCCTGGGTGACAAAGCAAGACTCTGTCTCAGAAACACACACACACACACACGCACACACACACACACACATACAAATGGGCTCGGTGGAGGTCAGAAGGTTGTAGTCAGGAAGATGAGGAAGAATCAAGGAAAGGGGATTTAGAAGGAATATTTAGAAAAAAAAAACTCTGAAAGCTTGAAGTTCTTCTGGAAGCCAAATGAAGAAAGGATTTCAAAAGAAGAAAGAGATCAACTGTCAAATGCTGCTAATAGGTCAGTTAAGAAAGAATTACAAGATGCTTTTTATGTAAGAAGTAGTGTTTCACAGGCAAGTAGCTCACTCCTATAATCCTGGAACTTTGGGAGGTCAAGGCTGGAGGATCATTCGAGTCCAGGAATTTGAGACCAGCCTGGGGGACATACCAAGACCCTGTCTCCATAAAAAAAAAATAATAAGAAGAAGAAAATTAGGTGGGTACAGTGGCACATGCCTGTAGTCTTAGCTACTTGGGAGGCTGAAGTGGGAGGATCATTTGAGCCCAGGAGTTGGAGGCTGCAGTAAGGCTATGATCATGCCACTATACTCCATCCTGGGTAGCAGAGCAAAACCCTGTCAAAAAAAAAAAAAAAAAAAAAAGAGAGAGAGAGAAAGAAAGAGTGTTTGAGTTTACAAAATGACTTAATGCAGAAAAAAACTGGAGTACAGAAAATGTAAAAGAGTTAATACTAGCCCTCATATCTAGATCTTGATGTTATTTTCATTTATTTGTTTCATTTCTACATGTTAAAATGTGAGGTGTGTAATACTTTATAGAATTGAAAAAACTTTGTACTATCATATACTTTATGTAAAAGAAGAAAAGAACTTTTTTATAAACATGGGGTCTCACTATGTTGGCCAGGTTGGTCTTGAACTCCTAGCCTCAAGCGATCCTCCCATCTCAGCCTCCCAAAGTGCAAGGATTACAGGCATGAGCCATCGCACCCAGCCCATGGAAGTAAAGAGTTTTAGATTAATTTTTAATAATGAGCTCATGCTAAATCCGACAGTTACATTAAAATTCCTTTCTAATTCAAATATGGTGGATATAATCAAACTACTGTTCCCTTGAAAGAGATTTCATGGTTAATATAAAAGACATATACTTGATTCATGTCAAGTGGTAACACAGGTAATTCTTTGAATACTCAGCATAAAACCCTTTAATGGGATATTATTGTTCCAAATATACCATACCAAAGTTACACTGAAAATAGAAGGCTACTAAATCATGGCTGACAGGGAGCCAAGTACAGCAAGTTAAAGTACATTCCTACCACTCATCTAGTTCTGGCTGAACTCTTCAGGTCAGTTTGGGTCATTATTAGTTTAGAATAATTCCAAAAGACTCCTTCAAGTTCTACTGTTATATTCAGTGGCTCTAGGAAATCCAGAACGGCCTGTTCTGGATTGTTCATGTCACAAAAATCACAAGATCTCTTATTAGTTTTTGGCTTTGCCTTGAAGTAATCTTTTCAAAATGCAATTCTGATCAAGTTTATCTAATTACTTTGCTATGTAAATGAGAACCCAACAGGACTTCCTGTTCTCAGGTAGAGACCTTAACTCAGTGTACCTACAGTCTACCATACTAGCTTCATCTACTTATTCTCCTTGTTCTTTAAAACAGGTCATTAAATTCAGAATCTGAGACCTATTCAAAACAAAGAAACAAATCATATTCTTACTTTCCCCTCAGCCACAAGTCCTTTTTTTCCCCTTTGTTTTGTTAATTCCTAATGATCTTTCAGATAGTTGTTTAGTTCCTTATTATCTTTCTGCCACAGTCATTTAGAGCCCAAGCTTTATGACGGCAAGGGCTCTGCTACATCTTCGGTATCAAGAACAGTGTTTGCGGCCAGGCGAGGTAGCTCACACCTGTAATCACAGCACTTCAGGAGGCCAAAGTGGGAGGATCGCTTGAGCCTAGGAGTTCAAGACAAGCTGGCACAGTAATATTAATATATTTGAATATATCATCCAGAAAGAAGCATAAATGTTGCTTTCTTAAAGCCTTCTTTGACTCTTGCATATCAATGACACCAGTTATATTTTCTCAGGTCACCCTATACTTTTCTTGTGGGCCTCAGGAAAGATCCAGTGCTATCTTCTAAAATACTTCTCAAGAGACATTGGTACAAAGGCAGAAACACTAGGATCTCAGTAGAATTTCACAAAACCATTGTTAAATTAAATCCCCTACCGTTCTTTTTCCTTGCCCTAGACTGCTATTAATTAACCCAGACATTCTCTCACACACCTCTTGCCTTTTAGATATCTAAGAGCAAATTGTCATTGGGTGGGGAGGTCGATATTTAACCTGAATCTAACTGGACTCAGGAACAAAGTAATTCAACCAATTCTGTCTAGTTTTCTCTGGCATTTATAACTACAGCTGGCAAGACAACAGCTATATTCTTTTCTATGGCTAGGCTGGTGAAAAACGCCTTACAGAAAAGACATTCACAAAAGAAATTATCAGGGACTGTAAAATTTGATAAAATGATTTTGAGGCCTATTTCCCATATGAAGAATGCTGATCTATCTCAGCATACAATCAAATAGCATATGCACATAGTGCCAAGGCATTTCAAAGACATAGGTAATAAGCTGCATTTACAAATATATATACCATGCTCTTTTTTTCTCCAAGTAACATGATAGCTTCAATGATCTTGGGGAGCATTGGTAAAGACAGTTATGTTCTTGGCTCTTTTAGGGAAGATACATAATTTAGCAGTAATGTTAACAATCCATGTATTATACATTAGTATTATCATTTCATTCTGCTTTATAGCTCTTGGTTTTTAAATGCCCTAGGTGAGGTTCTGTTTTAAAAGTTAAATAACAAACAAAAGGCTAAAGAACACCACATTTCTATTTCCAAAATTATTTTTCCATAAATTTACTTGTCCATCTCTGTGTTTTTCTTTCTTTTTTTGAGACAGAGTCTCGCTCCGTCACCCAGGATGGAGTGCAGTGCAGCGGCATGATCTTGGCTCACTCTAACCTCCGCCTCCTGAGTTCAAGCAATTCTCCTGTGTCAGCCTCCCAAGTTGCCGGGATCATAGGCAGGTACCACCACACTTGGCTAATTTTTGTATTTTTATAGAGATGGGCTTTTGCCATGTTGGCCAGGCTGATCTCGAACTCCTGACCTCAGGTGATCTGCCCACCTCAGCCTCCCAGAGATCTGGGATTATAGGCATGAGCCACCTCGCCCAATCCCATCTCTGTGTTTCTATGTAATGCAATGAATACTTGATGTTGCTTTTTTAAAAATCCCTTGTGTTTCCAATGCTGAATATATATATAATATATATATATCCAGTTTTCATAAAAATTAGCCAAAACTGGAAAATTAGCAAAAGAGAATACTGGGTGTATTTCAGTGCAGTGTATGCTTGAATCTTTTATTAATTTCTATTGACTGAGCTATTTTACACATCTATAAGATTAGGTTACAAATTTTTGGCAGATAGAGATGCAAGTAATTTTTAGCTAGAGGAAAAGACAACTCAAAGCCTACTCTTTTATGTTTCTTGTAGAATATTAATTAATTCTTCATGTAGCCCAGCAGTCTAATCTTAATACTCACTTATTAAATTGTCCATAAATACCTACCTCCTCAAATTTTCATATTAAATGACTTTAACATCTTACCAGTTCCCTCATTAAGTAATGAACTCAACCAAAATCACTGATACATGTTCATTTATATTTGTATGGAAGTCATGACTTTACCTTTCTGAAAATTGCATTTTAACAGTTTTGGAGGTCCCACCAAGATGTCCAAGTGGACTAAACTGACAGAGCCAAGTAAACTACATTGCTCCTTTCACAGACACACAGATATCCCTTACAGAAAGCTGAGCTCAGAACTGCTATCTCATTTACATAAACCAAAACCTCAATTTTTAGAATTTTTGGTTTAGATGGTATACACCTTTGGAAGGGCCTTTATTTTATCTTTGTTTTCTTACAATCCAGCATCATGCCAAGTACCTAAAATGTGTATAATAATGGTTAAGTGAATTAATGAAGCTAGAATACACCACATGTACAAGACAACAACTACTGAAGGAGAGAGAGATTCCAATCAAATCCTAGTAGTCTTTGTAACTAACTATCTAGGCAGCTAGAGGAAGGAAGTTCTAGATGCTCTGAATGTGAAGATAGAGGCTCCCCCAAAATGGTAGAAATTCTCATTGTACAAAGAGAAGGTGGCTGACACATATCAGAATTTAAAACTTCCTGCAAAGAAAGAGTGAACCTTTAGCTCCCTAAGAGCTACAGTTCTTAGCAGGCACTACAGACCTACAAGTTGCAATGTCCCAAATATCGCAAAAGTAAACATAATCTTAATTACTTTCACCAAAATTTTTCCAAAAATATTTTTTAAAATTTCCATAGGAATGTACTTCAATTCTATCCTAACAGTAAGTTAATAAATAGAAAACGTTTTCTGAATTCACCTCAAAAGACCAAATTTTCTTAGATGTATTTATTTCATAATCAAGAACGTACCAGAACTGTGGAACATAACATATTATCTACAAGGTACTTCAGTTCCAGGAAAACAAGCACATGTGTAAATGCAAAGTAATAGCGCCAAAGCAATGGACTAGGATTGGATGCTAATCTTGGCTTTGTCTCCAGGCTAACTTGAAAAAAAAAAAATCTGGGTCTGGCTCAAGGTAGCTGATGCCTATAACCCCAACAGTTTGGGTGGCACAGATGAGAGGATTGCTTGAGGCCAAAAGTTCAAGACCAGCCTGGACAACATAGCTGATCCTTTCTCTATTTAAAGAAAAAGAAAAATCTGTTTCTGGACATAAAGGATTATTAGAATCAAAGCTACATATTGAACGAGTTATGCAAAACACATTCAAATACTATTTGCTACCAGAAAGTTATAAATGGTATATACCTGCATCACACTGCCAACAATATAGACCTACCCTATCAGGTACTCTGTGGTCAAAGGGCTAATTACTAACTACACATTTCCCCCTTTGCTTTTAATTCAGGCCAGAGTTCATTATCACCACTCAGCATATTATTCATTTCTTTCCCTCTCCTTATAGAATTGGGTGGCACAAGGAAGTAAGGTCAATTTAATACTTTACCACTTGGTATACCAATGGAATGATAACTGACTAGCTGTCACGAGTCATCTCTGCCAGGTTCTTTAAAAAGATACGACTTGGTGTTTGCCCCGAGGAAAGCAATACCTCCTGGTAAGAATTATGAAAATAATGGAAAGTCTGCAACTCTCAATGCATGAGGAAAATGTCTTTACCTTTAAAATACACAACTTCCTTTCATTTACAGAAATTTAAAGAGGATATATTTTCCAAGTGTAGTCTTTTAAATTAATCTTTATTTTTTCTTTATTATTTCTTGGTTATTTTGCACAAAAGGCAGAAGGGACTAAGTCTGAATCAAAGGCAAAGAAAGCCTCTGCTCAGCAGGCAAATAGCTGAATCACGCACCAATTTACAGTCTTTAAATGTCTTGATCTTACAAAATGATTGATTATAAAAGTGATCGTATTGTTATTCCTTAAATTCACAGAGGAAGACCGCCACCATCTACATGAGAGATGCACCCTAGCAATGCACCCAAACATGAAAAACTGATTTGCAAGAGTTGGCCCTTTTTAGTTCCCTCAAATGATTTCAAGTCCTAAATCGCAATTTGGTCGTGAAGACACTGACCAAATTTTCTAAGGGTAGTCTCTTGTAAACAGGTAAGACACCTTTTGCAGGAAGTGGGAAGGCGCTTTAAATTTACCTCGAGAATTGTAAAATGAATCAGAATATTATGACTCACTGACATTTCACACATGTGAAACACTCATATTACAAAAAAACCATTGCCTCATAAGTGGATACCCTCGACAAGCAAATCGCCTAGGGGGAACACTACCAAAGAACTTAATTAAAAGTAATTACTCGGCCTGAAAATGTGCTTTTGTTTTAGAAACTGTCTAAACACCAGCGGCACTTTCTCTTGCCCGATTCCAGCCACAAATTGGAGGACAACAAATTGGTCAACGGCGGAAGTTGCCTGACGAAATGACTGCAACATGAAATCCAGTTTTATGATCATAACAAAACCTTCCTTCCGGGACCAGGCAAAAAAAAAAAAAAAAAAAACTTGAGAAATGTCCTTCAAAATGCAACAGGCAATTGTGAGCCCCTCATCGCCAGCCAACGAGAAACGGCTCGGCCCCGGGGACTCCAGCCCTGTGGGAGGGACGAGCTGCTCCCCGTTAGAAGCTCGGGGAGACCGCGGGCCCGGCCCCCCACGGCCCCCCACCCGCCGGCCGCCCCGGCCCCAGCACTGACCTTCCTCAGGGCCGAGACCAACAGTCCCCGCCATTTCGGACTGTTCTCCTCGCTGAAGAACTCGTAAGGCTGCGGTGCCTGCTGCATGGCCCCGGCGACAGCGCCTCCGCATCGGGGGCAGCCCGCGGGCCGGGCCGGTGGCCTGACAGGCAGGGCGCAGGCCGCCAAGCCTCGCCGGCGGCCGCCGCCTCCCGCCCGGGCCGAGGCTACGGCCGAGGCGGCTCGGAGGCGGCGCCGGCGGGCGGGCGGAGACCCTGGGGTCGGCTTCCTCCGCCGGGGCGGCCCTCGCCTCCCGCAGTGTCCGCAGAGGAAGCGCGGCGACCCGCGAGCCCGGGCGACCCCCGGCGGCGACCTCCTTTCCCGGCGGCGCTGGCCCGCTTCTGGGGCGGCTCCTCCTCCTTTGTCTGGGTTCGCGGCCCGGCGGGGGTACAGCTGGCCCAGCCCCGCCCCGACTCCCGCTACGGCCTCGGAGGGCGGTGAGCAGCGGCGGCTGCGGCGGCTCGTCTCTTCATCGCCTTCGTCCCGCCCTCCCAGCCGACAGCGCCACCCGCCCGGCCCGCTCGAGTCACCCCCACAGGGCTCTGGGGACCGACCCGGAATGCGCGTCGGGCGAGTGAGCCTCACTATGGCGCGCACACCGCCGGCAGCCGCTGCCGCCCCTTTAGCAGCAGCACAGAGTTCCTCGGGGCCACTGCCGAGCTCCGGGTCCCAGCAGCCGAGCTTCGGCCCGCCCCCTCGGCCAGGCGCTCATTTTCCCGAGTAGCCGGAGAAGCCCTACATGGAGCATGCGCGCCGCGAAGCGGACAGAGGCGCCAGGCAGCCCGGCGCGGGGGTGCGGGGCCTGGGGCCCCAGAGGAGTCCGCGTCTCTCCGGATTGTGCGAGGGGCCGCTCCAGACTCTCCAGTTTGACTGCCTTTTACACGTATCCTCCCTCCTCTCGACCTGCGCAAGACAATCCAAGCTCTGTATCACCCTTGTTGCGCCTCGAGCCCCAACAGTACCGTCGTGGGAGGTCATATAGGGATGTGGAGAGAAAGGGACATTCGGGCTGGACAGGATATTTAACGTATTGGTGCTCTACGTGGCTTGTTTTTATGAGTACTGTGTTTTATACAAAGTATATACTATACATAGTTTATCGTTAGGAGATATAGGAGATAGTAACTATTTCTTAGGGTGATGGTGTGGGGACCGAGAGATGAGGTGTGGAAAGCCCTTAGCCCGGTGGTAGGGGGTCAGAAGGGGCAGATGACAATGACGTTGATCGAGCTTTAATTGAAAGGTCCTTCACTTGCACGGGCCACTGTGCGTTCACAAAATCATACCGTTTTTGCAAAACTTTCAAAAGATATTTATTTTCTCTATCGTGTCATTCAAATTGTGTAGGCTTCAGGTCCTACAAAACCTGGATGGGCCTCTGGGACCCACTCATTAGCAACCCAGAAAAGATCCTGACAAGCTTTTCAATTCAAAGAGGCATAGGCTCTGGCAACTTTATCATTAGCACAAATTTCGACCCACTTAAAGGTGCTGAGCATATTACTTTTAACAGGTTGTAAAGAAGATATTTTACTCCCTATCCCTAGCCACCAGCAGTGAGAAACGGAAAAGACAAACAGGGTACAAAAAATAAGTCGGTACTACAATTCAGTTCTAGGATCAGTAGCTGAGCAATTATTCTCCCCAAAACATGCATCACTTTGTCATTTGGGCAAAATCAGAATGTCAGAGTTGGAAAACAAGTTTATTTTTCTAATCCAAGTATCCACTAAATCAAGAGTGTCCATATCCATTGTCACGTACTTGGGATAAAAGGTGGGATGGTAAAATGCTTGTATTTCTCCCATTAATGTTTCAGTCTGTGAGAGCAAAGACTTTGGCTTATAAAGAAGTTCCATACTTTTCTCTCCTCTTCCCAGACTCCAGCTATAAACTACCATGCTGTCAAACTACTAGACCATGTATGTTCTGTTTACTCATAGGGGAGTAAAGTTGTTAGAAATCTCATTCTTGGCCAGGAATATCAGAAGGCTTTTCTGGGCCAAATAAGGCCTGAAGACTTATTTTGTTTAGCTAAGGCTTTATTTAAATTTAATTGTTAACATTTTAAAATCAAGAGTCTTCATGTAAAAATCTGTATTTTCAGCTTCTTTTGACAAAGATCTGGCAACACTGGGCCCTACTGCATTCATGCAAGAGAGTAATCCACAGGCACTGGGTAGTGGCTGCCCTCTTTATAAAAGTATGCCATCCATTTCCAGTTGGCTATACTCCCCACCTGGCACTCTTCACCCTTTTATGTAACTTGCCTAGTCTCTACAGGCATCTGAGTTGAGCAAACAGAAATGTGATCCACGTGCATGTGAGGGATAGTCCAAGAATGACAGCAGTAAAAAGTTTCCCATTCAGACAAATGGGCCATCTAGAAAAAATGTTGGATCCATACCCCATACACTACACTAGCACAAACTCCAGATATGTAAAAGGTTTAAATGTAAACAACTAGAACTATACAATAATTCATTTATAACCTTAGAACAGAAAAGACATTTTCACTATGACACAAGATCTAAAAGACTGATAAATTCAATTTCTATAAATGTATGAGCTGAGCATGGTGGCTCATGCCTGTAATCTCAACAACTCCAGTGGCTGAGGTAGAAGGATAGCTTGAGGCCAGGAGCTGAAGACCAGCCTGGCGAACACAGTGAGACCCTTTCTCTTAAAAAAAAAAAAAAAAAAAAAAAAAACTATGGGCCGGGCACGGTGGTTCACGCCTGTAATCCCAGCACTTTAGGAGGCCAAAGCAGGCGGATCACGAAGTCAAGAGATCGAGACCATCCTGGCCAACATGGTGAAACTCCGTCTCTACTAAAAATACAAAAATCAGCTAGGCGTGGTGGTGTGTGCCTATAGTCCCAGCCACTCTGGAGGCTGAGGCAGGAGAATTGCTTGAACCCGGGAGGCGGAGGTTGCAGTGAACCGAGATTGTGCCACTGCACTCCAGCCTGATGCCTGGTGACAGAGTGAGACTCTGTCTCAAAAAAAAAAAAGTATGGCAAAAAGTCACCACCAGATAAGCCAAAAGGAAAATGACAAACTGGAAAACATATCTGCAACTCATTTTTGTTTGTTTGTTTGTTTAAGATGGGGTCTTACTAGCTCAGGATGGAGTGCAGTGGCACAATCTTGGGTCACTGCAACCTCTGCCTCCTAGGCTCAAGTGATCCTCCCATTTCAGCCTCCCGAGTAGCTGGAATCACAGGCATGTGCCACCATGCCTGGCTAATTTTTTGCATTTTTGGTAGAGACAGGGTATCACCATGTTGTCCAAGCTGGTGCAACTCATTTTTGTAGTTACTTTCAGGAAAACATAAAAGAGCCACTACAAATTAAAAGACTAAAATTCAGTAAGAAAAACAAAGGGGCCAGGCACAGTGGCTCACATCTATAATCTCAGTACTTTGGGAGGCTGAGGCAGGAGGATCCCTTGAGTTCAGGAATTGAAGACCAGCCTGGGTAACATAGTAAGACCCCGTCTCTATTTAAAACAAACTTTTTAAAAAATTTAAAACAAACCAAAAAAGACATTCAAATGGCAACTAGGATATGAAAAGATGCTCAACATCATTGGTCATTAGAGAAATGCAGATCAAAACTACAATGAGGTATCATCTCACCCCAGTTAAAATGGCCTATGTCCAAATGACAGGTAATAACAAATGCTGGTGAGGATGTGGTGAAAACAAAATCCTCTTTTTGGGGTTATACTATTACCATTTTTCACGTACTAGAATAGCACAGATGAAAAAATTTGATTACACACTATGATGGTGAAGATATGGGGAAACAAGCATTCTAACATATTACAAGTGTATTAGGACTATAAATTGTCTCAACTTCTGTCAAGGGCAACTAGATAATATCAAAGTTTCCCTTTGACCTAGCAAATTCTAGGAATATGTCCTGTAGGTATACTTGCTCTTATATGAAGTCACTTAGAGACAAGGTTATTCATTGCAGTGTTGTTTATTACAGCAAAAGTAAAACAAAACAAAAAATGCCCTAGAAATAAACAATTTAAATAATCATCAGTAGGAATAAGGGACTAGTTCAATAAATAATAGTAAATCCATACAGTTGAACCTATAAAGTTATTTAAAAATAACCAGAGCTCTGTGGAATATTATCCAAGATATGCTGCAAAGTGAAAAGTACAGGATATACAGTACTGACAGTATGGTGCCACTTACATTAAAAAAAAAAAAAATGCAGGCCAGGCACAGTGGCTTATACCTGTAATCCCAGCACTGTGGGAGGCCGAGGCAGGTGGATCACTTGACATCAGGAGTTCGAGACCAGCCTGGCCAACATGGTTAAACCCCGTCTCTACCAAAAATACAAAAATTAGCTGGGTGTGGTGGTGCATGCCTGTAATCCTGGTTACTAGGGGGACTGAGGCAGGAGGATCATTTGAACCTGGGAGGCAGTATTGCAGTGAGCTGAGATTGTGCCACTGCACTCCAGCCTGGGCAACAGAGCAAGACTGTCTCACAAAAAACAACCCAAACCAAACCAAAACAAAAATGCAGTATTTTATTATATAAGCATCTGACTCAAATAAGTTCTCTGCATTTACTTTATTGGTCTGTTCTCATGCCTCTAATAACGACATACCTAAGGCTTTGTAATTTATAAAGGAAAGAAGTTTAAACGACTCACAGTTCCACAGGGCTTGGGAGGCCTCAGGAAACTTAAAATCATGGCAGAATGGGAAGCAAACATAGCAGCAGCAAGGAGAGGTGCCAAGCAGAAGTGGGAAAAGCCCCTTAAAAAACCATCAGATTTTGTGAGAACTATCATGAGAATTACAACATGGGAGTAATCACCCCCATGATTCAATTACATCCCACTGGGTCCCTCCCATGAACATGGGGATAATAGGAACTACAATTCAAGATAAGATTTGGGTGGGGACACAGCCAAACTATATCAGCAAGGCTACAAAGATTTTTGTTGCCACAAGGACGAAAACTGGCTGGCTGGAAATGAAAGGGAGATTTTTCACTGTGTACCTTTTTGTGACTTTTGTTGTTGTTGAGACGGGGGTCTTGCTGTATAGCCCAGGCTGGTCTCACACACCTCGGCTCAAGAGAGCCTCCCTCCTTGGCCTATCAAAGTAGTAAGATTGTAGGCATGAATCACTTTGCCCAGACTCCTTATTGTGACTTTTGAATTTGCAACCACATGAAAATGGTACTTATTCAAAACATTAAGAGGTATATTTAATGAAAAATTTCCAGTCTAATTAAAAATGTTAAAAAAAAAAAAATTACGCTGAGCATGGTGGCTCATGCCTGTAATCCCAGCACTTGAAAGGCTGAGGCAGGCAGATCACCTGAGGTTAGGAGTTTGAGACCAGCCTGGCCAAAATGGCGAAACCCCATCTCTACCAAAAATACAAAAATTGGCCAGGAATATGGTGGGTGCCTGTAATCCCAGCTACTTAGGAAGCTGAGGCAGGAGAATCACTTGAACCCAGGAGGTGAAGGTTGCAGTGAGCCAAGATCGTGCCACTGCACTGTAGCCTGGGCAACAAAGTGAGGCTCTGTCTCAAAAAAATAAAATAAAATGAAAGAAATGCAAGTATTAAACACACTGATAGTGTAAGAGGGAGGGCATATGCATATATAACAAAAAGCTTAATCACACATTTGAACTGAAATTAAAACACTATCATATTAATAATTTTTTTTTTTTTTGAGACAGAGTCCTGCTCTGTTGCCCAGACTGGAGTACAGTGGCACAATCTTGGCTCACTGCAACCTCCACCTCTGGATTCAAGCAATTCTCATCGTGCCTCAGCCTCCTGAGTAGCTGGGATCACAGGCATACATCACCAAGCCTAGCTAATTTTTTTTTTTTTTTTTTTTTTAGTAGAGATTGGGTTTAGCTATGTTGGCCAGGCTGGTCTCCAACTCCAGATCTCAGGTGGTCTGCCCACCTCAATCTGTAATGCTGGGATTACAGGCAAGAGCCACCACACCCAGCCAATAATTTGATAGATGGTAATTTTGCTTCCCTTTGTAAATTAACTTTTTTTTTTGTAAAGACAGGGTCTTGCTCTGTCATCCAGGCTAGAAAGCAGTGGCATGATCATTAGTAGCTCCCTCCAGCCTTGAACTCCTAGGCTCAACAAGTATGCACCACCATGCCCAGCTAATTTATTTTGTAATTTAAATTTTTTTTTTTTAAGAGATGGGGGTCTTGCTCTGTTGCCCAAGCTGGTCTTGAACTCTTGGTCTTAAGCAATCCTCCTGCCTTGGCCTTCCAGTGTGCTGGGATTACAGGCATGAACCACCGCACCCGGCCTTTCCCTTTTTTCAAGTTTAGAAAGGCTTTTGATGGAAATTTGAATGATCCAAGCACAATTTAAATTTTAAAAGACAGAAATTTACCACCAATATTCTCCCACTTAACATTTTCAAGAAGGATTACTCAACATTACTCCCATTTACTCTCTCATACTTCCTCAATTAATTAATTTATTTATTTATTTATTTTGAGACGGAGTTTCACTCTTGTTACCCAGGCTGGAGTGCAATGGCGCGATCTCGGCTCATCGCAACCTCCGCCTCCTGGGTTCAGGCAATTCTCCTGCCTCAGCCTCCTGAGTAGCTGGGATTACAGGCATGCACCACCATGCCCAGCTAATTTTTTGTAGTTTTAGTAGAGACGGGGTTTCACCATGTTGACCAGGATGGTCTCGATCTCTTGACCTCGTGATCCACCCACCTCGGCCTCCCAAAGTGCTGGGATTACAGGCTTGAGCCACCGCGCCCGGCCACTTCCTCAATTTATTTAAAGCTACAAGTGCTACCAGTCAATAGCAAAGTAAAGCAATGCCACAGGAAATAATCAATGTTGTTATCACTCACTTTCATGGGTTGCTGCCATAGCTAGCTCAGTCCTCTCACAGCCACCAGCCTAAAAGAAGTTGAAGCAGGCCCTCAGACCGGCCTTTGTCCACTGACCCTTATGGGAGGCTCATGTCCAACCCCCTGTAAGAGATAGCATACCTAAAATGTCTTCCCGGCCAGGTGTGGTGGCTCACGCCTGTAATTCCAACACTTTGGGAGGCCGAGGCAGGCAGATCACCTAAGGTTGGAAGTTTGAGACTCTCCTGGCCAACATGGTGAAAGCTCATCTCTACTGAAAATTTTCTACTGAAAAATTAGCCAGGTGTGTTGGCACACACCTGTAATCCCAGCTACTAGGGAGGATGAGGCAGGAGAATTGCTTGAACCCGAGAGGTGGAGGTTGCAGTGAGTCGAGATCGCACTGCTGCACTCTAGTCTGCATGACAGAAGGATACTGTCACCAAAAAAAAAAAAAAAAAAAAATTCCCAAGAGGAACCATAATTTTGTATGAAATTCCAAAAGATTGATTTAGAATGCTCCCTGCCCCCACAAAAGAAGGCACTGTATGTTTGTATGTTACATACAATCTATTGAACAAAAAGAGTTTTCTGCTTCTCCAGGGTACGAAGATGCCACTGAGGTTATCCAAATATTGCCACCACCACCAGGTAGAAAGTCATTGTTTGTAAACGAGGGAAGCAGCTGTTCCAAAATCAAACTCTTATAATAAAAGTAAAAGGGAAAAGCATCATTCAAATTTTTGTTATTTATGTTATCGCCACAGAATCCTTCAAATTCCTGACAGTTATAAAGTTGAGCTGTCAACAATGACTGTATTCATAATCTGTTCAGTACAGCTCCCAGCCAGGGGTCTGTTTGTCAACAATCAAATATGTATCCAGATTCTGACTACAGAATAGGGAACTTAAAATAAAAACTTTATTTGCCCAAAAGTGTTAAAAATTATAGTAATTTGCTTAGGTTATTTACTAGTTGTGCCTAATTATTAGGTGTGATGGATAGAGTATATGGCAGGCAATATAGTAATACATTCTACCCTCCTAGTAACCCAGAGACTAGAAAGCTAAAAGCCGAAATTCCCTTACAGCCAGGGTTCTGGATATGATTTAGGTTAGGCCTATCAGATACACTGGAGTGAGATATAAAAAGCAGAAGTGAGTTGGAAGCTTCAACTTGGTATTTCTGTTGGCAAGCACCATTCAGTCACTAGTTTTTTGTGGCAGCAGCAATGGCTAGACTCATCGTGTTAGTTCTCTATGGATCATAGTTGTTTTGAAATTACTCTCTTAGTGACCTGGTTCTGTGGTGTGGCTTTGAGACTTGTTCCTGAAAGCTCAACCTACTTCATATAATCTACTTCATTAGCCTTCCAATGATTCTGTATGCTCTGAATGAATGTATTATTATTATTACTTTTTTTAAATTTTGAGATGGAGTCTCACTCTGTTGCCCAGGCCGGAGTGCTGTGGCACTGTCTCTGCTCACTGCAACCTCCACCTCCTGGGTTCAAGTGAGTCTCCTACCTCAGTCTCCTGAATAGCTGGGATCATAGGCACCTGCCACCACGCCCAGCTAATTTTTAGTATTTTTAGTAGAGACAGGGTTTCATCACGTTGGCCAAGCTGGTCTTGAACCACTGACCTCGTGATCCGCCCACTTTGGCCTCCCAGTGTTGGAATTACAGGCATGAGCCACTAAGCGCAGCCTATTATTACTTTTAGATAGGGTCTCACTGTTACCTGGCCTGGAGTACAGTGGTGCTATCATAACTCCGTGCAGCCTTGAACTCTTGGGCTCATGGATCCCTGTCTCAGCCTTTTAGATAGCTAGGACTATAGCCATATTTCACCACACTTGGCTAATTTTTTGTTTTTGTAGAGAGAGGGTCTTGCCATGCTGCCCAGGCTTGTTCACACTTTTGGCCTTAAGCAGTCCTCCTGCCTCAGCTTCCCAAAGTGCTGGGATTACAGACACAAGTCACCACATGGCCCAAAATAAATTTATTTTTGTTTAACTAGCTTGAATGGATTCTATTCTCTGCCAAATGAACCCAAAATAATAAACTGAACAAAGCAAACCTCCTCCCTCTGGGGTAAGTTTATACTACTGTGTTAGTTTATATCACTAACCCACAACAAAGTGTTGTTTTGTTCTGTGATTCCCATTTTCACTGATAACCAAACTTCAGTTTTTTGACCCAAGTATATAATCATTTCCTCTCTTTTAAAAAGTGTGATTCTTTAGTGTTATCCATTGGTGTGATTTCTGGAAACTCAGTAGCCTGGAATGACCCTCCAGATTCCCTTCAACCCTGTGGTTCTTACCTACCATATCAACTCTTAGAATAAATGTCATCATTATATGACTTCCATAGGAAGTTTCCTTCCATAGGAAACTACCATTCTCTCAATCAGGAATGCTAGTAGAACCTTGAAATCATCACTGTCACAATCAACCCTTTTAAAATAACATTTAACATTAGGCTTTTCCTTTAATTCCAGAAAACTTACTAATTCTGGAGACAATTCAAAAATAAAAGTATATTAAAAAATTCACTACCAACCACAAAATTCTAACATGCAAAGTAGAAGCAAAAAGCATCTTTATATTCCTAAATTTCAAAGCACAAACTTGGATGTCAGAAGACAACCTTTTCCTATTGACCTGTAACATAATCAACATGCTTGATTCTGAGTATTCAGAAGGATCCAGAAAATCAGAATTTTCTACAGGTCCCAGCTGGAATGATTGACCAAGGATCTAAGAAAGTCTGGGCACAGTGGCTCATGCCTATAATCCCAGCACTTTGGGAGGCCAAGACAGGTGGATCCCTTGAATCAGGAGTTCGAGACCAGCCTGGCCAACATGGTAAAATACAAAAATGAGCTGGGCATGGTGGTATGCGGGAGGCTGAGGCAGGAGAATTACTTTGAACACAGGAGACAGAGGCTGAATGGAGTGAGATTCAGAGAAGCAGAGACGAGAGAGAGAGAGAGAGAGAGAGAAGAAAAGGAAAAAAGGAAAGGAAGGAGAAAGGAAGAAAAGAAAGAGAAGGAGGGAGGGAGGGAAGGAAGGAGGGAGGGAGGGAAGGAAGGAAGGAAGGAAGGAAGGAAGGAAGGAAGGAAGGAAGGAAGGAAGGAAGGAAGGAATCAATCTAAGAAAAACATAGGCAAAGGTTAAGGATCTAGGCATTCTGGGAAGAAGAATTAGTATGTGACCTGCATGACTTGGGAAGCTGCTCAAGAGACCAAAACAACAACAAAAACTCAAAGGAACAAAAGAACCTGCTTTTATTATAAACAGCTATCACAGCAGGTGTGGTGACCCAAGCCTGTAATCTCAGCATGTTGGGAGGCCAAGGCAAGATTGCCTGAGCCCATGAGTTCCAGACCATCCTGGGCAAAATAGTGAAACTCTGTATCCTAAATTTAAAAAAAAAAAAAAAAAAATTAGTTGGCATAAAAGTGCATACCTGTAGCCTCAGCTACTCAAGAGGCTAAAGCAGGAAAATTACTTGAGCCCAGGAGGTTGAGGCTACAGTTAGCTATGATCATGCCACTGCATTCCAACCTGGGTCCTGGGTGACAGAGCATGGCTGTGTCTTAAAAAGAAATTAAAAGGCCAGGCACAGTGGCTCATAACTATAATCCAAGCACTTTGAGGTCAGGAGTTTGAGACCAGTCTGGCCAACATGGTGAAACCCCATCTCTACCAAAAATATTTTTAAAAAGCCAAGTGTGAATGGTTGAACCCAGGAGGCAGAAGTTGCAGTGAGCCAAGATGGTGTAACTGCACTCCAGCCTAGGCAACAGAGCAAGACTCCATCTCAAAAAAAAAAAGAAAATAAATAAAAAATAATTTAAAAATAAGCTGATATCCCTAAAATACATCTCTTATATTCCCAGGGGACAAATTTAAGGAAAATTAAATCTGAAAGGCATGAAAGAAACAACCACTGTTGTAGCCATTTGATTCTGCTTCAGGGCAACAAAAAGAGGTTTTTCTAAAGATACAATTTTAAGCAAAAGTTGGCTGAAATTCAAGGTTCTCTAGTGAGAGAGGTCCCTCTGTTATCACGGTCCCTCAGGTCTTTCCTGATATTCAAAGTTGGGCTTCCTGAGCAACCCAAACCTGCCATCTTTCACCATATGGAAAAGGTAAATTTCTCATTTTATCCCAGGGGCAAAAGAAACTTAAAATAACTTTAAGCCAGGCGCGGTGGCTCACACCTATAATCCCAGACCTTTGGGAAGCTGAGGTGGGCAGATAACGAGGTCTGGAGTTCAAGACCAGCCTGATCAACATAGTGAAACCCATCTCTACTAAAAATACAAAAATTAGCCAGACATGGTGGCATGTGCCTATAATCCCAGCTACTTGGGAGGTTGACGCAGGAGAATCGCTTAGACTC
>NW_022436995.1:6440769-6710122 GCF_009761245.1 Sapajus apella
ACACACACACACACACATATGCATATATATAAATATATAACTTTAATGTGAGACCCTTCCCATAAGCAAAATATAATATCAATTAACAACAACAATTAAAAAAAAAACCACAATACTTTCTAGGATTTGAGGCCAGAAAAGTAAAGTTGGTTAGTATCAACATTGTTATTCCCTTCAGGGCTTCAGGGTGTATTTCCATTCTTAAACTCTTTAATGAGTACAAACTATTTGAAAACATCTCCAGGGAGCTTTTGCTTTCCCAACCACTTCACCCTGTCCTTCTACCCTAAGCATTGATGAAGATATTTCAAAATCTCCCTTTGAGTGTATTAGAAAAGCTTAGTAACTGACTTTAGGATTACAACTCAAAAATGTTTACAAGATCTTAGATAATAGTGTATGCGCAGAAAGATGAGGAAACCTCTGACCAAGAAGTCTAGACACAGATCAAGGGCCCAGGAGGGCAGAGCCAGTCCTTAAACAATATAGACACCATGTCTTCTGTGTTTACAGGGATAGCTCACAGGTACAGCCATCAGGGTTGGACTGCCTCCAAAAGCAGGCCCTACAAACTCCTATAGGCAAAGGCCTGGCAGTATACCCCACTTTCACCACCATCCTTTGAAGTAAGTTTTAAGAGTGAAGGTTATCCCACAGGCTACCAGCTAGATTTCAAATGACCTCAGGGAAAGTGGAATTCTGCCAACGGTAGAGGCAACTCCCCAAACAGTGCTAAGGTTGACAGGATCAAGGGAAGGACTTTGATATACATATATATGTATGGATAAAAGAGTTAACCTATGTAACATGAAACACCAAAAATATACCTGCTGGTACATCAAGAGTTCCTCACAAACACTTTGAAGTTACAACCTAAAATGTTCCACTTTTTACCCAAAATGTAAACTGCTCAACATCATTTTGCATTATCTACTAAACCAGAAATGAGTTTAAAAAGGTTGGCTGCTATATAAAGCAAACAGTTTATGTTTTACATATAAAAAATTTATTTGCATGAAGTTTTTATGGAACTACAAAATATGTTCTCTACAACACCAAGGCTCATTAAAATATTTTAAATATTTATATACATTTATTCTGTCAGAAATACATAAAGATTTTAAATATTATATCAGTATTAACAAAACCCTATTGACATACATATGAAATGCTTTATAAACAGAATAACCTACATATTCAAAACTCTTTCAAGAAATTTCTCACTTTTATTTTTCGGGGTATCGTATAGACTCAAATGGATTGAGGACTGCTTCAATTAGGACAATCATGTTTTGTAATTCCAGTATTTACAAGTGTGTATGCAATTGTACTATTGATGAAATAGAGAATAATATTTTCCACCTCTTAGTAACCTTGTAATGGAACAGAAAAATATCCTGTGTTTGCATTTCTTGCAAGAATCAGCTGTTACAAAGACACATTAGGGCTTGTTTCTTCTGTCAATGATATCTAAATGCTTTAGATGCTCAACCCAAGTGTTGAATAATAGCCTACTCTGTTTACCTGGTATGTGCTACTTCTTGAACAGGAGCTGATGATGTGTAGCCTTTCAAGTTAATGGATGAAGTAGCTCAATCAATGTAATCACCAATGCTTGAAGTGAAGAGGAAAAGAAGAAAACAGAAACATTTTTCCTATCAACCAAAATGCACATCTTTCTCACCCATCCATCATACAGTTTTGGAGAGCTAAGAGTAAAGACGACAGAGTAGAAGATGAATCCTGAGAGAGCAAATGAGAGAGAATGGATGAAAATGCCTTACCTAAAAGTGGTTCAGTACTCATAGTTCTGCAGTCAGGTCGCCACATTTTCATTTACGTTTCTATTTCCTAACTTTCTAAATTTTAAGAATCATTTCAACAGATACCACACAACACATATATACAGGATATAGTACAGCACTGGGAATCAACTTGAAATGCTCACGAGGTAAACATGAATGTAAGGCACTTTCGCGGTTTACAAAAGTGAATGCCTCAAAGTTAAATGTTTATCAAAAGTGGAAAAATATCCTTATACAAGTTTATAGGAGCCCTGAAAAACCAGGTAGGTATGAATCATTAGCAATCCTGGCCAATATTTTGGGAGCCTTAGTGTGACTAAAGATCAGAGATATAATAGATAAATATCTTTTTAAAATTACAGAGTTCTACACATCAGCGTCAGGATTCTAAACTACTCTCATAAAAACCTATCTCTTCTAAGTTATTTCATTTCTTAGCCACAGAGACTCAAGAAAGGATAACCATTCAGTGTACTGCTGTTTAGATGTAATGATGATACCATACCACATCAGTTACAAAGAGACTGGAAATAATAAAGGTTTTGAGTTTGTTTTGTTATTTCCTATGAATATTATAACTAAGAATCTTATTCAAACTACTCAAAAATGTAGATTTTGTGTATTTTCTTGAAATCATGAATTTTTAATTTCCAAATACAAATATTGTTGCTCTAAATAATGTGAGTTTTATGACTCTTCAAAATTAAAAGAATGTTTGCAACCTACAATATATTTTCTTGCCTAGGAGAGACCAAATGAGCTTAGATCGTATAACACTGAAAAAATGATTTAAGAAAATAACCCATTTTTATGCCATTTTTCTGTAAATTTTTCTTTTGAGACAGAGTCTTGCCCTGTCACCCAGGCTGAAGTGCAGTGGCACAGTCTCAGCTCACTGCAACCTCTACCTCCCAGGTTCAAGCAATTCTCCTGCCTCAGCATCCTGAGTAGCTGGGCTTACAGGTGTGTGCCAACATGCCCAGCTAATTTTTATATTTTTTTAGTAGAGACCGGGTTTCATCATCTTTGCCAGGCTGGTCTTAAACTCCTGACCTTGTGATCCACCCCCCTCAGCCTCCCAATGTGCTGGGATTACAAGCATGAGCCGCTGCCTGGCCCTCCAAAATTCTTAAAAAGCCAAATCTGGCCTGGTGTGGTGGCTCACGCTTGTAATCCAAGCACTTTGGAGGCCAAGGCAGGTGGATCACCTGAGGTTGGGAGTTCAAGACCAGCCTGACCAACATGGTGAAATCCCGTATTTAAAAAAAAAAAAAAAGCCAAATCTTTTCTATGTCATGGTTGGAAAGGACAGGTCATTAACATAGTCAGAGATTCAGGGTTGGCGAGGTGGCTCACACCTGTAATCCCAGCACTTTGGGAGGCCGAGGCAGGTAGATCACTTGCCATCAGGAGTTCAAGACAATCCTGGCCAACGTGGTGTAACCCCATCTCTACTAAAAATACAAAAAATTAGCCAGGCATCATGGTGGGTGCCTATAATTACAGCTACTTGGGAAGCTGAGGCAGGAGAATCGCTTGAACCCGGGAGGCAGAGGTTGCAGTGAGCCGAGCATGGCATGGAATTTATTTTTGTCATTTTTTATTTTTTGAGACATGGACTCACTTTGTTGCCCAGGCTGGGGTGTAGTGGCACAAACACAGCACACTGTAGCCTCGACCTCCCAGGCTCAAGCAATTCTCCTGCCTCAGTCCCCAAGCAGCTGGGACTACAGGCACACACCAATCATGCCCAGCTAATTTTTTTATTTTTTGTAGAGATAGGGTTTCATTCACCATGTTGCCCAGGTTGGAATTTTTTTTTTTGGACAAGGTCTTGCTCTATCATCCAGCCTGGAATGCAGTGGCATGACCATAGCTCACTGCAGCCTGGATCTCCTGGGCTCAAGTGATCCTCTCACCTCAGCCTACTGAGTGTCTGGAACTACAGGCACTACACCCAGCTAATTTTTTGTAGAGACAAGGTTTCACCATGTTGCCCAGGCTGGTCTCAAACTCCTGGGCTGCAATCTGCCTGCCTTGGCCTCCCAAAGTGCTGGCAATTGAAGGTGGGAGCCCCAGCCCCCAGCCTAGCATTTAAAAAATTATTATTATTTTCTTGCTCTGTCACCCAGGCTGTAATGCAGTAGCTAAATCTCAGCTTACTGCAACCTCCACCTTCTTGGTTCAAGTGATTCTCCTGCCTCAGCCTCCACAGTTGGAATTACAGGCATGTACCACTATGCCTGGCTAATTTTTGTAGAAAATTATTATTTCTATGTTATATCATTTTAACAATTCAGTGGTTATCTTTCACATAAAAATGAAATTTTAAAAACCATATTTTATATTAAAGAATGAAATTAGTACATTCTTGTTGCTGACATGGAGATTTTAGTGCATACCTAGCTCCTTTCATTATTTACAATTCAAATCTTTGTTGCACTTCATCTGCAATAATTCCAGAAATTGCGATGGAAGAAGTAGCAGCAGGGGAGGGTGCATTTCTCACATGAAGAATGCGATTTCCAATATCCCCAACTCCTCCATCAAATATAAAATCTTCTACCAGATTTCCATCACTATCCAGGGCTTGAGCTCTTACTCCAGCTGGACCCCTGCAAAAGCAAAAGATGGGAGTTATCTGACTCAGAGACATAGGTTACTTTACAAGTCAGTGTTTCCAAAGATTCTTAAAGCAATAAAGCATTCTTCTAAATGCACAATTCTGTGGAAACATAATGAATTTGTGTTTAACTAAAGGCTGCCAGTTGTAGCCTGTCAAACCTATATTGTTAGCTTAGAGCCTAATACCTATTCTATAACAATAGTATAATAAAAGCTTAGCAAAGAAATACATAAAAACAAGCAAGTTACTAATCAGTGTCTCCTATTTCCAAAGGTAAGTCTACATTTAATTAGAACAGGTATATTTTTATTTAAATTTGTAGAATGAATTTATTATAAAAATCAATCAACAGCAACAATAATCTTCATCTGAGTAATGCAAATCAATGAAAGCATGGGTTATGTGTCAGTTGCATTCCTGTATCCTATTCTATTTGTTTTTGTATTTTTAAAATTCACAGGATTAAAATTTATGGAGAAATATTTGCAAATGTCAACAAGTTATTGCAGTTTGTTTTTAACAGTTTACCCTTTTTTTTTTTTTTTTGAGTCGGAGTTTCGCTCTTGTTACCCAGGCTGGAGTGCAATGGCGCAATCTCAGCTCACCACAACCTCCGCCTCCTGGGTTCAGGCAATTCTCCTGCCTCAGCCTCCTGAGTAGCTGGGATTACAGGCACGCGCCACCATGCCCAGTTGATTTTTTGTATTTTTAGTAGAGACGGGGTTTCACCATTTTGACCAGGATGGTCTTGATCTCTTGACCTCGTGATCCACCCACCTCGGCCTCCCAAAGTGCTGGGATTACAGGCGTGAGCCACCGCGCCCTTTAATATCAGGATCATCTTCAGTTTACAAAGATGATAGGAAAAGCATAAAAATGAATTAATTTAGCAGATGTTAATACAATCAGAGTCCTTTTTTTTTTTTAATTGAGATAGAGCCTTTTTTCCCCCCACCAAATTAATAGGTCTTTTATTGCATCATTTAAATATCACAAGTAGGTCTTAGCTATGATAGGCATCTTGTTTCTGTAGCTGGACAACTCTAAGGTCTTACTCATCAGCCTGCTGAACAGTTCCTTTTTCAGAGACATAGATACCATCCAAAAATTTCCGGATATCCTTGTTTTTAACTGTTGTAGCTTGCTGAATCAAAGCCGCTGAATTTGAAACAAGCTCAATGTCATTTCCTTCAAGGATTAATTCATCTTACTCGGCTTGAGATAATGAACAAACAAACCTGGTATCATTTGAACGCTGCGGATGTATTTTTCACCCAAGAAATTTCGGATTTCAACAAGAGACCCATTCTCCTGGATAACGACGTTGATCGGGAAGTGAGCAGACACAGACCTCATCTTGTAATGGAAGCCCAGCGTAACAGCCTTGATAATGTTCTGTACATGACTACAAATAGTCCGAACGGTAGCCAGTTCCTTTCTGTTACCCCTCCATTTGTCAACCCGGAGCCTCTTTTTTTTCTTTCCAAGAAGACTGAGTTCTACATTGATGTGACTGAGGTCCCACCGCAGGGTTCCTCTGGGGCCCTTCACGATAACTGTGCGTCCCTTGATAGTAACGTCGACATTTTCTGGAATGTCGACAGTCTGACTGCTTGGAATGGTCTTCATTCTCGCAGTAAACGCGGCGAAGGAACGTCTTTCCTCATCACGTATTTGTATCCCGTAAGGGTAGGGGAGATAGAGTCTTGAGCTGTTCCACTGGTTGTGTGCACAACCACACCGGGCTAATTAAAAAAAATTCTTTTTGTAGAGACAAGGTCTCACTATGTTGCCCAGGCTGGTCTCAAACTCCTGGCCTCAAGTGATCCTCCCACCTTAGCCTCCCAAAATGCTGGGATTATAGGCATGAACAACTGTAAAGACACTGATAATCTTTATTAATTAAAATTCTATTTTATAATATTTGAGTTCACGGATTTTTGCTGTTTTTCTAAAATAGTTAAAACTTACAAATGGAATTTGAATTCAATGTTTCTGAACTACAAAAAAGCACCTCTTAGGAAACTTGTCCAAAGAAGCCCAGTGTAAAAAATTCTATCTTATACATACCAGTAAGACTCAAGAAATCAGGAAAGAATATTAAACATTTTTTACTATTTCTGGGACATCTCAGGTAAGTACTTGCAGAAGATACAAAGAACACTATGAGGGGCACTGCCCTCTAAGACCTCGGCCTGGCTGAAGAGAGATAATAGTAACAGCTATTATTTACTAAGTGCTTACTCTGTGCTAGAATTACCTCATTTAATCCTCAAAACACTCAGTTTATATTTAACAGCAAAGAAACACAGAGAGATTAAATAACTTGCCTGAAGTCACAGAGCTGTATAATATTCATTCGTAGAGAGGTAAATAAGAATTATCACATTAAGAGTGAAAGGTTGGCCAGGTGTGGTGGCTCACGCCTGTAATCCCAGCACTTTGGGAGGCCGAGGTGGGCGGATCACAAGGTCAAGAGATCGAGACCATCCCAGCCATGATGAAACCCCGTCTCTACTAAAAACACAAAAATTAGCCGGGTGTGGTGGCATGCGCCTGTAGTCCTAGCTACTTGGGAGGCTGAGGCGGAAGAATTGCTTGAACCCAGGAGGCGGAGGTTGCAGTGAGCCAAGATTGCGCCACTGCACTCCAGCCTGGTGACAGAGCAAGACTCCGTCTCAAAAAACCAAAAAACAAAGAGTGAAAAGTTGTATGATAAAGATAAGTGATCTTCCCTATAGAATCCTGCAAGGAATCTGGACAGGAGATATTTAGCTGTAAGAATTTCCAAGTAAGGATCAGATTATGGGAGCAGGTAGATGGTGGAAAAGAAGCCTACATCATTGGTTCCCCCGCTAGAACACAGAATTTTAACTACCTTCACACAGAAAAGCACCGTCACAAGAACCAAAAATCAGGTGAGCAATCACAGTACCCAGTTTCGACTTCATATCATTAAAAGAGGCATTGAGGAGGGCAGAAAAGATGGTCTTACATTGCCAATGCCACCCCTCCCTCACCCCCCTGCAGCAACCATGTGGTGTGGAGAGAGCACCTATGCGCTTGAGAAAGGAAGGGCACAGTGACTGAGGGCCTTTACATTGAACTCAGTGCTGCCCTGTCACAGTGGAGAATAAAGCCATGGTGGGCTCAGCCAGTGCCAGCACACGGAGGGAGCATTTGGATGAGCCCTAGCTAGACAGGAAGCATCTATCCTAGTGGTCAGAACCTGAGTTTCCCTGTAAGCCTCATCACCATGGGCTGAAGCACTCTGGGGTCCTAGATAAACTTTAAAGACAATCTAGGGCACAAGGACTGCAATTCCTAGGCTACTAGCACTAGGCTGGGCTTACAGTAAGTGGACTAGGGTGGCATATGATTTAGGAAGACACCAGCTGGCATAGCTAAGGGAGTGCTTGCGTCATCCATCCCCCAAACCAAGGCAGCTGCAATAGAAGTGACTCCTTTCTTCTGCTGAAGGAGCAAAGAATAGAGTAAAGCGGACTGTCTTGCACCTTGGATTCCAGCTCAGCCACAGTAGAACATGGCACTGGGCAGAGTTGTGAAGCCCGCATTACAGGCCCTAGGTCCTGAACATTTCTAGACCCACCTTAGGCCAAAAGGGAACCTATTGCCTTGAAGGGAAAAAACCCAGTCCTGGCAAGATACATTACCTGCTGACTAAAGAGCCCTTGGGCTCTGAATAACCAGCAGCAATACCCAAGGAGTGCGTCATGAGCCTTGGATGAGACTCTGAGATGTGCTGGCTTCAGGTGTGACCCAGCACATTCCCAGTTGTGGTGGCTACAGTGAAAGACTCCTTTTGTTTGAGAAAAGCAGAGAGAAAAGTAAAGGGGACTTTGTCTTACACCTTAGGTACCAGCTCAGCCACAGCAAGGTAGAGCAACAAGCAAGTTCTTTGGGTCCCCAGGTCAGGCCTACACATTTTTTTTTTTTTTTGAGATGGAGTCTCTATCTGTTGCCGAGGCTGGAGTGCAGTGGTGTGATCTGGGCTCACTGCAACCTCCAGCTCCCGGGTTCCAGCAATTCTCCTGCCTTAGCCTCCCAAGTAGCTGGGATTACAGGTGCACACCACCACACTCGGCTAATTTTTGTACTTTTAGTAGAGATAGGGTTTCGCCATGTTGGCCAGGCTGGTCTCGAACTCCTAACCTCAGATAATCCACCCATCTCGGCCTTCCAAAGTGCTGGGATTACAGGCGGCAGTCACTGTTTCCTGCCCAGGCCCACACTTTTGAACAGCATTTCTGTAACTGCCCTGGGCCAGAAGGGGACCCACTACCCTGAAGGGTAAGTCCCAGGCCAGGCAGGATTCACCACAAGCTGATGGAAGAGCACTTCAGCTTTAAGTGAATATTGGTGGTGGCCTGGCAGAATCCCTCTAAACCAATGGTGGTGGTGGCCACAGGGAGAGGGCCCTCTACCTGTGGAAAGAAAAGAGAAGAGGGGGGAGGACTCTGTATTATGGTGTGAGTGCTAGCTTATCTGTGTACAAAAGAACATCAGGTAAACTACTAAGGTATTTGACTCCAATCCCTGGCTTACAAACACTGTCTCTGGACATGCCTGGGGCCTGAAGGAGCTTACTGCCCTGAAGGGAAGGGCTCTGGGCAAGACCCAGTGCTGGGCTGGCTTCAGGTCTGACCCAGTGCAGTCAGAGTGGTGGTGGCCACAGAGTGCTTGCATCACCACACGCCCAGTTCCAGGGGGTTTAGCACAGAGAGAGAGACTCCATTTATTTGGAAGTAAGGGAAAAGAACAAGAGTCTCTGCCTGGTGATCCAGATAATTCCTCTGCCTTATCCAAGACCACCAAGGTGGTACCTCTATGTCTGCAAAAAAAACAGTGTTATTGGCTTTAGAATACCTGGAAACCCTTCCCAAGAAGGATAGGCACAAACAAGCTCAGACTGTGAACACTACAAGAAGTACCCAACTCTTCAATGCCCAGACACCAAAGAACATCTACTACTATCAACACCACCCAGGAATACATAACCTCCTCAAATAAACTAAAATAAGGCACCAGAGACCAATCCTGGAGAAAACGAGATATATGACCTTTCTGACAGAAAATTCAAAATAGCTGTTCTGAAGAAACTCAAAGAATTTCAAGACAACACAGAAGGAATTCAGAATTCTTTCAGATAAATTTAACAAAGAGATTGAAATAATTAAGAAGAATTAAGCAGAAATTCTAGAGTTGAAAAATGCAACTGACAGGCTAAAGAATGTATTAGTCTCAATAGCAGAACTGATCAGGCAGAAGAATTTGTGAGCTTAAAGATGGGCTATTTGAAAATACATAGTCAGATGAGACAAAAGAAAAAACGCCTACAAGATTAATAAAACATTTTCGAAAAGGTAAATCTAAGAATTACAGGCCTAAAAGAGGAGGTACAGAAACAGGGATAAAGAGTTTATTCAAAGGGATTATAACAGAGAACTTCCCAAACCTAGAGAAAGATATCAACATTCAAGTACAAGAAGATTATAGATCACCAAGTACATTTAATCCACAGAAGACTACCTCAAGCCATTTAATAATCAAACTCCCAAAGGTCAAGGATAAAGAAACAATTCTAAAAGCAGCAAGAGAAAAGAAACAAATAATATACAATGGTGCTCCAATACATCTGGCAGCAGACTCCTCAGTGGAAACCTTACAAGCCAGGAGGAAGTGTCATGACATACTTAAAGTGCTGAAGGAAAAAAACCCTTTTACTCTAAAATAGTAAATCCAGTGAAAATATCCTTCAAGCATGAAGAAGAAATACTTTCCCAGACAAACAAATGCTGAGGGATTTCATCAACACTAGACATGTGCTATAAGAAATACTAAAGGGAGCTCTTCAATCTGAAAGAAAAGGATGTTAACGAGCAAGAAGAAATCATATAAAGGTACGAAACTTCCTGGTAACAGCAAGCACACAACAACACACAGAATAGTATAACACTGTAATTTGTGGTATGTAAACTTCTCTTGTCTTACACAGAAAGACTAAATGAACCAATAAAAAATAACTACAACAACTTTTCAAGACATAGTACAATAAGACATAAAGAGAAACAACAAAAATTAAAAAGCCAGGGAACAAAGTTAAAGTGTAGAGTTTGTTAGTTTTCTTTCTGTGTGTTTGTTTGTATATGCAATCAGTATCAAGTTGTCATCAGTTTAAAATAGTGGGTTATAATATAGTATTTGCAAGCCTCATAGTAACCGCAAATAGAAAAACACACAATGGGTACCAAAAAATTAAATAAATAAAAAGAAAGAAATTAAAGCATACCATCAGAAAAAAATCACCCTCATTAAAAGGAAGACAGGAAGACTGCAAATCACCAGAAAACAAGTAACAAAATGGCAAGAGTAAGTCCTTACTTATCAATAACAACACTGAATGTAAATAGACTACAGAACATTTCATCCAACGGCTACAGAATGCACATATTTTTCCTCAGCACATGGATCATTCTCAGGGATAGACCATAGGTTAGGTCAGAAAACAAGTCTTAAAACATTCAAAAAATTTGAAATAATATCAAGCATCTTCTCTGACCACAATGGAATAAAACTACAAATCAATCACAATAGGAATTTTGGAAACTATATAAACAGAGAGAAATTAAACAATATGATCTTGAATAGGATCACATCAAGTTAAAAAGCTTTTGCCCGGCAAAGGAAACAATCAACAAAGTGAAGAGAAAACCCAAAGATAGGAGAAAATATTTGCAAACTACTACAAACTACTCATCTGACAAGGGATCAATAACTAGAATATATAAGAAGCTCAAACAACTCTATAGGAAAAAAATCTAATAATTCAATTTAAGTATGGCAAAATATCTGAACAGACACTTCTCAAAAGAAGACATACCAATGGCAAACAGGCATGAAAAGCTGCTCAATATCAATGATCAGAGAAATGCAAATCAAAACTACAATAAGATATCATCTCACCTCAGTTAAAACGGCTTTTATTCAAAAGACGGGCAATAACTAATGGTGGCAAAGATGTGGAGAAAAGGGAACCCTCATACACTGTTGATGGGAATGTAAATTAGTACAACCACTATGGTGAATAGTTTGGAGGTTCCTCAAAAAGCTAAAAATAGAGTTACTATATGATCCAGCAATCCCATTGCTGAATACATACTCAAAAGAAAGGAAATCAGTATATCAAAGAGATATCTGAATTTCCATGTTTATTGCAGCAGTATTCACAATAGCCAAGATTTGGAAGCAACCTAGGTGTCCATTGTCCGTCAACAGATGAATGACAAAGAAAATGCGGTACCTATACACAATGGAGTACTATTCAGCCATAAAAAAGAATGAGATCCTGTCATTTGCAACAACATAGAGGTCATTATGTTAAGAGAAAAATAAGCCAGACACAGAAAGGCAAATATCATCTGCTTGTATTTATTTGTGGGATCTAAAAATGAAAAACAATTGAACTCATAGAGATAAGAGAGCAGAAAGATTATTACCAGAGGCTGGGAAGGATGGTATGGGGTAGGGGTTTACGGGGGAGGTAGGGATAGTTAATGGATACCTCCCCCTAAAAATATAAAGAATGAAATGAATAAGACCTAGTATTTGGTACCACAACAGGGAGACTATAGTCAATAATTTAATTGTACATTTATAAATAACTAAAAGAGTATAACTGAATTGTTTATAACACAAAGGATAAACACTTGAGGGAATGAATAACCAATTTTCCATGATGTGATTATTATGCATTACATGCCTGTATCGAAATATCTCATGTACCCCATAAATATATATACCTACTATGTACCCATAAAAATTAAAAATTAAAAAAAAAAACTTAAAAAATCAGATATACCACAAAGAACACAAAAAGAAGGCATGGGACTGAAAGCTGAAACTTCTTGGGGAAGAGACGCATATCAGTTTATCAGCTGGTGTGTCTATTTTGTATACTATTTGTAGTTTATCTGAACTCATTAAAGTAGCATTTCTCCCCTCCACATCAGGACCAGACACTGATGTTGAGTGTCCAATGTACAACTCTGCAGTTTAGAGATTTAGTCAGTACATTCCCTTTGCTCCTTCTAAGCACATAAAGGTTAAAATTGGTTAACCACAGTTAAAAATGTGTACAATTATTTATTTTTCTTACAAACAAAAATTATGTTCTCAATGTCCCCTATACTCTTGTACACATATTCAAAACCCTACAATCCAAATTTTAAAATAATAATAATAATGTTTTTCTGGCCAGGCATGGTGGCTCACGCTTGTAATCCCAGAACTTTGGGAGGCCAAGGCAGGCAGATCACTTGAGCTCAAGAGTTTGAGGCCAGCCTGGGCAACACGGTGAAACCCCATCTCTATCAAAAAAGAAAAAAAAAATTAGCCAGGAGTGGTGGGTGAGTGTCTGGGTGTCTGTAGTCCTAGCTACTTGGGAAGCAGAAGTGGGAGGATCCCTTGAGCTCAGGGAGGTAGAGGCTGCAGTTGAGCTGTGATCACACCACTGCATTCCTCCAGCCTGGGTGACAGAATGAGACCCTGTCTTAAATAAATAAATACATACATACACAATGACATTTTTCTTAGGATCTCATTTTAGTTCAAACTAAAGTAGTTTTTTTTTTTTTTTTTTCTTTGAGATGGAGTTTCGTTCTTGTTACCCAGGCTGGAGTGCAACGGCGCAATCTCGGCTCACCGCAACCTCCACCTCCTGGGTTCAGGCAATTCTCCTGCCTCAGCCTCCTGAGTAGCTGGGACTACAGGCGCGCACCACCATGCCCAGCTAATTTCTTGTATTTTTAGTAGAGACGGGGTTTCACCATGTTGACCAGGATGGTCTCGATCTCTTGACCTCGTGATCCACCCGCCTCGGCCTCCCTAAAGTAGTTTTTAACACGAAATGTTTAAACTACCAAATTTTCATGTTTCCTTTTCAGCCCTTAAGGCAACTTCAGGGTTTTCTTTGTAGCATTACATATGCTTTTCCCTCAGAACACTTCAGATTGAAATAAGTATTATTATCTGAAATCTCAGCCAGGTGCAGTAGCTCATGCCTGTAATCCCAGAACAATGGGAAGCCAAGGAGGGTGGATCACCTGAGGTCAGGAGTTCAAGACCAGTCTGGCCAACATAACAAAACCCCATCTCTACTAAAAATACAAAAATTAGCTGAGTGTGGCGGTGGGTACCTGTACTTGGGAGGCTGAGGCAGGAAAACTGCTTGAACCCAGGAGGCAGAGGTTGCAGAGAGCCAAGATTGTGGCATTGCACTCCAGCCTGGGCGACAAGAACAAAACTCCATCTCAAGAAAAGAAAAAAGAGGAGAAAGGAAGAGAGTGGGGAGGGGGAGGGGGAGGGGAAGAAAAGCCGGGCGTGGTGGCTCACGCCTGTAATCCAAGCACTTTGGAGGCCAGGGCAGGTGGGTCACCTGAGGTCAGGAGTTCAAGACCAGCCTGACCAACATGGTGAAACCCTGTCTTTAAAAAAACTAAAAAATAAAATTGAAAAGAAAAAAAAATCTCAGATAAGATAAATTGTAAATGTCTTGAGGACAGTATGGTGTCAACACCCCTATATCACCCACATGTCTAGATTTCTGACTTGCACACAGTAGGTATTCAATAAAGCTAGAAACTTTAAGCTTTAAGTTAAAATTTAAAATTTCTATTTTTTTTTTTTTTTTTTTTGAGACGGAGTTTCACTCTTGTTACCCAGGCTGGAGTGCAATGGCGCGATCGCGGCTCACCGCAACCTCCGCCTACTGGGTTCAGGCAATTCTCCTGCCTCAACCTCCTGAGTAGCTGGGATTATAGGCATGCACCACCATGCCCAGCTAATGTTTTGTATTTTTAGTAGAGATGGGGTTTTACCATGTTGACCAGTATGGTCTCGATCTCTTGACCTCGTGATCCACCCGCCTCAGCCTCCCAAAGTGCTGGGATTACAGGCTTGAGCCACCACACCCGGCTATTTTTTTTTTTTTTTTTTTTTTTTTTTAAGAGACAGGGTCTTACTCTGTCACTGACTGGCGTTCAGTGGCATGACCACAGCTCACTGCAGCCTTGAAACCCTGGGCTCCAGTGATCCTCCCACTTCAGCCTACGTAAGAGCTGCGACTACAGGCACATGTCATGTGACAAGCTAACTTCTAATTACTTTAACTTCTAATTGTTTTAACAACTGAAAGAACAAATGACTCAATAAATCAATATCGGTAAATTCTTTTTTCTAAAGGTTTGTATAAATTTAGGGGATCTAAGTGCTTTTTTTTTTTTTTTTTTGGAGATGGAATCTCACTCTGTCATCCAGGCTGGAGTACAGTACAGTGGTTCAATCTGCCTTCCAGGTTCACGCGATTCTCCTGCCTCAGCCTCCCAAGTAAATGAGATTATAGGTGCATGTCAGCACCCCTGGCTAATTTGTATTTTTAGTAGAGACGTGATTTTGCCATGTTGGCCAGGCTGGTCTCGAACTCCTGACCTCAGGTAATCCACCCACCTCAGCCTACCAAAGTGCTGAGATTACAGGCATGTGCCACCGTGCCGGGTCTGAGTGTAGTTTTGATACAGCGATATATTACTTACTGGTAAAGTCTGAGCTTTTAGTGTAACCATCATCCGAATAGTATACATTGTACCTAATAAGTAATTTCCCATCCCTCACCCTACTCCCACTAAATTCAGCTACATTTAATATAACATATGGCTAATTTAGCTACAAATATAGCTCATGTGTTACATATCAGCCATGTATTTTGCTACATTTGTAGCTAACTTTAATGCGAATGTACATCCTAGATGCTTAAATATATCCTAGGCAGGGTGGATCACACCTGTAATCCCACACTTTGGGAGGCCCAGGGGCAGATCACTTGAGGTCAAGAGTTCAAAACCAGTGTGGCAATATGGTATATCTGAGACATGGTGAAACCTCAACTCTAACCAAAAATACAAAAATTAGGTGGGCAGGGTGGTGCATGCTTGTAATCCCAGCTACTTGGGAGGCTGAGGCAGGAGACCCGCTTGAACCCCGGAGGCGGAGGTTACAGTGAGCCAAGATCACGCCACTGTACGCCAGCCTGGGCGACAGAGGGAGACCACGTCTCAAGAAAAGGAAAAAGAAATACGTCCAGAAACAAGAACAGGTGAATGTATAACTAAACACATACACTCATGAGAAGTCCTGTATTACATTATTGTCGTATGTCAAGCATTACACTACAGGTTGGGAAAATAGCTAAGAAAAGCTATAACAGGCATCTTCAGCCAGTTCCAAATATGATGGAACAATCTAGTATTTTATAAAACTATACTGCTCATCTAAAAATAAAGTCCAGACAAGGCACAGTGGCTCATGCCTATAATCCCAATGCTTTTGGAGGATAAGGCAGGAGGATCATTTAAGCCCATGAGTTCCAGACCAGCCTGGACAACATACGGAGACTCTGTCTGTAGGAAAATAATAACAACTAGCCAGGTATGGTGACGCACACCTGTAGTCCAAGGTGTTTGGGAGGTTGAGGCAGGAGGGTAGCTTGAACCCAGGCATTCAAGGCTGCAGTGAGCTATGATCACACCACTACACTCCACTCCAGCCTGGATGACAGGGCAAGATCCTGTCTTTAAAAAAAAAAAAAAAAAAAGAAAAAAAAGAAAATTTAAAAGTATTTTTCTAGGATATAGATTTTTAAAAATCCAGCCTGATAATCTGTCTTCACTATTAAATACACTTATATTTACTGTAATTACTGCTATGCTTGATTTCCACCATATTATTTTACGCTATCTATCCTGATTTTCTAAGGTTTCTACCTCCTCTTTCTTGACTTATTGAGTTTTTTTTTTTCTTCTTTTCTCTTTTTTTTTTTGAGACGGAGTTTCGCTCGTTTCCCAGGCTGGAGTGCAATGGCGCAATCTCGGCTCACCGCAACCTCGGCTCACCGCAACCTCCGCCTACTGGGTTCAAGCAATTCTCCTGCCTCAGCCTCCTGAGTAGCTGGGATTACAGGTATTTACCACCATACCTGATTAATTTTTAAAACTTTTTGTAGCCGGGCGCGGTGGCTCATGCCTGTAATCCCAGCACTTTGGGAGGCGGGTGGATCACGAGGTCAAGATATCGAGACCATCCCGGCCAACATGGTAAAACCCCGTCTCTACTAAAAATACATTAGCTAGGCATGGTGGCGTGTGCCTGTAATCCCAGCCACTCAGGAGGTTGAGGCAGGAGAATTGCCTGAACCCAGTAGGCGAAGGTTGCAGTGAGCCGAGATCCCGCCATTGCACTCCAGCCTGGGTAACAAGAGTGAAACTCCATCTCAAAAAAAAAAAACTTTTTGTAGAGACAGGATCTTACTATGTTGCCTAGGCTGGTCTTGAACTCCTGGACCCAAACAATCCTCCCATTTTGACCTCCCAAAGTTCTGGGATTAGAAAAGTCGGCCACCAAGCCTAGCCTGAGTTTTAAAATTTAAAAACTATATTTTTATTTCCATAAATTTTCATTAGGTGGTTTCCAACTAATTTGCTTAGGCCTTTCTATTTCCTTTGGTTTTATTTTTCATGTTTTCATTACCTTCTTTGTTTTTGATTAATTGAAGCATATTTACTTTACAGTTTCTACTATTACTATTACCTACAGTTGTTGGGAGTCTAATTCTGCCACCTATTTTATCTGCTGACTCTCACTTACGGTGGTTAGTAACTTCTGATTGTGAGTTTCTGTTCAGTAGGACTTTCTCTGGGGGAATCATCTGGGAGGGGTTGGATTCAGGGTGTGTCCCTCTGCAGTGGTTTTACATTTGCTTCTATTACCATCCTGAGGGCACTTTTATTTTTTTAATGGAAAATTTTAAACACGTCAAAAAGTTAAAAAAAAAAAAGAAAAAGAAAAAGAAAGAAACAAAACCAACAGTATAATGAACTCCCATGTGTGTATTACCCAGTTGCAAAAATTACTCACCCACAGCCAATCTTGTTTCATCTATATACCCATCCATCACCAATGTCTCTCCACGGGATTATTTTATTTTTGGTTTTTTAGAGACAGGCCTCACTTTGTCACCCAGGCTGGAGTGCAGTGGCACAATCACAACTCACTGCAGCCTTGACCTCCCAGGCTCAAGCAGTCCTCTCCACTCCTGAGTAGCTGGGACCACAGATGGACACCATCACACCCAGCTAATTTGTTTTTTAAAAATATTTTTTTAGAGACAGGGTCTCACTTGCCCAGGCTGGTCTCAAACTCTTGGGCCCAAGCAATTCTCCCATCTCAGTCTCCCAAAGTGCTGGGATTATAAGTGTCAGCCACCATGCCCAGTCTTATTTTATCTTTTGAGACAGGGTCTTGCTGTCATCCAAGCTGGAGTGCACTGGCATGATCATAACTCACTACAGTCTTTAACTCCTGGGCTCAAGCAATTCTCCTGCCTCAGCATCCAGAGTAGATGGGACTACAAGAACATGCCACCCCAACCAGGTAGTTTTAAAATTTTCTGTAGAGATGGAGTCTTGCTGTGTTGCCCAGGCTGGTATGGAACTCCTGGCCTCAAGGATCCTCCTGACTCAGCCTCCCAAAGTGCTAGGATTGCAGGCAGGAGCCAACGTTGCCTGACCTGTTTTATTATTTTACAATTTTTTATTTAATTTTATTTATTTTTGAGACAGGGTCTCACTGTATTGCCCAGACTGGAGCACAGTAGTGTTATCATGGCTCACTGCAGCCTCGACCACCAGGCTCAAGCAATCCTCTTGCCTCAGCCTCCTGAGTAGCTGGGACTACAGGCTTGTACCACCACACCTGGCTTTTTTTTTTTTTTTTTAATTTTTACTAGAGAAAAGATCTCGCTGTGTTGTCCTGAACGGTCTTAAACTCCTCACGTCACACAATTCTCCTGCCTTAGCCACCCTAAGTGCTAGGTTTACAGAGCCACTGAGCCCAACCATATTTTATTATTTTTTAGACATGTTGTCTTGCTAGGCTAGATTAAAACTCCTGGGCGCAAGCAATCCTCCTACCTCAGCCTCCCAAGTAGCTAGGACTACAGGCATGAGCCACAGTGCTCCCAATGGATTATTTTAAAGCAAATCCCAGATGGAATACCACCTCACTTCAATGTGTATTTCTTGTCTTTTCTTTTTTTGTAGAGAAGGGGTCTCACTATGTTGCCAAGGCTGCCCCAAGCAACACAGTGACCAAAATGTTGCTCACTATGTTGTCCAGGGCTCAAGCAATCCACCTACCTCACCCTCTTAAAGTGCTGGAATTACAGACATGAGCCACCTCATCCAGACTCAATATGTATTTCTTTTAAAAAGTTCCTTAAAAATACACAGGTGCGGTGGCTCTCACCTGTATTCCCAGCATTTTGGGAGGCCAAGGCAGGTAGATCGCTTGAAGTCAGGAGTCCAAAACCAGCATGGCCAATGTGGCAAAATCCCATCTCTACTAAAAATAAAAAAAAACAAAAAAACAAAAAACAAAAAAAAAATTAGCCATGGTGGCACATGCCTTTAATCTCAGCTACTCAGGAAGCTGAGGCAGGAGAATCACCTGAACCTGGGAAGCAGAGGTTGCAGAGAACTCAGATTGCACCACTGCACTGTAGCCTGGGATTCAGAGTGAGACTCCCCCCACCAAAAAAAATCTTAAAAATAATTATAAAGCAATAATTGCTTAGTATCAATAGTTACTCTGTGGTCAAATTACCTGATTTTTAGTCTCTCTAATTTACTTGAAGGAGGCAGAGAAAAAGAGAGAGAGAAAGTTTGAAGAAGGATCCAGAAATGTCTGCCTCCACTTTTTCAGTTAATTTGTAGCTTACAGCTCCTAAACCAAGCTGGTGTTATACATTCAAAAATCTAAGCACTTGTGAGGGATTCTAGATTTTTGGAAAGATTTCTCCCACTCCCCACCCCTAATACCAAGATAGACAAAATTGCTTAATACTTCCCAGTGCCAAGGGGAATATTTTTTTTTCTAGACTTCCTTTCTTCTGAGGGTATAGCCTTTCAAGAGTCCCTAGCGGGCCTTACATTAGAGTTTCAGTTCTAACTTTCTACCTTGTATACACCCAAGGTTTCTTTTTCAGCACTTCAGTGACAATTAGTATTCAAGTCCCTAATGTCCTATATCTTGTTTTGTGTGGTGGATATGGCTTGTACAATTATCAAAATTTACTTAAGATCTACATATTTTATTACATGTAAGTCGCACATCAATTAAAAATATAACTGAAGCCCCTCATTTATTAAAATTAGCAAACCATCCCCACCTTTCCAAGTCAGCATCAGCACCAACTCCTTTTAGCATGAATTTTAATTTTCTTTTTGTTTTTGCTCTGGGATGCCCCTTACTTTCCCTTACTCTCAGCTACATGTATTTCAAGGATGTTTATTGCATTTTCTCCAGACTCTTGTTAGCATTTCATAGTGTGAAGGTTACCAAATTCTCTACTCGAGTGGTTCTCAACCAAGGGATATTTTGCCCCCTAGAGGACATCTGGCAATGTCAAGATATTTTTGATTGTCACAATTAGGAGAATGAGCAGAGGCTAGGGATGCTGTTAAACATTCTACAAGGAACTGGACAGTCCTCCACAATAAATAATTATTTTTTGGCTCAATATGTCATTAGCATCAATACTGAGAAGCCCTAATCTAGATCACCTTAAGCCCTTAAGCCATTACAACTTTATTATAGAAATGTTTGACTTTTGCCTTTCTGTTTCACACAGTCTAGCTATCACTTGTTATGAAAACATCCTGCCTGAAAGTTTACTCTAGAATTCCCAACAGAAGACATTTTCCAAATTTAAAAAGGGAGAGCTGTGACATATATGTCATCTTTTACATCTTTACAGTGTTAACAGATACAAATGCTGTTAGATTAACATGTCAAAACTAATCATAGAACAAATTTTTAAAGTTTAGAGCTATATATACATATATATATACACATTTACATACACACACACATATATATATATACACACACACATACATACACACACACACACACACACACACACACACATATTTTTTTTTAGACAGGGTCTTGTTCTGTCTCCCAGGCTGGAGGACAGTGGTAAAATAATGGCTCACCATAGCTTCAGCCTTCTGAGCTTAAGAGATTCTCCCTAGTAGGTATGACTATGGGAATGTACCACTTGCCCAGCTAATTTAAAAAAAAAAATTGCCCAGGCTGGTCTCAAACTTCTGGGCTCAAGCGATCTTCCCACCTCAGCCTCCCAAAGCACTAGGATTACAGGCATGAGCCATTATGCCTGGCCTAGAGCTAACATTAAGAATCTTAGAGACTATGATGTAGCAATGAGAACTTTAATGCATATATTTAACAGATTACAATTTATATTCCAATCTAATGTTCATCAGTAAATTACTGCCCGAAATGCTCCAGCTAAGCAATGAGAAGTCATCCTGGGTGCCTTTTAGTGGTTACTAGAATTTAAGGACTCCATCCTGAAATTTAAGGACACCACACTGAAAGCATTGCTTCAACTATCTTTTACTACCTACAACTGCCTGATGTGCTTTCACTGTAATACTAAGGGCATTTATGGTTTTAACATATGGTTGCAAGACAAATGCGACAAAGCAGGACTTAGGCTTCAAGCTGTGGAAGAGTCTATTGATCTTATTTTTATTATTTAATATTTCAGGCTATAATAAGGAACAGAGAATAACACAATGAATACTCATTTTCTTATGAAACAGCTTAAGAAATAAAGCATTACCGATATGATAGAAGCCTCTGTGGAACTCTCAAGATCCCATTCTCTTCCCTCCCCAGAGGTAAGCATTCTCCTGAATTGGGTGTTTATCACTCCCCTGTTTTTTTGTTTGTTTTTGGTAAGATGGGGTTTCACCATGATGGCCAGGCTAGTCTTGAACTCCTGACCTCAGGTGATCCACCCACCTTGGCCTCCCAAAGTGCTAGGATTACAGGCGTGAACCGCTGTACCCGGCCCTTGTTTTTATTTTCATACTACATGTGTAATCCATACGCAACATATGGTTTTGCTATACTTGTTTTAAAACTTATACAAATGGTATTAAACATATCTTCCCCCCCCAAAACCCCAAAAACATATCTTCTACAACTTTCCTTTTGTTACTAATAATTTCCTGCACTTAATAATTACAGGAATCAAGAGACAAAGCAAATGAAATTGCTGAATGTAGTCAGCTTTTCTCTCTTTAAAGAGGAAGTCATCTGTGATTGGGATGAATTTGTCTCCAAATGCACCTGTCTACAATGCTATGTGCCCTTCTCTACTACATGCCAATGAAACTGGTATCTGAAATTCACACCCTTATACCCAGAAACAGGAGTATTCACTAATACCCACAAGCCCAAACAAAGTCCAGTTCTACTATATGAAATCCTGTGATCTAAAAGTTTTCCTCAGGCTTCTATGGGTGGTAACTGAATACAGGCAGTGAATTCACTGCAACTATTTTTACACAGAATTCACTATGCTCACCTGGTGTGTTTTCCAAGGAATATTAATAGCAGCAATAGATTCCAGATTTGACCTATCTATTTTCAGATATGAAACATCACAAGTTTGCTAAAGCAGATCACTGAAAACATAAAAGCCCTTATTTATAAGTGAGTGAAAGAAAAAAATGGCTAGATATTTTACCCCTTCCATTTCGATCAGTAGAGGAGTGAAAGAGATAAGAGTAAAAACATTAGCTGAGTTTTAATACTTCTTCTAAGGATTCAAACACGCCGGTCTCAGAATGATAGAGTCAAATTTAAACCAGGACACTCCCCTAAGGGAGACAGCTGACATGATTATTGCTCTCTTCACAGATACACAGTCAAGCCTGCTGAAATTTTTTACCAGGCTAGTTCAGCAGCTGTTACAGAGAAGGCATACATCTAGTGCTCAGAAGATACATGGATGGATGGATTGTAAATGCAGGGTGAGTACCTCAAAGTACACTGCTGATTAGGCCTAATGAATGGCTTGCTTAGGAAAAAAGCTGAACACTAAAAACATTAGCCAAAGGGGCAAAAAAATAGGCTTGGGTGGTGGTATTAAGAATAATCTACAGATCAAGTCTTTTATCTTTAAGAATAAAAGATATGTTATCTTTACTTTGCCCCATACCTCTGTAGCAAGGACTCTGACTGTTACCACACTGCTTTCCACTTCTTTCCTGAAAGTAGAGTCCCTGAGTGCAGTAAGGCCCAAGAAAGAACAAAAGAAGCAAGGTGAGATGCCAGGTCTACAAGCATTTCTAAAAGGTTTTAATGGAGCTGAAGGCTATCATCCTTAGCAAACTATCACAGGAACAGAAAACCAAATACCAAATGTTCTCATTTATAAGTGGGAGCTAAATAATGAGAACTCATGAACACAAAGAAAGAAACAACAGACACTGTGGTCTACATAAGGTGGGAGGGAGGCATAAGGGAGAGAAGCAGAAAAGATAACTACTAGGTACTGGGCTTAATATCTGGGTGATAAAATAATATGTACAATAAACCCCATGACACGTTTACCTATGTAGAAATTTTCACATGTACCGTCAAACCTAAAAGTTGTTTTTTTTTTTTAAGTTTTAAGACTCAATCAAAATACAATTTTTTTTGTTTGTTTGTTTTTTTTTTTTTTTTTGGAGACAGAGTTTCGCTCTTGTTACCCAGGCTGGAGTGCAATGGCGCGATCTCGGTTCACCGCAACCTCCGCCTCCTGGGTTCAGGCAATTCTCCTGCCTCAGCCTCCTGAGTAGCTGGGATTACAGGCATGCGCCACCAAGCCCAGCTAATTTTTTGTAGTTTTAGTAGAGACGGGGTTTCACCATGTTGACCAGGATGGTCTCGATCTCTTGACCTCGTGATCCACCTGCCTCGGCCTCCCAAAGTGCTGGGATTACAAGCGTGAGCCACTGCGCCCAGCAAAATACAATGTTTTAATGTGTTTATTACCGAATTAGTTAACATAGTTATCAATAATCTTATACAAAATTAAAGTCAAAAGGCTTTGGAATTATAAGAGTAACTGGCCAGAGAGATTTTTTAAATTTCAGGCAAGATGTTTTTATCATGAGTGACAGACAAAAAGGCTAAGGTGGCACCACGATAAAGCTGTCATGAAGATTTCAGATTAGAGCTGTAAGGAAGACCAGATACTTATAAATGGACCAGCACTAAGGGCCATAATGTAGCAATATCCAATACATGTAATGCAAAGGGAATTCAACAACACGTTGGGAAAGTGAGCAAACAAAAATTCAGTGTATATGCAAACTGACTCTGAAACTTGGTGATGCTTCCTATCACCAAGTTAGACAAACCCACCTCTCAAGTTCACATAGGTCAGGACACTCCTTATCACTTTTCCTTACCTAAGTATATCACTGATAGTAATTTCAGGGATGAACTTTTGAAGATACTTCACTGTTGCACCAAGAAAACAGGCTTTATACATTTCGGTAACTCCATAGGAAAAATTCTGGTATGCCAATTTAATCAAGCCGCTGAAAACAGAGAAAAAAAGATCTTTATGAGAGAATAGAATTCTTTATTATATAAAATGCCATTACAATTATTAGATTCTTTTTTTTTTTTTTTTTAAGACGGGGTTTCACCATGTTGGTCAGGCTGGTCTTGAACTCCCGACCTCAGGTGATCCGCCTGCCTTGGCCTCCAAAGTGCTAGGATTACAGGCGTGAGCCACTACGCCCGGCCTTAGATTCTTTTTTTATGTCATCACAAAAATCTAGGCTAAGAAGCACCGTAGATTAAAAGAAAATCAAGGCCAGGAGTGGTGGCTCATGCCTGTAATCCCAACACTTTGAGAGACTGAGTCAGGCAGATCACTTGAGGTCACAAGTTCAAAACGAGACTGGCCAACATGGCAAAACCCTGTCTCTGCCAGAAATACAAAATTTAGTGAGGTGTGATGGTACATGCCTGTAATCCCAGCTAATCAAAGAGGCCGAGGCAGGAAAATTGCTTGAACCCGGGAGGCAGAGGTTGCAGTGAGCTGAGATCATGCCACTACACTCCATCCTGGGTGGCAGAGCCCTGTCTAAATCAATCAACCAACCAGTGAAAATCAACCTTTGGCCAATATCAGAAGGAATCCTCATCAGCTCAGGAGGTAAACAGAGCTGAGTGTGGTGCTGTGTGGCTGTAGTTTCAGCTACTAGGGAGGTTGAAGTAGGAGGATTGTTTAAGCCCAGGAGTTTGAGGCTGCAGTAAGCAATAATTCTGCCAGTGCACTCCAGCCTGGGCAACAGTGAGACTTTGAGCCCCGCCCCCAAAAAAAGAGGTAAACATCTTCTAATCTCAAATTCCCAAGGAGTGCTGGTTTCAAACTGGGACTCTATAAAGCCTACCCATATCAAAACTTTCTAATGCAAATATCACATGCCTTCAACACACCTAAAAGGCAGGGTATGAAAGCAACAGGACATCTACCCTAGTTTTCTTTAGTCAGCCAGAGGTAAAATACTTTACCTCTGTTGAGGTAAAGTTGTTGAGGCAGGGTACGGTGGCTCATGCCTGTAATCCCAGCACTTTTGGAGGCCAAGGCAGGTGGATTACTTGAGCCCAGGAGCTCGAGACCAGCCTGGGTAAGATGGCGAAACTCTCTCTCTACAGGAAACACAAAAATTATCTGGGCATGGTAGCATCTGCCTGTAGTTCCAGCTACTTGGAGGCTGAAGTGGGAGAACTGATTGATCCCAGGAGGTTGAGATGGCAGTGAGTCACAAAGTGAGACCCTGTCTCAAAAAACCAAAACGGACCAGGCGCAGTGGCTCACACCTGTAATCCCAGCATTTTGGGAGTCTGAGGCAGGCAGATCACGCATGAGGTCATGAGTTCAAGACAAGCCTGCCCAACATAGTGAAACACCATCTCTACTAAAAATACAAAAAATTAGCCAGGTGTTGTGGTGTGTGCCTGTAATCCCAGCTACATGGGAGGCTGAGGCAGGAGAATCGTGTGAACCCAGGAGACAGAGGCTGCAGTGAGCAAAGATCACGCCACTGCACTCCAGCCTGGGCGACAGTGCAAGACGCCATCTCAAAAAAAAAAAAAAGAAAAGAAAAATACAACACGAAAAAACAAAAAAAACTTTAGCTGTGATTGTCAAGTAAGACTCCGTAAAGCCTAGATGCATATATGTATATAGTTTTACAAGTACACATGTCAAGAAGCTCCATCCTCAACTTTCAGTTTCAGAATCCATGGAGGGTGAAACTCAAGTACAGCTTTAAAAGCTTTCTAGTGATTTTGATGTGGAACCCTTTAGAGAGAAACATTGCTAGAAGGATCAGATGAAATAGCTAATTCAGTTATTTCTTACAATAGTAAAGAATCTGCATCTTAGGTTAACACAATCGTTTTGTCAGTTTCCTACACAAGGAAATGACTTTGGTCATCAATAATTTCTCCAGTGGCTTACAAAATGATGGAGACTGCCTTGAAATGATTTTATTTAAATAGCCATCTACTGATTTTGAGAGAATCTACCCCCACCCCCAAACAAATAAAACTGGAAGGTTAGGAATACAAGATTTGGATTGCCAGATATATGAATGACTCTAGGCCTTATCTTCTTTTTAACCAAGACATTATCCTGGCTCATCAGGATTTTCTGGAGGGAGTTAAAATGTGATGCTTATTCTAAAATTTCTTTTTTTTTGGCTCCCCCGCCCAAAGCTTTTAATTTGGATTAAAACAAATTTGATATAACAATCACAAATATGGGTATTTACCCAATAAATAGAATATCAAGAAAGACAAAACTTCCCACATTAAAAATATAAGCACATAAAATCATTTTAAAAAATAAATAATGTTGTTACCTATTGACAATTATATCCATAACATCTGTGGCACTGAAGTCAAAGGGTCTGTAACCCTCTCGTTTAAAGGCAAGAACTGCATTAGGACCTAGCCAAATACTGCCATCCATCCTTGGTGTGAAGTGAACTCCTAGGAAAGGAAATCTGCTATCTGGGACCTATAAATTTAACATAGTAAGTAACAGCCTCATTTCACATTCCATGTTATTAGAGATGCAAACATTCAATTGGTAACATAAAATACTTTCCTCCCATGCATTTAATTTGTATTGTGAACTGTACTCAGATATACTTTTCCATTAACATGTTTCTGCTTAGAAATGCACACAAGAAACCCTGATGCTGGCTGGGAGCAGTGGCTCATGCCTGTAATCTCAACACTTAAGGAGGCTGAGGCAGGCAGATCACTTGAGATCGGGAGTTCGAAATCAGCCTGGGCAACATGGTGAAACTCCATCTCTACTAAAAACACAAAAATTAGCCGAGCGTGCTGGTGTGCACCTGTGATCCTAGCTACTTGGAGGCTGAGGCACATGAATCGCTTTAACCCGGGAGGGAGAGGTTGCAGTGAGCCAAGATCACACCACTGTACTCTAGCCTGGGTGACAGGGTGAGACTCTGTCTCAAAAAAAAAAAAAAAAAAAAAAAAAAAAGAAAGAGAAACTCTGATGCTATTAACACTAATACATTGTTCCATCTATGCATCTTTCTGGGTAAAGGAAAAAAAAAAGATGAACTGTCCTACTTCAGGTTATTCTCTGTCTCTCACAAGGGATATTTGTGACTGGCAAGTAAAATCAGAGCTGCCAGAAAAAAACACATTCATAGCACAGGCTTCTACAAAGTATGGATACATGTGGTTGAAGCAGATGAAATTCATGTTTTGTCGAGGTCAGAAATATGAAATAGCTGAATACTTACTATTTTATCTGGTTCAAACTAATATATTTTAAGAGATTCATTCATTTCCAGGGTATTTCCAGACAGAAGAATGAAACTCTTCATTTAAACACCTCTGTCTTCTACTCCCTAAAACTACAGAGTGGCCACGTCCCTTTTCTGCACCTAAAGATAGTGAACTGAGGAAAAGGGTTGGGTATCAGGGACTTCCATAAGGGAAGGTTCTCCCATTCCCTCCACCAGAGAGGAGGAAGAACCCAGTTCCTTCTTGATAGCACTTCCCATAGTGCACTCATGCTTTCTGGAGACATGTAATTGCAGGCAATTAATTATAATTTAATAACCATGACCCTGGGATAAAGATTTAGGGATTTAACCGCAAGAGAAACAGATGAAATGCTTACAAACACTCCTTCAAAATCTCTCTTACTTCTGACCCAAATAAAAGTTGTTTTCATCTCCTTTATGCCCACCACCTGCTTGAGAAAAATGAGAAGTAGGAAGCGTCATTACCTACCGGATAAATATTTCCTTTTACAAGATAACATTTTTCAGGCTTCAAGAGCAGGTAATCTCCTCGGAATGGTACAATTCGAGGATCAGAAGGGCAGCCACTCAACTCTGAAATACGGTCTGAGTAAAGTCCTGCACAAGTCACAACATACTGACATCGAATTTCTTCTCCCTAGTGCAAAATAAAAGAACAGTTATTTGTATAAAGTAAAGAGGAGCAGAATAGGTCAAGAGCGGAAAAACAGGAGATAGAAAAAATGTAGAGAAATTCAATTTTTTCTAAAAGAGTATACTCAATACAGGTTTTAACAAAATATGTTCTTTAGCATTTAGGTGGCAGCTAGAAACTAAGGACAGTGGCATGTAACAGGATGTCACCTTAAATTTTGTACTTTAGCAATAATAATGGTCGACCTAGTAAGGATACATCATAAGGTACACATGCATGCACACAAATACATACAAATCTGTTTATTAGGACCTAGCCTTTTAACTATTTGTTGCGCAAAGATGCAAACATCATTTAGATAGCCTCCAACAATTTTTTTTTTTTTTTTTTTGCTCTCCAACCCAACCCACAGCTTTTAATTTGGATTAATAAAAAAATTCAATATACCAATCACAAACATGGGGATTTACCCAAGAAGTGGAATATCAAGGAAGACAAAACTTCCTACATGAAAAACATAAGCATGTAAAATCGTTTTTAAAAATAAAGTTGTTACCTATTAATATAGATGACATCTATAACATCTCTGGCACTGAAGTTAAAGGGTCTGTAAGCCTCTCATTAAAAGGCAACCTCTGTACTGCAACCAGCTTCTCCTGTATTTGAGCAATTACCCTGTTATTCTTCAGTTGCTTCACACTCAATAATCCTGCTCAATTGCAACTGTAACCTACCCACCAACAAATTTCTCCTTCCTGATCAGCATCTACTTTGCAAACTGAGGATACTTTAGAAATCTCATTCATTCAATCCACATTTACTGAGAGTACATACTACATACTAGGTTTGCTTTAGTGAGTAAGAGACTGCTAATGTTAGGCTGTTATAATTTCCTATAAATTTTATTTTGTGATTATCATCTGCTTATTTTTAATTTTACTTGTCAAGTTTAGCCAATTTGGTACCGTATTTCCTAAATGATTTCATTTATCCTGCATTCACCACCATACTCGAATTCCCATCTCTTTACTTCTCACAACACCTAGCAACTGTTCTTATTCTTAGATCTTCTTCCCAGATGACCTATTTTTGAAGCCTCAGAGTTCTCAGTTGACTCACCATTTTTTTTCTTTCCAGGCCTTACTATTTAGCCTTATTGTATTGAGCTAAATTTTCAACTCTGTATGGATCCTATTTTTGCCCTTGCTAGAAAGTTAAGCCTCTTTTCAGGAGTTATACATGTCATATTTTTTACAAAAATCCAATGAAACACCTCCACAGTGAATTCAAATTAGCTCGACTAAGCCACTGATCATTTTAAGACCTTTAAAGTCAAAAGGGCTGTCTAGGTCTTGCTCTGTCACCCAGGCTGGAGCACAATGGAGCAGTTCTGGCTCACTACGGCCTCAATTGACCTCTTGGGTTCAAGTAATTTTCCTGCCTAAGCGAGTAACTGGAACTACAGGCATGAGCCACCACACCCAGTCAAAAACACCTTCTTCTAAATAGGTTAATATCTTTCCTGTTCACCTAGAGTTATATACCAGAAATATGAGAAGTATTTTTGTGATACAAATCATTAGTTCCTACATAAAAGATTGGCAGTTCCTTTGTTCTTGGAATAAAATAATGCAGATAAGTCCTATGATAGATGTAAAGATAATAACAGAATTTATAAAATAGTACCAGCATGCAATAACCTAACAGTTCTCTTTAAAAGCTTAAGCAACAGTTCCGAAAAAGAAATTATCAAAAACTATCACAGGTCTCTGAAATTATTTTATGCTACATGTGAAACAATAATTAAATTCAGCAACATATTAGGTAACCTTCAAATGATACATCAGTTCAACATAAATTTCTTTTAGGCTAGGTACAGTGGCTCACTCCTGTAGCCCCAACACTTTGGGAGGCCAAAGTGGGAGGATCACTTGAGCCCAGGAGTTGGAGACCAGCCTGGGCAACATAAAGAGACCTTGTCTCCATAAGTTTTATTAGAGATAAAGTCTCTAATTTAAAAAAAAAAAAAAAAAAAAAAAAAAAAAATTTTTAAGAAGGCAAAAACAAACCATGCATGTCTATTGCTCTTTCATAAGTGAAGCAGATTTTCCCCCGATATCCAATGTATAAGTCTTTAATTAGCAAATCCTCCCTGCAAAAAAATTATTTTAAAAATCCCCTGCCAGGCGCAGTGGCTCACACCTGTAATCCCAGCACTCTGGGAGGCTGAGATGGGTAGATCATTTGGGGCCAGGAGTTCAAGACCAGCCTGGCCAAATGGCAAAGCCCTGCCTCTACTAAAAATGCAAAAATTAACCAAGCATGGTGAGACACACCTGTAATCCCAGCAACTTATGTTGCTGAGGCACAACAATCACTTTAATCTGGGAGGTGGAGCTTGCAGAGAGCCAAGATCATGCCTCTGCACTCCAGCCTGGGCAACAGAGTGAGATTGTCTCAAAAAGAAAAAATTCCTTTTAACTTTTCATAAAGCCATTTCAACCTGGTAAGTGGACCCCCCCAATTTAAATTTGAACCCCAAAACTATACTTAAAATGCCAAAATAAAGAACAGCAACTATCCTAACTCTAGGTAACGTACATATCCACTGGTATGTCATAGGCCCCTGTATATATTCTATCATATAATACTATAGTGAAAATGTCCCTTAGATGAAGGCAGGCACAGAAACAGAATTTTAATTCTTCTTTGAATGGAAAGCCTACCACTTGGGTCACGTGACCCAGCAAATCTGATGGTCATCGATGTGTCTGCAGCAGACAGTCATGCTTTATAGAGCCCTTGGCAGGCACCTGTAGGCAAATCATACCACAGAACTTTAGGGTTTTTAGAGGAAAGTTATACCATCCTCTGCAGATAACTATCCTCCTTTTGAGAAAGTGCTTTTAGCTTTGACTGAACACTTGACTACAGGTCATTAAGTTGCCATATGAACTACCCATTATTAACTAGGTATTGCTATCTGACTCATCAAGCAACAAAATTGGGTGTGTACAGCAGCATTCCATCATCAAGAATTATAAGGGTTGTACAGGTCCTGCTGGCACAAGTAAGTTGCAGAGGCAAGTGGTTCCAATTCCCATGATCCCTACTCCTGCTAAATTGCCTCCTTCCTATCAACTTGCCTCTGTGGCCTCACAGGGAGTTCTCTATGACCAGTTGGCCAAGGAAGAAAAAATAAAGGCCAGGTTTACAAATGGTTCTGCACAATATTCTGATACCACACAAAAGTGATCAGCCACAGCACCAGAGCCCCACTCATGCATGGCCCTGAAAGACTGTGGTAAAGGAAAATATTCTGAGTGGGCAGATCTCTGAACACTATACCTGGTTGTTTATCTTACTTTAGAAGGACAGATGGCCAGAGGTATGGATCTACACTGTTTCCTGTGCAACAACTAATGGTTTGGCTGGATGGACAAGGAAAGGACCTCTGGAGAAAGGTATATGAATAGACCACTCCAAATAGCTTCAGAGAGTAAAGACATTTGAGTTCCATATGAATGCTCACTGAAAAATAACCTTGGCCAAGGCTGACTTTAATAATCAGTAGAAAAAGATGACCTGCTCTGTGGATGTTAGTCTCTTTCTCTAGGCACCCGTCTTTACCTGATGGCATCATGAACTAAATGATTAGGCATAAAGATAGTCTCCAATAAATGGTGTTGGGAAAACTGGATATATCCATGCAAAACAATGAAACTGGACTCCTATCTTACATCATTCACAAAAATTAACTTGAACTGGACTAAATATTAAAATAAAAGATTAAAGATTTTAGATAAAAAACTAAGACTCTTGGAAGAAAACATAGGGGAGACATTGGTCTTAGCAATGATTTTTTTTTTTTTGATAGGGCATCAAAAGCACAGGCAACAAAAGCAAAAATAAACAAGTGGGACTATAACAAACTAAAAAGCTTCTGTACAGCAAAAAAAAAAAAAAATGACAACAATAAAAAGACAGCCTACAGATTGGAGAAAATATTTGCAAACCATACATCTGATAACAGGTTAATATCCAAAATACATAAAAAACTCATATAACTCAAAAGCAAAAGAACAAATAAGCTGATTAAAAAATGGGTAAAGAAGCTGCGCATGGCAGCACATGCCTATAATCCCACTACTTGGGAGGCTGAGGCAGGAGGACAGCTTGAGCCCAGGAGTTTGAGGCTGCAGTGGGCCATGATCATGCCAGTGGACTTCAGCCAGGGTGATAGAGACCCTGTCTAAAAAAAAGGTGGGGGAGGGAAGGACCTGAATATACATTTTTATGTTTTTTTTTTTTTCAAAAAAGATATACAGATAGCCAACAGATACATGTAAAGGTGTTCAAATCACTAATCATCAGGAAAATCAAAACCACAGTAAGATATTATCTCACATCTGTCAGGATGTCTATTATCAAAAAGACAAAAGAAAACAAGCATTGGTAAGGATGATGGGAATGTAAATTGGACAGCCATCATGGGAAATGGTATGGATGTTCCTTGAAAAATTAAAAATAGAACTACCATATGAGCCAAATTAAAAACAGAACTACCATATAATTTCCTCTGGGTATACACCCAAAGAAAACAAAACCAGTAGTACCTCAAGGAGATACCTGCATTTCACATTCATTGCAGCGTTATTCACAACAGCCAAAACATGAGAACAACATAAAAGTCCACTGACAGATGAATGGATAAAGAAAAGGTCATCTATATACACAATGTAATACTATTCAGCCATAAAAAGGAGGAAATCCTGCCATTTGTGACAACATGGATGAGTGTGGAAGATACTGTGCTAAGTGAAATAAGCCAGACAGTGAAAGACAAATATTGTATGATCTCAATTACATGTGGGATGTAAAAAGTTGAACTTATTGGCTGGGGATGGTGGCTCACACCTGTAATTCCAGCACTTTGGGAGGCTGAGGTGAGCAGATCATGAGGTCAGGAGTTCGAGATCAGCCTGTCCAACATAGGAAAACCCCGCCTCTACTGAAAATACAAAAAATTAGCTGGGCATGGTGGTGGACACCTGTAATCCCAGCTACTCGAGAGGCTGAGGCAGGAGAATCACCTGAACCAGGGAGGCAGAGGTTGCAGTGAGCCGAGATGGTGCCACTGCACTTCAGCCTGGGTGACGAGCAAAATGCCATCTCAAAAAACAAGAAACAATAAAAAAAAAACAAACGAAAAATCCACGTTGAACTCATAGAAAAAGAGAGTACAATGATGGTTGCTAGGGACTGGGAGGGTGGTGGGCTGGAATGGGATGATATTAGTCAAAGGGTACAAACTTTCAGTTACAGGATGAATAAGTTCTAGAAATCTAATATACAGCATGGCGACTGTAGGTAATGATACTGTATGGTATATTACTAAGATAGCAAATCTAAGTGTTCTCATCACACACACATAAATTGTGACTATGTGAGGTGACAGATGTGACATCAAATAACTTGACTGTGATAATCATTTCACAGTGTAAACATAAAGCTGGAAAAAATAGTTATGGTAGCAAGGATGGAGGTGATGCATAGGCTTGGCAACATGGACTTACTCACCAAGGCTGATCTGTCTACAGCTACTACTGAGTGCTCAATCTGCCAATAGCAGAGATCAACAGAGCCACTGACATGGTCCCTAGACCACTTTCATCACAGAAAAGGCAGCACTTATTTCTTACTGGAATAGACATTTGCTCTGAACATATATTCGTCTTCCCTGCCTATAATGCTTCTGCCAAAGTCACCATGTGTGAACTTATGAGATGTTTTATTCACCATCATGGTATTTTACACAGAAGCATTACTTCTGATCAATGAACTTACTCTGTAGCAAACGAAATGCAGCTATAGGCTCAGACGCATGGTAAAAAAAGTGAATGGTAAAACTCACTGATTTTACCATTTTCCTCAACACCCTGAAGCCACAGGTGACAGAAACTGAAATGGGCTTTAGAAGTAATAGCACTAGCTGGCTGGCAACTCCTTGCAGGGCTGGGGCAATGTCCTCCAGGATGCTCTGTGTGCTGTAAATCAATGATTAATATATGGTATTGTTTCTCCCATAGCCAGAATTCACAGGTCTGAAAACTGAGGTAGAAATGAGAGTGGTTCCTTACTATTACCCCGATGATCCACTACTTGAAATTTTTGCACTCTATCCCCACAAGTTTAGTCTTATTAACTAGAGTTCTTAGTTCTCAAGGGAGAAATACTTCCATTAGAGAATGAACAGTGGTTCCATTAAGCTGGAATCTGATACTGCAACACCTGGCCACTTTGGCCACCTTGGCCTCCCAAAGTGCTGGGATTACAGGCGTGAGCCACAGCGCCCTTACCAGTAAATCAAAGAGGAGACTGCTGTACTGAATTGGTTAACTAATCCTGACTCTCAAGAAAATAGAGTTGCTACCACAACTAGGCTTGGAGATGATACACAGGAATATGCCTGGAATACATATCTCCTGAAGCTTCCCTTAGTATTCCCATATCCTGCTATAAAAGCTACTGAAAACTACCTTGACCCAGAACAGCCAGGGCTGCTAATGGCACAGACTTCAGGAATGAAAGTTTGAGCTACACCCCCAAACTGGAAACCATGACCAGCTGAGATGCTTGCCAAACGCAAAGAGAATATGAAATGAATAGCAGGGGGAAAGAAATTATAAATATTGGCTACGGCCACACAGTTACAGAAACGAGGGATGTTATAATCTGAGTAGTTATTTACTTTAAAATAATAAATGTATTTGTCTATACATTACCTAATTCATTCTTTATTCCCATTGCTACAGACTGAATTGTGCCCCCCCAGCCCCAAGTCATATGTTGAAGCCCCAGCCTTTGATGTGAACTATATTTGGAGATAGGGCCTTTAGGAGGTAATTAAGGTTAAATTAGGTCATAAGGGTAGGGACTAATCCAATATGACTGGTATCCTTATAACAGGAAGAGATACCCAAGATTATGCTTTCTCTTTCTAGGCAGACACAGAGAAGAGGCCATGTGAGGACATAGTAAGAAGACAGCCATTAACAAGCCAGAAATCAACCCTACCAGCACCTTAATCTTGGACTTCTAGCCTCCAGAACTGTGGGCTACTCATTTTGTGCTATTTTGTTATGCAGTGTGAGAAGATTAATACACTCATCTCTACCATTCCTGCGTTATCTAACACAGGGTTTCTCTACCTCAGTACTACTGACTTTGGGCTAGACATTTCTTTGTTTTGGAGGCCTGTTCCCCACACTGAAGGATGTTTAGCAATATTCCTGGTATCTACCTACCAAATCACAGTACCTGTGCCCCTCCCCGCTCCCAGTTGTGAGAATCAAAAACGTTGGGGTTGAGCGCTCACACCTATAATCCCAGCACTTTGGGAGGCTGAGGTGGATGGATCACCTGAGTTCGGGAGTTCAAGACCAGCATGAACAACATGGAGAAATCCCGTCTCTATTAAAAATACAAAATTAGCTGAGTGTGATGGTGCATGCCTATAATCCCAACTACTAGCAAGGCTGAGGCAAGGTAATCACTTGAACCCGGGAGGTGGAGGTTGGGGTGAACTGAGATTATGCCATTGCACTCCAGCCTGGGCAACAACAGTGAAACTCTGATTCAAGAAAATAAAATAAAATGCCTCCAAACATTGCCAAATGCTCCCCAAGGAGCAAAATTGCTTCAAGTTGAGAACTACTAATCTAAGATGCTTAAATAGTGGTTAACCTTGTATCTTAGCATTTAAGTTACAGGATCTCAAAGGGGGTGTGTAACTCAACTAGAAAAAATTAAACATAATCCAGGATGGATAAAGTAGACTTTGTAACTTTTTTTGAAACGGAGTCTCGTGCTGTCACCAGGCTGGCGTGATCTCAGCTCACTACAACCTCTGCCTCTCGGGTTCAAGCCATTCTCCTGCCTCAGCCTCCCAAGTAGCTGGGACTACAGGCGCGCACCACCACATCCAGCTAATTTTTTTGTATTTTTAGTAGAGACAGGGTTTCACCATGTTGGCCAGGATGGATGTAATCTCCTAACCTCATGATCTGTCTGCCTCGGCCTCCCAAAGTGCTGGGATTATAGGCGTGAGCCACCGCACCCAGCCCAATTTTGTATATTTTTTGAGAGTTAATTAGCATGTCTTCAGTCCTATGAAGGACAGTTATACCTTGTTAGGTGGAAGCATACTTTTACTACTGTCTTTATTTGGAAGCTAATATGCTTCTAAAGTTTTAAGAGGAATGGACAGATGTCAGGTTGACAAAGGGTAGACTATAGGGATTTGTACTGGGTCCATTTGGTTAAGCTCGGAACTATGCTCGACAGAATCCCCTTCTCTTCATGGTTCCAACTTAAGAGTTGATGAAAACAGGAGCTGCATATAATCTGGTGGCAAAAGTAAGTCAGCAGGCATTATTCTCTGAAGGTCATCCTAGTCCAATGAGGTGACAAAGAGACACCCATTGTCCAGTGAATTCCAGCTCCATGTTCAAGTCTGTTTCCCAATTACTGATCCGTCAACTTTCTTCTGATTCTCTGCTTCTCCAGAAACTTCCACAATTGTGTAAGGTCTAACTCCTATAATAAATTCTATAGCAGTCATTAATGACTCTGCTCCCTTGCGTACAACCTAATGCAGCAAACCTACAGGGAATCCACTGCTTCTATGACATTCTGCGGTTCTTGCTTCAGGTCTATATGAAGATGAAAGAAAGCAGTCCATCTCCCTCTGTACAACCTGCATACTCTAACAAAGTCTTCTAATTTATAGAGTTAATAAGTTAGTAGAGCTCAGTAGGCAGAGTGATAAAATATCTATCAGTTTTGCCCTAAAATTAAATACTCCATATGCTTATAATCTTGTTCTTTGCCAGCACAGCCACTTTATGAGGACATTCTCAAGTTCAAACCCTCCTTAAACGCTGTGAAACGGCCCTAAAATAAATTCTCTCATTACTTTTATATCAGACAAATGTCATTCAATAACATAAAATACAGCACTGTGAATTAATTTAATTTTTAAGAAAGGGGAGGGAAAGAAAGTAACCAGCAGTTTTGCTTAAGAATCTTTACCTTTGTATTCTTTATAACAATCAGATATTTCATTCCTGAAAAAAAGAATAAGTAAAACATTTATTTTTAGGCCAATATGATTTGAAATATTATACTGGTAACAAATTTAAATAATTTTTTCCTGTCATTACTATGATTGCACCTTACAGTTCATTCTGAAACATTTTACCAAATAATGATTAAATACATCCATACTTAACAATATATAAGACTCCAGCTGTTTTCAGCTTGATTTTAACCGATCTAAACGTATAAATCATTCTCCACCTAACCTCTAACATAGACATAGCTTTTCTCTGAACTATAATCCTGGAAATCACACTGTAAAATGGATCATGATAAATCAGTATGTATTTTCCCACAGAGCTAAAGCTATGATATGAGAAACCTTGTCATCCAAGTGTTGCTTACTGGATTCCTTTCAGGTTCCATGTTTTCTAGAGAAGCAAGAGTTCTCGTAACACAAAAACTTCCAATAAAAAACTGACCATTTTTTAAATTAGTTCCCACTCAGATACATGGGCTCTCCAAGTTTTATAAAGCATACGTACAGCAGATGAAGAACACAATCTACTTGTATCATAAATTTATTATGCTGCCTACCTAAAGGAATCCTAATTATTTAACAATTTTGCTCATCATCTTAGAATTTGGAAAGACAGAATGATTCAGATAGCCTAGATCTCCTTAAAAACCTGTCAAAGGGTTGGGTGGGGTGGCTCACACCTGTTATCCCAGCACTTTGGGAGGCTGAGACTGGTGGATCATGAGGTCATCCTGGCCAACATGGTGAAACCGTGTCTCTACTAAAAATACAAAAAAGTTGGCCGAGCATGATGGTAGGTGCCTGTAATCCCAGCTACTTGGGAGGCTGAGGCAGGAGAATCGCTTGATCCTGGGAGGCGGAGGTTGTAGTGAGCTGAGATCGCGTCACTGCACTCTAGCCTGGGCACCAGTGTGAGACTCCATCTCAAAAAAAAAAAAAAAAAACTGTCAAGGTAGAAAGAATATTACTTTTTTTCTCCTTCAAATTTCTCAACAGCAAACAGAAGGCTCAAAAATCTATCATTTGGACAAAAAAAAAAAATAAATAATGCCCTCAAAGCAAAACAAAGCAAACTTTAAGTGCAGTCTGAAACTGTGGGGGTGAAGTGGGTGAGTTCCAAATGGCCAGGTCAATTTATGACCTTACACTGTCATTCTGACATTCTGAAACCTGGGTTTGTCTAAGAATCACTAAAGGCTTATTAGTAGGTGCTATTCCCAGACATTCTGACTCAGTAAGTCTGGGTGATACTAAAATTGGCATTTTGGGCCAGGAACAGTGGCTCATTCTTGTAATCCCAGCATTTTGGGAGGCCAAGATGGGCAGGTCACTTGAGCTTGGGGGCTCAAGACTAGCACGGGCTGGGCTGGCGGGCGCAGTGGCTCATGCATGTAATTCTAGCACTTTGGGAGACCGAGGTGGGTGGATCATGAGGTCAGGAGATTGAGACTACCCTGGCTGACACGGTGAAATCCGGTCTCTGCTAAAAATACAAAAAATTAGCAGGGTATGGTGCCACGCACCTATAGTCTCAGCTACTTGGGAGGCTGAGGCAGGAGAATTGCTTGAACCCAGGAGGCGGTGGTTGCAGTGAGCCAAGGTTGTGCCAATGCACTCCAGCCTGGGCAACAGAGCAAGACTTCGTAAAAAAAAAAAAAAAAGACCAGCATAGGCAACATGTGAGACCTCATCTCTTTTCATAATAAGAAAGAAAGGAAGAAAAGGGAAGGGAAGAAAAGGGAAGGGAAGAAAAAGGGGAAAAATGGAAGTGAAGGAAAAGGAAATGGAAAAGGAAAGGGGAGGGGAGGGAAGGGGGAGCCAAGGTGGGTGAGTTACTTGAGGTCAGGAGTTCGAGACCAGGGTTGTGAAACCCTGTCTACTAAAAATACAAAATTAACTGGGCTTGATGGTGCATGCCTGTAATCCCAGCTACTCAGGAGGCTGATGCAGGAGAATCGATTGAACTCAAGAGGCAGTAGTTGGAATAAGCCAAGATCGTGCCATTGCACTCTGGTCTGGGCAACAGAGTGAGACTCCATCTCAAAAGAAAAAAAGAAAAGGAATATACAAGAAAAAGTTTTTTTGAAATTACTCCTTGGTGGTCACTTCTCTAAGATTGAGCCATATGGGTCACTGCTTTTTTTTAAAGATGGAATCTCATTCTGTTGCCCAGGCTGGAGAGCAGTACAGTGGTGCAATCTCAGCTCACTGCAGTCTCCACCTACCGGATTCCAGCAATTCTCCTGCCTCAGCCTCCCGAGTGGCTGAGATTACAGGCACACACTATCACACCCAGATAATTTTTGTATTTTTAGTAAAGACAAGACTTCACCATGTTGGCAAGTCTGGTCTGGAACTCCTGACCTCAGGTAATCCGCCAGCCTCAGCCTCCCAAAGCATGGGATTACAGACATGAGCCACCAAACCTCCCAGGTCACTGCTTTACACAGACATATTTATAGCTATTAATAAAAAGGATCAGTTCAGTCCTGTTTGGGCTTCACATAGACATCAGGCTTACCAATTTTCCTACTGACTATGTTTGCCATTTAGAGATATAGAACCTAAATAGTTATACCAGTAAGCTAGACATTTGAGTCCCATAGGATTTTGCAAGTCAAAAAAAATTACTTTATTTACATTTTAAATGAAAAAAAAAAAAAGTTTAGTAAAGATGGGGTTTTATCATGTTGCCCAGGCTGGTCTTGAACTCGAGCTCAAGCAATCCACCTACCTCAGCCTCCCAAAGTGCTGGGATTACTGTTTACCACTGTGCCCAGCCCTAAAAAAAATTTTTTTTGAGACAGGATCTCACTCTGTTGCCCAGGCTGGAGGGCAGTGGTGCAATTATAGCTCACTGCAGCCTCAAATTCCTCTGCTCAAGCGATCCTCCTGCCTCAGCCTCCTAAGTAGCTGGGACTACAAGGTGTGTGCTTACCACACCCAGCTAATTTTTTTAATTTTTTGTAGAGACAGGGTCTCATTATGTTGCCCAGGCTGGTCTTATACTGTCCTCAAGTGATCTTCCCTCCTTGGCCTCTCAAAGTACTTTTGTAAATTTTAATTTTACCATTTGATTTGCTGTCCAGACTTCTAATGGAGACAGAAAGGAAAAAACAATCCTTCAGAATAGCATGTGTTCCCCAGGAGTGATAACGTCCAGCACAGTGGAAGACTAATTTACATGTTTATATAGATGAATAAACCAAAAAGGAGATGTCATATGAAATTTTTTTCTCTCCTTTCCCTTTCCAAGAGCATAATAAATTATCATTCAGATTGGGTACAGTGGCTCACACCTATAATCCCAACGCTTTGGGAGGCTGAGGCAGGTTAATTACTTGAACCCAGGAGGCAGAGGTTGCAGTGAGCCAAGATCATGCCATGGCGTTCCAGCCTGGGCGACAAGATGAAACTCCATCACAAAAATACAAATAAATTATCATTCATAGTTACAAAATTCTGATTTTATAGGAACTTTCAAAATTCTTCAATTCATGGTTCTTTGTCCTTTAGTCTACTGGTTTATTTCTACTCCTGGTTGTTAAAACTAGTATAACTGTAAGTCTAGAGCAATGGTTCTCAACCAGGAGTGATTCCTTCACCCCAAAATCTCAGGGAACATTTGCCAACATTTAGAGACATTATTGTCATTACTTGGGGGCATGATGATACTGGCATCTAGTGGACAGAAGCCAGGGTTACTGCAAAACATCCTGCAGTGCACTGGATAGCCCCCTACAACAAAGAATAATCTGCCCCCAGTATCAGTAGTGTCAGGATTAAGCAACACTTTCCTAGACCTCCCCTCTGCAATTACTTTGGTGTCCTACTTTCCTAGTCCAGCCTCTTAGCTTCCGCCTTCCTGTTGTGCTTCAGAGCCAGTCTTTTTCCTTCATTCTAACCACCCAATTTCTCAAACCCTTCTGTCTTCATTAAACCAATGAAGCTTTCCACCGGCATCTTGTTAATTTGAAATCCTTGCTCGTTATTCAGCTTGTGGGGAACATGGTGTGGGTCCAGTATAGTTCAGTAATTAACCATGTTGGCTTTAGGTATAGATAGTCTGAGTTCAAATCCAAACTTCACCACTTACTACTTGTACAACCACAGCCAAGTTTCTTACTCTCTCTGTGCCTCAGTTTTCTCACCCTAAAAAATGTGAGTAAAAATGGTACCCTGCCGCAGAGAATTGTAAGAGTCAAATGAGTTAATACTTGGAAAGTATCAAGTACTTAAAAAAATGTTAGCTACTGGCCAGACACAGTGGCTCATGCCCATAATCCTAGCACTTTGGGAGGTCGAGTGGGCAGATCACTTGAGTCCAGGCATTCAAGAGCAGCCTGGGCAACACAGTGAAACACCATCTCTATAAAAAATACAAAAACTGGGCCAGGTATGGTGGCTTACACCTGTAATCCTAGCACTTTGGGAGGCTGAGGAGGGGGAATCACTTAAGCTTGGGAGTTCTATATCAGCCTGGGCAACATAGTGAGACCTCGTCTGCATAAAAATTAAAATTAAAAGGAAGAAAAATAGAAAAATTAGCTGGATGTGGTAGCAAGCACCTGTAGTTTCAGTTACTCTGGAGGCTGAGGTGGGAGGATCACTTGAGCCTGGGAGGTGAAGGTTACAGTGAGCTGGGACTGCACTACACTCCAGCCTAGATGACAGAGTAAGACCCTGCCTCAAAAAAAAAAAAAAAAAGTGCATTTTTAACAAACATTGCCAAGAGATTCTGACTCTAACCTAGACAGCAGGGAAGTGTCTGGAGACTAATTTTCCATAAACAGCCTTGGCAGTTCAGATTTTAGCACCAGTCAGAAGTGTTGGACCAGGGCCTGGTTCTACCAGCACAAGACCCTCCAGGAATCACAGTTCTCTCACATTCAGTCTCATCCTTGTCCCTTCTACACCTACCTCTGGTTCTGCACCCTACTCTAGCCTACCTCCTAGTGGTCCTCTCACCAGCACTACCCCTCAAAATATCCCAATTTTTTAAAAAAATCAATATAAGTACAGCTGTTCTTTAGTATCCAAGGAGGACAGGTTCCAGGAACCCCACAAATACCAAAATTCAAGGATACTCAAGTCCCTTATATAAAATGGCACATAGCATTTGCATATAACCTGTGCACATACTCCGGACAGTTTAGATAATCTCTAGATTACTTATAATACCTAATGCAATGTAAATGGTATATTTTTTGTTATACTTTTTTATTTGTATTATATATTGTTCTACTGTTATTTTTTTTCCCCAAATATTTTTCATCCATGGTTGATTAAAACCAGAGATGCAGAACTCATGGATATGGAGGGCTGACTATATTCAATAGAAAAGACAAGGATGGCTTACCATCTATACTTCCTGAAGGCCCTTCTTTAGCCATTTCAATATCTTTTACTTCAAAATTGGTCAAGACAGAGCCACCTGCTTTCTGGAAATCTTGGGCAAATGATAAAGCCACCTGCCGATAGTCCACAATGCCAGTATGTGGACAATCAATAGCCATCAGACCCTGAAACAGAATTATGAAAAGATAACAGATAAGAGAAATAATACTTGATAGTAACAAAATCTCTATAATCAAGAAACAATTTTGTCCTTTAGAGGAGTTGATTTTGCCAATTTCTTCTTGCTGCTACGATGAGTTTTTCCATTTATTTATCCTTCACCATACCTGATTCTGATTGGATTCATATCTGATTCTGAGTTGAATTCCGTATCATCAAACAATTATGTTTTAAATAAGCTCTAGTGAGATTTCCCCAGAAGTATATCATATGTTGTACACACTTAGTAAGAAATCAGAGTTGTTCTAGCTACTCACAATGTTTGCAGAGCATTGCTTTGACTTGCTGCCCAGACACTATCTTGGAGACTAAAAATATGGAATGAAGATTTTATGTGGTTAACTCAAACTTTTTCTTCAGGTAATACAAGAAATTAACAGACTGTTCTTTGTTCCTGCTTTTGTCCCTCAAGACACGTCCAAATCAATGCTCATCAATCCGTAAATGAATGACCCATATAACACATCCTTATTTTATTTTTTTAGAATAACTGTTGAATGCGTCATTGCCTTGTCTAATTCTAAAGAAAAGGATAAGAGGAGAATTTCACACAGTAAGTACTGACTACATTTTGGTGATCATTGTTAATAGCACCATTTCTGTTGGCTTTTTTTTGTATGTGAATATATCAGTTCTCCCAATCAATTTCCCCAAGAAAGTAGCCTGGTATCCAGGATAACATCCAGAAGCTGAATGCTATTGGTAAATTCTGCCATCTTCTCATTTGGCCAGCACAGCACTATCGTCATTGTGGTTTTAAAATAATATGTGATATAATACTATTGTAAATGCCCTCACTCTTGTATTCATCACCTATCATCACCCCAACACATTCACCTGCTTGGCCCTTGGAAGATTTTCACTTTGATATCCACCTGTGATGAATGTTTCCTAATGACAGGTCACACTGAGGGTAAAGACTCCCAAAACATCAACAGTCTCTTAACAAACTGAAACCAATGTTTGGTAAACTTCATCATTTTTACCTATAACAGTGGTGAGGGTGATGGGGAAGGAAGGACTTTATTCAAGACACCTTTAGAAAATAATCAAACTACATTTTCTACTATATATTGCCATCCCTAAATACATATAAACACTAAAGATTACAAACTGGAATTACATAAAGTATATCACTTCTGTGGAGTTTTCCTGACAGTCTCATTTCTAGAATATGAGAGTATTTGCCAAGTATAGAAAATCATTCCTTCTGTTTTGATACAGTTGATAAACATAAGACTTTATTTAGACCTAGTCATTGTCTAAATTCACATGTCAGTAACTAGAACTCAATCAACCTATAGACAATATTTTGGATATGATAGCCTTAGAAGCTCACTTAGGATAATACCAAGAGAGATTAGTTCATGAAAACTTCCTTACCTAGCATAAAATTATGTGACAAGTATAACAGAGGGATAAAAACATTCTGTAAAAATGCTTCATTCTGAATCAATAGTTTTTTGCAATCCCAAATAGCTTCCTTATTCATCTTATGCCCCTATTACCCACCACAACGTCTGACACACTGAAGACACTCAAACAGTTACTGAAGGACTGAATTTGAGGGCTGTGTTTAAACATACAAGATTCTCCTCACCACCTTCCAGAACTTCCCTAGAAGGTGTCCCTTCTTTTCTTTCTCGCCTTGGCTTTTCCCCTCCTCATTAGATGCTGGTGTGCCCCACCTATACATGTGTGTTACAGAAAACTGAAAGAGTCACCATCACCAAGCAATCCAATGCTCTGGCCTAGGACTAGCTGCAAGGTAGAGGCTGCAAAGTTAGGGTGGTGTCAGTGGAAAGACTAGCTATGTCTGTCACCCAGAAGGTTGGACACGAACTGCCCAGGTCAGCAGGTCAGAGACTGAAATCTGAGGCCTTGGCAGGTCCAAACCAGTCAAGGACCAGGCAAGCAGGACAGGGAAAGTTGAGAGTACATCTCAGTCAGGATACAGAGGAACAGATGAACACGTGATTGACCAACAGTGTTAACAAAATGGCAAAGCATCAGCAGACCAGAGGTCAGGGTAGCAGTGGGGATTTGCCCAGAGAGAAAGCAGTCAAGAGTTATCTTCAGCTACTCTGGGCATGCTGCCTGTGGGGTAGCCCTGCTCTGCAAGTACTTTAAAAAAAATAAAAAGTGTTATCCTCCCAAGTTTACAGAGGCAGTTTAAAATTTTCCAAGGGCCTCTCCATGGTGACACTTGGGTTTTTTTAAAGGGACCGGGTCTAAGAAGCTCTTCAGAGATACCCTGGTAAACTTCTTTCCAGGGGGCCTGCAGAAAACAGAAGTGACCTGGTACCATGGACATTTTACCCACTATTCCTATAGTAGTGTGAGGTTGGTGGGGAAGACTTCACTCAACATATCTTTAGAAAATAATCAAACTACATTTTCTACTATACATTGCCATCCCTAAATACATGTAAACACTAATGATCACAACTTGGAATTACATAAAGTATGTCACTTCAGTGGAGGCCTCAGAGAGAAGGAGAATATGCCTCTTTTATAAGTTACTTTACTCATTCATCTCTTGAGTGGGGTTTGTCTCTGAAGCTTTCTTAAACACTTGTACTAAGCTAAAGGTGTTCCCTTAACATTGATACAGGAAGGAGTACCAGCTCTATAGAATACTTATCACTATATCAAAATTATATCTTCTTTTACACTATAACCTCCTTCATGTTGACAGCCATGCCTTATTCATCTTCATATCTACAGTGCCTACCACAGTGTTTGGCACATAGTAATCAAAAAACCTTTGGTTAAACCAAACAAAAAAATACCAGTTCTGAGTCAGATCTTGGGGTGGGGAACTCTTTAGGAGCTGTGTAAAACTGGGAGAGCAACAGTTTCATTTTTAAGACACAAACATATGCATAACACATATATATGTATAGTTTCATTACCTATGCACACATATCTCATCGCCCTCATTCCAAGGACCTGTGATGGTCAAATCATCAGGTGCAGAGAACAATATCCAGACTCATCCACAATCTTGACAACATCTGAAAAGTTTTGTTTTTTTTTCAGTAAAGCATGATATAAAGAATCATGGGTTCCTGTTCTGATTTTTTCTATCTTTAAAGCCTTAACAAGGATACACAGCAAATAACAATCAGATAGACCAATTTTCCAATTTTTAATACCACTAGGATAGCAGTAATCCTGGTTTTCAAACTCTGCAATTAAATTATTTTCATAACCAAATCTACAATGGGGCCAGCAGCTCAGATATAACTTTTCTTTTTAAAAACAATCTTCACATTTGAAAAACTTTTCATAAGCAAATAAAAATTAAAAGGTGTTAAAAATTGGCATGTTCTTTTGAAGGAGGTTACCAACTGTTTCATTCTTAAAGGTAATACTTGATAGGAGCACATCAGTGAAAGTCTTTTTTTTTTTGAGACAGAGTCTTGCTCTGTCTGTTGCCAGGCTGGAGTGCAGTGGCATGATCTTGGCTCACTGCAACCTTCACCTCCTGGGTTCAAGCAATTCTTCTGTCTCAGCCTCCTGAATAGCTGAGACTACAGGCAAGCACCACCATGCCCAGCTAATTTTTATATTTTAAGTGGAGACAGAGTTTCACCATGTTGGCCAGGCTGGTCTTGATCTCTTGACCTCGTGATCCGCCTGCCTCAGCCTCCCAAAGTGTTGGGATTACAACTGTGAGCTACTGTGCCTGGCCTTTTTTCTTTCCTTCTTGAGATGGTGTCTCGCTCTGTTGCCTAGGCTGGAGTATAGTGGTACAATCTCAGCTCACTGTAACCTCCGCCTCTCAGGTTCAAGCAATTCTTCCGCCTCAACCTCCCAACCAGCTGGAGTTACCAATGCACACCACCACACCCAGCTAATTTTTGTATTTTTAGTAGAGACAGGGTTTCACCATAGTGGTCAGGCTGGTCTTGAACTCCTGACCTCATGATCCACCACCTCAGCCTCCCAAAGTGCTTGGGGTTATAGGCGTGAGCCACCACACCCAGCAGTGAAAGTCTTTTTAAAAATTTTTTGAAACTTTTATTTGTAGTTGACACAAAATAATTGTATTTTTACTTTTTCCTTTTTTTGAGATGAAGTCTTGATCTGTCACCCAGGCTGGAGTGCAGTGGTGCAATCTCGGCTTACTGCAACCTCCACCTCCTGGGTTCAAGTGATTCTCCCGCCTCGGCCTTCCGAATAGTTGGGACTACAGGTGCATGCCACCATGCCTGGCTAATTTTTGGTATTTTCAGTAGAGACGGGGTTTCATTGTGTTATCTTTTTTTTTTTTTTTTTGAGACAGTCTCACCTTGTTGCCCAGGCTGGAATGCAGTGGCATGATCTTTGCTCATTGCAATTTCCGCCTCCCAGGTTCAAGCAATTCTGCCTCAAACTCCCAAGTGGGAACGACTACAGGTGCCTGCCACCACACCCAGCTATTTTTTGTATTTTTAGTAGAGATGGGGTTTCACCATGTTGGCAAGGCTGATCTCAAACTCCTGACCTCAAATGATCCTCCCACCTCGGCCTCCCAAAGTGTTGGGCTTATAGGCGTGAGCCACTGCACCTGGCCAATAATTGTATATATTTATGAAACACAATGATATTTCAGTATGTGTACATAACATGTAATGTTCGAATCAGGGTAACTGATATATCAATCATTTCTTTGTGTTGTAAAAATTCAAAATCCTTTCTATTAGCTTTTTGAAAACATGTCAGTGAGATGCTGATATCTTAGTTTCACAATCAAATTCCATCAAAATCATATGAAGCTATGAAACAGCAATAGATTTAGTATATTTTCAGGAAGGACATGTTAATAAAATGTATAGGAAGCCACTGTTTTGCACTAAGCCTCTGTATTAGGCCTCTACACACCAAACCAAAATGGAGTCACTCATGCTAAAATTCCTCCTCTCCAGACCGAATCCGAGTTGTTTATTAGACCTTCTAAAAAATCACAAGAGATTGAACAGCCAAGTTACCAAACAGGTTGGTTTTAGCCAGCTTGATAAGGAAGTCTTCTCTGTTTTAAACTTATAAGGTAAGTAACTTTGGAAGAACCAATCTGCTTTTTGTCCTCTGTTACTGCTTTCTTCAGCCCCTTTCTGCCTATAAAGCCAGACTTCTCTGGTCAGCTCATCAGCGAGGCTTTTCTAAATCTTTGAATGAAAAGCTCCTTGATTCATGAATCGCTAAAAAAGCTAATTTGATCTTTAAATCTTTTGTAATTTTGTCTTTTAACACACTCAATAGTTTTTTTTTGTTTTTTGTTTTTTTTTAATGGAGTCTCGCTCTGTCACCAGGCTGGAGTGCAGTGGAGTAACGTCGGCTCACTGCAACCCCTGCCTCCTGGGTTCACGCAATTCTCTGCCTCAGCCTCCCGAGTAGCTAGACAGCTAATTTGTGTATTTTTAGTAGATCTGAAGTTTTTCCATGTTGGCCAAGATGGTCTCCATCTCTTCACCTCATGACTGCCTCAGCCTCCCAAAGTTCTGGGATTATAGGCATGAGCCACCACACCTGGCCGACACACACTCAATAGTTTTGTAATGCCCTGTATAGATAAGAAACAGGAAGTGGGTATAATCTAATTTTTTTTTCTTTCTTTTTTTTTTTTTTTTTGCTCCACAGCTAGACACATCACAGTGCTAATCTAAATTTTTTTTTTTTTTTTTAAATATGGAATGCTTCACGAATTTGCGTGTCATCCTTGCGCAGGGGCCATGCTAATCTTCTCTGTATCGTTCCAATTTTAGTATATGTGCTGCCGAAGCGAGCACTAATCTAAATTTTTTAAGTAAACTTTTTTTAAGTAGACTCTTTTTTAAGATAAGTTTTAAGTTCATAGCAAAATTGGGCAAAAAGTACAGAGCTTTCCCACACACTTTCTGCTCCCACATACATAACAGCCTCCTAATTTCTTAATTTTAATATTAGCAATTTTTTTCTTTGAGGCATAGCTTCAGTCTAAACAACCAGCCCTTGTATCAGTTAGTCACAACCCTACTTTTATAATATGCTAGAATCTCTCGCCATTGTTTTAAAATAGCCTATTTCACTTTAAAAAAGATTGATATGTCTTAAAAAAAAATAAACAGAATAAAATAATGAATTAAATGTAACACATCAGGAAAAGGGGAAATATAAACCATGTCATGATCTGCCTGCCTCAGCATCCCAAAGTGCTGGGATTACAGTCATGAGCCACCAAGCCCAGCCCCGGCAACCTTTTTTTTATAAGGGACAGATAGTAAATATTTCTGACTAGGCTTATGATCTCTGTTACAACTATTCAACAAGGCTGTTTGACACAAAAGCAGCTACAGACAATACATAAATGAATATGTAAAGTTGTATTTCAATAAAACTTTATGGACACTGAAATGTGAATTTCATATAATTTTTTTTTTTTCGAGACAGAGTCTTGCTCCATCACCCAGGCTTTAGTGCAGTTGCCCAGTCTCTACTTACTGCAACCTCCGCCTCCCAGGTTCAAGCAATTCTCCTGTCTTAGCCTTCCGAGTGGCTGGGATTACAGGCATACACCACCATGCCCTGCTGAATTTCATAAAATTTTAATTCATCACAAAATAATGTTCTTCTTTTAATTTTTTTAACACACTTAGAAGGTAAAAAACATTAGCTTTCAGGCCATACAAAAACAGGTGGCAGGATGAATTTGGCCTACAGGACAGAATTTGCCAACTCTGACCATTTAGAATTTGCCCAGAGTGTGAAATAGGCAGGTGGCCAAAATAAGATGGTCAATGAAAATATTCTACTTAAAAACAAATCAGTCATTAATTTACTGTCTCTGACAGATAAGAAATATCTGAGGGGAGAAAAGGGAAGTAGCAAGACCTAGTGTATCCCACAAGCAAAATAATTTGATTATCCTGGCTGGTACCAGAAAAGGAATAGGTGGCTTGTTGAAGATGAAGATGCTACAACCCTCTCTACAGGAAGAACTCATTCAACACTGTTTAGATTCCTAGATACTATCAGCTTCTTAGGAGCTTTACATGAATTAAGAAAATCTTGCTTATTTTGACCCAACTTTAACTTTACAGCCAGAAATAAAGGAAAAGCTGAAAGGATGAAGCAGCTTGTAAAAATAAATGAAAAACGCATATAAACTGGCATTAAACAATGGGTCAGCCAAGTATATGAATCAGAAAGGAAGAAATAAAATAATTATTATTTGCAGATAAAATGTCTGGGTATAAAAATCCAAAAGAATTTATAGACAAATTAATTAAAAACAATAAGTGAATTTAACTAGAAAATTGAATACAAGGTCAGAACTCAACTGTATTTCCACAGACCTGCAACAAACAAAAAATGAACTTTAAATATCAATACTATTCATGAGAGTATCAGAAAACATCAAATACAAATTGGAGCTGTAAATGTAAGAGACATATGCCATGCAAGAATTCTATTCTGAAAATTATAATACATTATGTAATAAATTAAAGCAGATCCAGACAAATGGAGGGATGTATGATATTCAAGGACTGGAAGACTCCATACTACAAAGATGTAAATTGTCTCCACATAGACATACAAATTGAATGCAATCTCAATCAAAATCATAACAGGTTATCTTGTAGAGTTTGGCAAATAAACTCTAAAATTTATGTAAAAATGTAAAGATCTAAGAATAGCCAAGACAATGTTGAAGAAAAAAACTCAAGGCCTTACTCTACCAGATACCTAGACCTATTAAAAAGCTACTATACGCTAAGTGCAGTGGCTCATGCATCTACTCCTAGCACTTTCAGAGGCCATGGCAGGAAGATCACCTGAGCCCAGGAGTTCAAGATCAGCCTAAGCAATATGGTGAGACTCTGTCTTTACAAAACATTTAAAAATTAGCTGGCCACAGTGAACTGTGATAATATCACCACACTCCAGCCTGGGTGACAGAGTAAGACCCCATTTCAAAAAAAAAAAAAAAAAAAAAGGCTACTATAATTAAACATTATGGTAGTAGCACAGAAGAGGCAATGGAACACAATGGAGTCCAGACATATACCCACCATATATCTGATATCATAAAGGCTATACTGCAGCACAGTGGGGAAATAATGGTTCTTTTGATAAATGATGCTGACTCAACTGGATATCCATATGGGGAAAAAAATGTACCTTGGCCCCTAACTTATACCATCTACGAAAATCAATTCCAAATGGACTGCAGATCTAAATGTGAAAGGTAAAGCAGTAAAGCTTTTAGAAAAACACATAGAATATCTTCCAGACCTTGGGCTAGGTAAAGATTTCTTTTTTTTTCTATTTTATTTTTCGTACCAAGTTTTTGAATGCATCCAGAAAATTTAACTAGAGCACAAAGAAACACTAAGCATAAAAGACAAACATATGCATAAATTGGTAACATTAAGATTAGGAATTTCTGTTAATCTAAAAACGATATTTAAAAAGTGAAATGCTGCAATCCCAGTACTTCCAGAGGTCAAGGCAGGAGGATCATTTGAGCCATAGAGCTCGAGATCAGCCTAGGTAACATAGCAAGACCCCATCTCTGCAAAAATATAAAAATACAAAATTAGCTGGGTGTGGTGACACACACCTGTAGTCCTAACTACTCAGAAGGGTGAGGCAGGAAGATCGCTTGAGCTCAGGAGTTCAAGATTGCAGTGAGCTGTGATCATACCACTGCACTCCAGCATGGGTGACAGAGTGAGACCCTATATCTCAAAAAAAAAAAAAAAAGAGTAAAATGACATGCTACAGAGTGGTAGAAGGTATCTGTGATAGTTTTTTTGTGTGTATACATATCATATATATATATATGTATATATATCTCTCCAACGAAAGACTCATATCCACACTACATATGTCCTAAAATTGAGTAAGAATTAATAATTATAAGAAAGACAGTCAACCCAATACGAAGGTGGGGAAAGAACTCAAACAGATACTTCACAAAATAAAATATCCAAATGGTCAATAAATACATACAAAGGTGCATAAATGTATGAGTCTATGAGAAAATATAAATTAAAATCATAATATAATACTACAACATACCCACTAGAATGGCTAAAATAAAAACAATAAGCAACACCAAGTGTTAGTTGAGGATATAGAGCACTGGAACTCTCATATACTGCTAATGAGAGTATAAATGGGGACAAACACTTTGGAAAACTCTTTGGCAATACCTGCCAAAGCTAAACATATCCATAAATTGCAAATTGGCAAGTTCCTTCATAGGTATACAGCCAATAAAAATGTGTATGTGTGCTCACCAAAACCTATGTACTAGAATTTTCATAGCAGCATTATCTGGAAGAATCCCAAATTAGAAACTATCCAAATGCCCATCAACAGTAGAATGAATCGTTCTACATACATACATATGAATGACGTATTATACAGCAACAACAACAAACTACAAATATATGTAACAATATGGATGAATTTCATAAACAATATTAAGAAACCCAGACACAGTTGGGCATGGTTTCTGACAACTGTAATCCTAGCACTTTGGGAGGCCAAGATGGGTGGATCACTTGAGCCCAGGAATTCAAGACCAGCTTGGGTACCATAGCGAGACCTTGTCTCTACAAAAAAATTAAAAATAAATAAAAACAATTAGCTGGGTATGGTAGCACAGTCCTATTGTTCCAGTTACTCAGGAGGCTGAAGTGGGAGGATTACTTGGGCTCAGAAGTTCAAAGTTATAGTGAGCTATGATAATGCTGTGCCACTGCATTCAAGTCTGGGCAACAGAGCAAAACCCTGTCTCAAAAAAAAAAAAGCTCAGACACAAAAGAATACATATCATATCATTCTACTTACTTAAAATTCAATCACCTATGATGTAAGAGGTCAGGACAGTGGTTATCCTTAAGAGCAATGTCCTAGTGGAAGAACATGAGGGGAGTACTGGGAGGTCGGTAACATTTGTTTGTTGTCCTGGGTACTGATCACACTTGGTGAACATTCACTAAGCTATCCATTTATGATTTCCATTGTACATTATAGTTCCAAGAAACTAGGCTATACAGAAAAGGAGGATGGAAAGATAAGACAAACTGAAGAGAAAAGTTAGTATACACAAATAAAAATTTATGCTTAAGGCACCAGTTATCTGGCAGGAGTACGGCACAAATGTGTCTCTGAGCATCCCTGCAGTCACGGTAAACAGGGCAAAGCAATCAGTTAAATTACTCAGTGTCCATAAGATAAAAACAAACCAACTCTGGTTAGGAAGACTAAAATTATTCTCAGAACTAAGATCTGAGAGAAATTTCTCCTGCAGGTTCTCAGAGCAAGATGTCATTTAACACAGTTGAATAACTTACGTCTTCAACTGCATCCTTACAATAGAGGCCACAGTGACTGATACAATGACCTTCTTATAGGCTGATGCCATAAAACCAAAGCACAATTCAAAGACAGTAACTGGGGTCAAGGAGTAGAATGGGGAAGGCAAAACACTGCAGTGTAGGCATGCCATCTGAGAGATGTATATGAACAAATAAATGGTCTAATAGTCTACATATTTTTCAGCCTATTTCCCATGTTTCTCTAAACCAAGTTAAAAAGCATTGCCTGATAGTGAGTTCAAGGTCACATTCTCTGAGACAGGATTCTGGAGTCCAGCTATTGGAACAGTTAAATTTCTACCTACAGGAAAAATTGGCCATTCATTAGAACAGTCAGTGGAACTGGGAAGTTGGACTAATAGTCTCTGAAAGGCTATCAGTGAAAGTTAACATGCAGAATAACTATTATATTACTATTCATGTCTCTTTCATGAATAAAGATCTGGTTTTCTTCCCTATGGCAAGTTTTAAGGAAGATATTCTACAAGCTACTCTTCAAACTCATGCCAGCCTTATCCATCTTAACCAGGAGGCAGCTATAGTGTCTGATTTTTATTATAGGCAGGGTAAGGCTGAATGCCAAGCCCTTTATGTGGGCCTAACCCTGACTTTCCAGTCTCATCCCTTATCTTTTGTCATATATCACCCAATGCTCCCAACCACACCTTATTGCTCCATGTTTTCCAAACATGCCATATGGCCTCAGGCCTCCTATCTTTGTTCATGTTGGTCAGACCTGGTATTTTCTCACAGAGAAAGAAATCAGGTGTCCAGACTTTGTGGCAATGCCCTCTTTTGTCTATCACTTCACTATATCTGTGACAGGATCATCTATCTGATTTTATATTATTCCTGCCTCCTATAAACTCACCTCTCAGCCTCCATATCACAGGACTAAGCCCTAAATGAAAACATCCCTTTGAACATGTGCATGAAGCTGGTTAATCACTTACCCTACAATATGGCTCCTTCTTTTTTATATCATCCTGCTGGATCAGCCTCAGGCCCTGGACACCATTCTGCAGGCCTCTCTCATATAGAGCCTTAAGTCTCGGAATTTCTTCTTGTTCAACAGCTACTATAAGCTGCAAAAAAAAAAAAAAAAAAAAAAAGGTAAGGAGCATGGATAGAGGTGCAGGTATCATCAGTGATGAAAGATAAAGTCAATGAAAAACCATCAACTATTGTATGACCCAAACAAGGTTATTTTTTTAATTTTTAATTTAATTTTTTTTTTTTTTTGGAGACAGAGTTTCACTCTTGTTGCCAAGGCTGGAGTGCAATGGTGCGATCTCAGCTCACCACAACCTCCACCTCCCAAGTTCAAGCAATTCTCCTGCCTCAGCCTCCCGAGTAGCTGAGATACAGGCGTATGCCACCATGCCCGGCTAATTTTGTATTTTTAGTAGAGGTGGGGTTTCTCCATGTTGGTCAGGCTGGTCTCGAACTCCTGATCTCAGGTGATCTGCCCACCTCCACCTCCCGAAGTACTGGGATTACAGGCGTGAGCCACCGTGCCTGGCCAAGGTTATTTTTTAAAATGACTTTTTCTTCACATATCTAATTCTTACTTTCTTCATGACTATTTTCTTCTTCCACCAAGAAAAGTTGTCTTAAGAACATGGCATTAAAACAAATTTTCCCTAAAAATGAAACGTAGGCTCAATTTCCACTTCTGTTATCATAGTCCCCATGTGCATCTTGGCCATAAGTAACTCTTACCACTACCACATTCTCAATCCCAAAGGAGAGAGAAGGATAAGTTGCTTGAGTTTTACATTTTTTTTTCCCCCAAAACAGAATGGCCTTCTTATTTCTTCAGGAAAATGTAAAATATCAGCACATCATAAAGACAGCTGGTATTCAGTGTAATTGAATATAACTGACAAAACAATCCTTTTTATTTTTGGAATACATTGTATTCACTAATGCATTCTGCTGCAGAGGGAAAACAGTAAATTTGTCAACTTCTTTCTTTTCTATTTATTTCTGGGAAAAATAACTTTCCTCCTTACTTAAGGGAAAGAGCAAAGGAAAACACAGGTGCATATTCAGAGGTACGTTGGAATTCACAAGTCATTATTTCATACCAAAAAGTCAACAGAATTTCATGAGGTGACACTTTTAATCAAGGTGCAAAGGCTATTTAAATCAATAAATAGTTAACCTTAAAAACAGAAGTGGAATCAAAGGACTCTATCAAGTAGGTGAAAAGACAACCCACACAATGGGAAAAAATATCTGCAAAACATATAGTTGACAAAGGTCTACTATTTAGAATAGATAAAGAACTCTCACAACAATTACAATGATAAAAACTGTAACTAGACTTTTATATCTTGCCCTTTTCACTTAAGATTCTGTCAGGCCCATTTTACTAAATTATTTTTTAAAATATGGCCATGCACAGGGGCTCATGTCTACAATCCAAGCTACTTCAAAGGCTGAGGCAAGAGGACCACTTGAGCCCCTAAGTTTGAGGCTGCAGTGAGCTGTGATTGTGCCACTGCACTCCAGCCTGGGCAACAGAGCAAGACTCTGTCTCTTAAAAAAAATTGTTTCTATTGTTTATATTTCTATCTATTTATTCATTTATTTAGTTATTTGAGATAGAGTGTCACTCCCATCACCTAGGCTGTAGTGCAGTGGCCCATTCGTGACTCCCTGCAGTCTCAACTTTCCAAGCTCAGGTGATTCTCCTACCTCAGCCTTCCTAGAAGCTGGGACTACAGGGATGTGCCACCACACTTGGCTATTTTTTGTACTTTTATTAAAGACAGCATTTTACTACATTGCCTAGACTGGTCTTAACCTCCTGGGCTCAAGCAATCTGCCTATCTTGGTCTCCCAAACTGCTAAAATTACAGGAATGAGCCACTGAGTCTGGCCCTACAATTTTTCATGGCATCTTTTTTTTTTTTTTTGAGATGGTGTTTTGCTCTTGTCACCCAGGCTGAAGTACAATGGCACAATCTCGGCTCACTGCAACCTCTACCTCCCAGACTCAAGCAATTCTCCTGACCCAGCCTCCCGAGTAGCTGGGATTACAGGCACCCGCCATCACATCAAGCTAATTTTTGTATTTTTAGTAGAGATGGGGTTTCACCATCTTGGCCAGGCTGGTCTTGAACTCCTGACCTCAGGTGAGCCACCCACCTCAGTCTCCTAAAGTACTACGATTACAGGCATGAGCCACCATGCTTGGCCTCACAGAATCTTTAATGGTGACAATGAGCTTTTATTCTTTAAAATTAAACGGGCCAGACACAGTGGCTAATGCCTGTAATCCTAGCACTTTGAGAGGCTGAAGCTGGAGGATCACTTGAGTTCAGGAGTTCAAAAACAGCCTTGGGAAACATGGCAAATCCTTGTCTCTACAAAAAAACAAAAAACAAAAAAATTAGTTGAGTGTGGTAGTGAGCACCTGTAGTCCCAGCTACTAGCGGGGTAAGGTGGGAAGGTCGCTTGCGCTCAGGAGGTCAAGGCTATAGGGAGCCAAGATTGCGCCACTGCACTCCAACCTGGGTGACAAAGTGAGACCCTGTCTCAAAAACAAAACAAAAACAACAAAACACTTATCTGAAGAAGGGACATGACTACCAACATTGCAGAAATAAAAAGACTATAAAAGAATACGATGAACAACTGTATGGCAACAAATTTTATCTAGATGAAGTGAACAAAATTCTTAGAATGACACAAACTTCTGAAACTGATTCGAGAAGAAAAACTTAATAGACCTATAACACAGAGATTGAAAACTTCCCAAATTTAAAAAAAAAAAAAAAGGGCCGGGTGTGTTGGCTCACGCTTGAAATCCCAGCACTTTGGGAGGCTGAGGCAGGTGGATCACTAGGTCAGGAGTTCAAGATCAGCCTGGCCAACACAGTGAAACCCTTGTCTCTACTAGAAATATAAAAAGTAACCAGGCGTGGTGGCAGGCGCCTCTAATCCCAGCTACTTCAGAGACTAAGGCAGGAGAATCGCTTGAACCCAGGAGGTAGAGGTTGCAGTGAGCTGACATTGCGTCATTGCACTCTAGCCTAGGCGACAGAGCCAGACTCCTTCTCAAAAAAAAAAAAAAAAAAAAAAAAGCAGCTCAGGCCCAAGGGCTTTATTCACAAATGCTACTAGATGTTTAAAAAATAATCATACTACCAATTCTTCATAAACTCTTCCAAAAAACAGAAGAGTAAGAATCACTTCCCAACTAATTCTGTGAATCCAATATTAGTTTGATACTAAAACCAATGTTCTGGTTTCTCTTAAGAATAATAAAATCTTTTGCCTCTTACCAAAACCAGACATCTAAAGAAACTGCAGACCAATATCCCTTATAAATATTAATACAAAACCCTGAACAAAATATTACTAAACTGAATGCAGCAACATATAAAGAGGATTATACCCCATGACCAAGTAGGATTTATCACAGGAATGCAGTCAATTTAATATCCAAAAATGTATTAATACACTACATTAATAGAATTAAGGATAAAAACCAAATGATCACCTCAATAGAAACAGAAAAGGCATTTGAGAAAATTCAACACCTTTTCATGACAGAGAACACTCAAAAAACTAGAAATAGAAAGGAAGTTCCTTAATCCAATCAAGAGAATCCACAGTGAACATCATACTTAACAGCAAAAGATTAAATGTTTTCTCCATTAGATCAAGAACAATTCAAGAAGGTCCACTTTTACTACTTCTGTTCAACACAGTATTGGAGCTTCAACCCGTGGAAGTCAAGCAGAATAATTAAGTAAAAGACATCTAAATTGGAAAAGAAGTAACATTAACTTATTTGCAGATGACATGATCCTGCATATAGTAAAGCCTAAGGAATTCACAGACAGACACACACAGACACACACACACACACACACACACACACACACACACACACACACAATTAGAACAAAATGAGTTCACAAAGGTCAAACAATTCTCCTCACAAAAGCATCACAAAGAATAAACTACCAAGCACCACAGACCAAATGGACCTAATAGATATTTACAGAGTGTTTCATCCAACAGCCACAGAATATACATTCTTCTCCCCAGCACATGAATCATTCTCAAGGACAGACCATACATCAGGCCACCAAACAGGTGTTTAAAAATTCAAAAAAATAAAATAAAATTATATCAATATCCACAATGGAATAAACCTAAAAATAATAAAAGAAATTTTGGGAACTATACAGTCATATAGAAATTAAACAATATGCTGCTGCCCAGGCGCAGCGGCTCACACCTGTAATCTCAACACTTTGGGAGGCCAAGGTGAGAGGATCACTTGAGCCCAGGAGTTTGAGACCAGTTTGAGCAACACAGAGAGACCCTAACTAGAGGGGAAAAAAAAAAAAAAAAAAAAGGTCAGGAATGGGCATGATGGCTCACGCCTGTAATCGCAGGCTGAGATGGGTTCATCACTTAAGGTCAGGAGTTCGAGACCAGCCTGGCCAAGATGGTGAAACCCCCATCTCTACTAAAAACACAAAAATCAGCCAGGCATGGCGGCACGTGCCTGTAGTCCCAGTTACTCAGGAGGCTGAGGCTGGAGACTGCTTGAACCCAGAAGGCGGAGGTTGCAGTGAGCTGAGATGGCACCACTGCACTCCAGGCTGCATGACAACAAGACTCCGTCTCAAAAAAAAAAAAAAAAAAAAATTAGGCATGGTGGTGCATCTGTGATCCCCTTTACTCCAGAGGTTGAGGTGGGAGGACTAGTTGAGCCTAGGAGGTCAAGGCTGCAGTGAGCTGTGATAGTGTAACTATATTCCAGCCTGGGTGACAGAGCGAGACTGTGTCTCAAAAAATAAACAAACAAGCAAACAAAACCAATATGCTCCTAAATGACCAGTGGTTCAATGAAAAAATTAAGAAGTTGAAACAAGTAAAAACAGAAACACAACATATCAAAATCTATGGGAAACAGCAAAAGCAGTAGTAAGAGCAAAGTTTATAGCTCTAAGCACCTGCATCAAAAAAGTGAAGAACTTCAAATAATCTAACAATATACCTTAAAGAACTAGAAAAGCAAGAGCACACCAAACTCAAAATTAGAAGAGCAGAAATAAATGAAATAAAAAATAAAGAGCAGAAATAAATGAAATTGAAACAAATACAAAAGATTAATGTAATAAAAGGTTGCTTTTCTGAAAAGATAAAAACCTTTAACCAGACTAAGAAAAAAAGAGACATGATAAATAAAATCAGAGATGAAAAAGGAGACATTACAACCAACACCACAGTAACTCAAAAAATTATTAAAGGCTACTATGACAAACTATATACGCCAATAAATTAGAAAACTTAGAAGAAATGAATAAATTCCTGGACATGTACAAGCTACCAAGATTGAACCATGAAGAAATCCAAAACCTGAACAAACCAATAACAAGCAATCAGATCAAAGCCATAATAAAAAGTCTCCCCATAAAGAAAAGCCCAGGACCTGACGGCTTCCCTGCTAAATTTTACCAAACATTTAAAGAAGAACTAATACCAAACCCTACTCAAACCATTCCAGTAAATAGAGGAGGAGGAAATAATTCCAAACACATTCCATGAGACTGGTATTACCCTGATACCCAAACCAGACAAAGGCAGGTCAAAAAAATGAAAACTATAGTCCAATATCCCTGATGAATACTGACACAAAAATCCTTAACCAAATACTAGCAAACCAAATTCAACAACACATTAAAAAGATGATTCATCGTGATCAAGCGGAATTTAACCCAGGGATGCCAGGATGGTTCAACATATGTAAATAAATCAATGTGACACATCATATCAACAGAATGAAGGACAAAAAATATATCATCAGGCCAGGCATGGTGACTCACATTTGTAATCTCAAAACTTTGGGAGGCCAATTTGGGCAGACAACCTGAGGCCAGGAACTCGAGACCAGCCTGGACAACATAGTGAAACTCCATCTCTACTGAAAATACAAAAATTAGCCAGGTGTGGCGGCAGATGCCTGTAATCCCAGCTACTCAGGAGGCTGAAGCAGGAAAATTTCTTGAACCTGGGAGGCAGAGGTTGCAGTGAGCCAAGATCACACCAGTGCACACCACCCTGGGTGTGGCCAAGGTAGCTTTTGAGACTCTGTCTCAAAAAATGAACAAAAAATACCAAACAAATGACAACAAAAAAAACCCATATGATCATCTCAATTGATGCTGAAAAAGTATTTGATAAAACTCAACATTCTTCTCTACATAATAAAAATCCTCGAAAAAACTGCCTGTAATCCCACCACTTTGGGTGGACTCCTTGACCTTAGGTGTTCAAGACCAGCCTGGGCAACATGGTGAAGCCCTATTTCTACAAAAATTAGCCAGGCATGGGGGTACATGCCTGAGCTCCCAGCTACTCAGGAGGCTTAGGTGGGAGGATCACTTGAGCCTGGGAGGAGGAGGAGGAGGAAGCTGCAGTGAGCTGAGATTGCACCACTGCACTCCAGCCTGGCTAAAAGAGTGAGATCCTAACTCAAAACAAAACAACAACAAAAAGGTGATCATAGATCTAAATGCAGAAGCTTAGGCTGCAAAACTCTTAAAAGAAAACATAGGAGAAAATCCTTATAATCTAGTGTTAGGCATTGTTTCTTAGATTAAAAGCACAAACAACAAAAGAAAAAAAGATAAATTTGACTTCATCAAAATTTAAAACTTTAATGCTTCAAAGGACACCATTAAGAAAGTAAAAAAGAAAGCCTGCGGAATAGTATGAAATATTCCAGATCACATAGCTGATATATTGTATCAAGAATATGTAAAGAAGATGTATAACTCAATAATAAGACAAATAGCCCAATTTTTAAATGGGTAAAGATTTGAATAGACATTTATTCAAAGCAGCTACATGAATGGCTAAAAAGCACATAAAAATATGCTCAACACTGATCCAGCAATCCTACTGGTGGGTATATATCCAAAGAAAATAAAATCAGTACGTCAAAAATATACATGAATTCCTACGTTTACTGAGGCATTAATCACAAGAGCCAAGATATGGAATCAACCTAAGTGTCCATTGATGGATGAACGGAAAAAGAAAATGTGTATATATACGCCACAAAATACCACTCAGCCTTTAAAAAAGGAGGAAATCTTTAAGATAAGGAGAAACATCCTCCAGGTTCATCTATATTGTCACAAATGATCCATGCCACAAATGACAACAGAGATGAACCTGAAGAACATTATCTTAGGTGAAATCAAGCATAGAAAGATAAATACTGCATGATCTCGTTTATATGTAGAATTCAAAAAGTTGAATTCAAAAGAGGTAGAGAGAAGAATGGTGGTTGCCAGGGGCTGGGGGCGCCAGGGAGGTGGGGGTGGTGTGGAAAGATATTTGTTAAAGGACACAAAATTTCAGTTAAGTAAGAGGAATAAGTTCAGGATATTTATTACGCAAAATGTTGACTATAGTTAATAACATATTATATTCTTGAAGACTGCTCAGAGAGTTAAGGGTCTGCATCATAAAAAAAAATGTATGAAAGGTAATACATGTGTTAGCTTGATTTAGCCAATCCACAATATACACATACTTCTGGAGACAGAGTCTCACTCTGTCACCCAGGCTGGACTTCAGTGGTGCAGTCTCAGCTCACAGCAACCTCTGCCTCCCAGGGTCAAGCAATTCTCATTACAGGCATGTACTACCACACCCAACTAATTTTTGGATTTTTAGTAGAGACAGAGTTTCACCATGTTGGCCAGGCTGGACTCAAACTCTAGATCTCAAGTGATCTGCCCACCTCAGCCTCCCAAAGTGTCGGGATTACAGGCAGGTATGAGCCGTTGTGCCCAAACCACAATGTACACATACTTCAAAACAACATATTGTGCGTGATAAATATATAAACTTTGTGTCAATTAAAAAATAATTTTAGGCTGGACACAGTGGCTAACACCTGTAATCCCAGCAGTTTAGGAGGCCAAGGCAGGAGGACTGCTTGAAGCCAGGAGTTTGAGACCAGCCTAGGCTACAAAGCAAGATCCTGTCTCAACTTTTAAATAAGAAATAAGGTTAAAAAATTATAATTTTATTTTTTTAATTTTTATTTTTTTGAGACAAGGTCTCCCTCTGTCACCCAGGCTGGAATGCAGTGGCACGATCATGGATCATTGAAGCCTCAACCTCCCAGGCTGAAGTAATCCTCCCACCTCAGCCTCCCAAGTAGCTAGGACTGCAGGTGTGCACCACCACACCCGGCTTTTTAAATTTTTTGTAGAGATGGGGTCTCACTATGTTACCTGACCCGGTCTTTAACTCTTGGGCTCAAGTGATCCTCTTGTCTTGGCCTTCCAAAGTGCTGGGATTAAAGGCATGAGCCACAGTACCTGGCTAATATTTAGAAAATAGAGAAGTATTTTCTAAAATGGAAAAAATAAAAGACACTCAACATCATATCATTAGAGAACTGCAAATTAAAACTTCCACCAGGATGGCTACAATAAAAAAGACGCAGTAAAAATATATGTTGGCAAGCACATGGAAAAATTGGAATCCTGATTACTGGTGAGAATGTAAAATAGTACAGAGCTTTGGAAAACAGTTTGGCAGTTCCTCAAAATGTTAAACATGGAGTTACCATGACAACTCAGCAATTCCACTCCCAAGTACATACCCAATATAAACGAAAACAAATATTCACACAAAAACTTGTACATGAATGTTCATAGCAGCATTATTCATAATAGCCAAAAGGTGGAAACAATCCATAGATCTATCAACTGATGAACAAATAAACAAAGTGTGGTGTGTATCCATACAACAGAATATTGTTCAGCCATAAAAGGAATGAAGTACTGATTCATGCTACAACATGAATGAACTTTGATAACATTACGCTAGGTTAAAAAAGCCAGTCACAAAAGACCACATAGTATATGAATCTATTTATATGAAAAGTGTAGAACAGGCAAATCCACAAAGACAGAAAGTATATTACTGGTTGCTAGGGCATCAGGGGAGGTGGAAATGGGGAGTGACTGCTAATGGGTATGGGATTTCTTTTTGGGGTGATGAAAAAGTCTAAATTAATTAGATGATGATTGCTCAGCTCTGTGAATATACTAAAAACTGATCTGTGTACTTTAAAAGAGTGAATTGTACGGTGCATACATTATATGTCAATAAAACTTTTATTTAGAAAATTACATAAAGTCACATCATCTTTTTTTAGTTATTCCCCAATATTAGACTTCAAAAATTACATAGATACAAAGAAACAAAACACCAAATTTAAAAAAAATATATTAAACATCACCAAGAAAATGCTAGTTGGAAATTAGTCAAGGCCCTAGTAAAATGCCATACCTTGCCACATTGCTTGTAGGAAATTCCCTTTTGCTGGCAGTATTCATAGAGGAGGGCTGCACCTTGTACACATAATTTGGCTTTCAGAGATTCAGGTTTATAATAAATTCCACTATGTATGACACCACTGTTATGTCCAGTCTGGTGAACAGCTACAGAACAAGAGAAACAGGGTAAGAGTATGCACATGATTCATACAAAACATAAGAAGAGAACAAACATTATAGTTGAAGCTATTAGTAAAATTCTGCCTGAATTTGTTCAGATCACTGGTAACTTCTTCTAACAGCATCCCTGGTATCCAGGTCACATCGCTCCAGCCCACTTCTGATTTCAACTACAACTCTGGTGCACAAACTCACCTTCCATAATCAGCAAACCACTTCAGGGGCCCATTGGGGCTCTTTGGACTCTGCCTTAGGGCCTCTGGTAACTTTTTTAGAGAAGGGCACAGGGTGCTCAACATCACTAGTGGCAATCCTCAACCAACAGGGACAGGAGCTGATGGATAAATGGGCACAATCCTGGGAAACATTACATTGCTCCTCAGGGGTTCCAGTGGAATCCAGCTCACAGCAGCAATCTTGATGATGTGTTCTCACAACTTTTCCTCCTTCCCTGTCTTACTTTCCTCAACCCCTCACTTCTGTTTCCTCAGATAACCTCTTAAATAACCTATAGCCACGTCCTTGTCCCACACTCTGCTTTAACCTCTCAAATAACCTATAGCCATGTCCTTGTCCCACATTCTGCTTTAACCTCTTAAATAACCTATAGCCACGTCCTTGTCCCACACTCTGCTTTCAGAACACAAACTAAGATACTAACATTGCCATTCAACATGAAAGATTCAGAACAGACATAATGAACAGATGCCCAAGTAAGCTCTAAGAACAACACTGATTATATACATACCTAAATCTTTCTCCTTTTCCAGAACACCAATAGAAAGTGATGGATGTCGCAGGATGAGTGCTCTGGCAGAGGCAAGCCCCACAATTCCGCCACCAACAATGACTATATCAAATGAGCTTCAAGAGAAAGTCATCTTTAAAGTAATACATGTTTACAGTACACCTCATCAAACTTCACATGCATAATTTTCATCATCAATGGACAATTATTAATTTATAATCATTAAAATGTATTGGCCCTGTGCTATTTGGTTTCACATGTATAAAGAAAAAAAAAAAAAAAAAAAACCTTAAAAGTTATATGAATCAAGTCTGGGCATGATGGCTCATGCCTGTAATCCCAGCACTTTGGGAGGCCAAGGCTGGTGGATCACTTGAGGTTAGGAGTTCAAGACCAGCCTGGCTAACATGGTAAAACCCCATCTCTACATAAAGTACAAAAATTAGCTGGATGTTGTGGTGGGTACCTGTAATCCCAAATTACTCAGGAGGCTGAAGCTGGAGAATCGCTTGAACCTGGGAGGCAGAGGTTGCAATGAGCCGAGGTCATGCCACTGCACTCCAGCCTGGGAGACAGAGCCAGATCCTGTCTCAAAAATAAAGAAGTCTGGGCATGGTGGCTCATGCCTGTAATCCTAGCACTTTGGGAGGCCAAAGCAGGCAGATCACCTGAGGTTTGGAGTTCAAGACCAGCCTGACCAACATGGAGAAATCCCGTCTCTACAAATACAAAATTAGCTGGGCATGTTGGTACATGCCTGGAATCCCAGCTACTCAGGGGGCTGAGGCAGGAGACTCACTTGAACCCCAGAGGCGGAGGTTGCAGTGAGCCAAGATCACGCCATTGCACTCCAGCCTGGACAACAAGAACGAAACTCCATCTCAAAAAAAAAAAAAAAGTTATATGCATCAAAAAACCTTAAAAGTTAGTTATATGCATCTCTGGGAAGTAGCAAAATCAGCTACAGCTTACTGGCAGTTAAGATAACTGGTTGCCCAATCTGCTCTATATCTCCATAACATGGCAGCCAGGCTAGTTACATAAGTGATTGCAGTCATGCATTGCTTAACCACAGGGATAGGTTCTAGGAAATGCATTGCTAGGTGATTCCATTGTGCAAACATCATAAAATGCACTTAAACAAACCTAGATGACATAGCTTACTGCACACCTAGGCTATACGGTATAGCCTATTGCTCGTTGACTACAAACCTGTACAGCAGATTACTATATTGAATACTGCAGGCAACTGTAACACAATGGTAAGTATCTGTGCATCTAAAAATGTCTAAATATAAAAAAGGTACAGATAAAAATATGGTAATCTTTGGGACCATCACTGTACATGCAGTCTGCAGTTGACCAAAATGTTATGCAGCTCATGACTATACTTTGTGTTAAGCATAATTATGCTTCTACTACCTATTCTTGTAAAATTCCAATGTAGTATTCTTGACAATGTGTTAACACGTTAAAGTTTTAACACTTTAGTGTGCAATAATTTTTACATGTTTTTCTTTGAGAAGGAAACAACTCTGAGAACATAAACCTTGGGGCAATAATTGGTCTAGAAATGGGCTTAGGAACCACACAATCTTTGCCTTGGCAAACCCTGCGTATACAACCATTTACAAAATGTAGAACAAGCATGTATAATTTATATAACTCTGCAATTAGAAGCTTAAAAGATTACCTTTAACACTGACCTGATGGTCAACAAATAAGAAAGAGCCTTTTAGGAACAGTAGACAGAGGGAAATTTCAGAGATTAGGCCCTTTGTTTGAAAAGTGATCTAAGTTTCAATTTCAAAATCCTTAGCAAAGCACATAATTTGATTAGAATTGTTACCACACCTATGGCTATATCTGGAAGCAGAAACAGATCCTAGACAACTAGGAACATATATAAGCTTGACAAATCAAATCCTGCATCTTAAATTAATTTGGGGGTCATAGTGGATAAAGTTCCCTCTGTCAGTGCATAAGCCTCATAACTTGAACAAGGAGAACCTCTAGGTGATGCTCAGCAGGTGGCTCTCCTGCAGCAGCTTTAGACTGGATAAAATGGTTGTCAAGGATGGTGAATAATGCACACATTTAAAAAGAGGGTGTAAAAAGAGCAGCACAAGTAAAATGGGATTCTGGGTCCACAACGTTAATACTAGTTATTGGCATATGCTTACAGTAGTCAACTAAAACATTACTAATATGATTAGAGTGTGTTTGGAAATCCAAGCCTTTAAACAGGTTTTAAAAAACATAAGTTCAGTAGATAAAAGGTAAAGCATTCACATTCCACTATAGTTACTTACACTGATTTACAGCCATTGACCCTTTACACAACTTTCACAATAAATAGATCTTCTATGGATTCCAAAATATCCTGGCTTTTAAAAATTCCACAACAATAACCATTTTAGTTAAGATAGGATTTTTATTTTCCAAAACCTCTATATCTTCCACTAAGGTAGGTGTTCAAAACATTTACAAATACTTAAGACATTTGTATGTGTATGACTTAATCATATTTTATATACAGTCATCCCTCAATAACCACAGGGGATTGGTTTTTGGACTCCCATGGATACCAAAATCCACTTATGTTCAAGTCTTTTATATGAAATGGCACAGTATTTGCATATAATCTACACATGTTGTCCAATATACTTTAAGTCAACTCTGGATTACTTATAGTACATAGTACCATGTAAATGCTATGTGAATAGTTGTTACACTGTATATTAAATTTTATCATTTTTCTAAATATTTTTGATCCATAGTTGGTTGAATCTGCAGATGCAGAAATGAGAACTGACTGTAATTTTTTAAATTTATCAAGTTGATATCTACATCAATCGTGGCAGTGCACATATACGACAGAGAGGTATCTTTCATACTGTTTTTTTTTTCTTTTAAGTTCAACTATGATGTTATGCTTTGCCTTCAAGCCTCACTTTTCTCTAAAAGGTAGCAAAACCTTCACTTAGAGGGGTGGTCTTAACTTCCATAATAATGTTTCTCATCCTGCCTTTTGGGTTTTTTTTTTTTTCTTTTTTTTAAAAAAGACAGAGTCTCCCTTCGTTGCCCAGGCTGGAATGCAGTGGCATGATCTCGGCTCACTGCAACCACCCCCTCCAGGGTTCAAGTGATACTCCTGCCTCAGCCTCCCCAGTAGCTGAGATTATAGGCGCACACCACCATGCCCGGCGAGTTTTTGTATTTTTAGTAGAGACGAGGTTTCACCATGTTGGCCAGGCTGGTCTCAAACTCCTGACCTCAGGTAACCCACCCGCCTCGGCCTCCCAAAATGCTATGATTACAGGCATGAGCCGCCCCTTGCTGCCTTTTGATAATTGTAACGCAAAAGCTTTTGGGGAGGTAGACCTTCCACTTAGAATTATTACCTTTGTACAGATTCCCAGCCAACATACTGTTTTCGCAGATTATATTACAACCATCAATAAATTTCTCTTACTTTCAAACATAAAACTATCATAGTGAATGTGCTTTTTCCAACTACATGTGCCACCCTTCACTCCCCCTCCTCAAATCTTAAGGATCACTTTACAGCCCTTAACAACCAGTTCACTAACTGTCTTTAGTATCCCACTCTACTCCCTCCATCCACCAACACTCAGCGCCAGCATCAACTTTCAGAACATCAACATTTAATCACCAGCCTCCTCTTAAAACTCTTTTAAATAGCTTCCCGTGGCTCTTAGAATAAAATTCAACGTGTGGTTAAAATAAAAACCTTGCTGTGATGTAGCCCTTCTCCCGTGTCATTCCACACCATCTGCCTTCCACTAAGCTCCAGTCACCACCTATGGCCCACCTTCTAGTCCTCAAAATAACCAAAACCTCTCCAAGCCTTACATCCTTCACACAAACTCTCTTCCACAGAGGGCAGAGAAAGACAGTGGTTTCGAATGTGACGTCCAAACTATACATCACAGGACACTGAATTCTGCGGGCTTTGATTAGCATACGAGCTGCTTCCGACAGGGGCAACTCTATGCGGGCTCTGCCAGGAGCTAAGGCTGTATTCAGATCTTCCAAGCAACCCCAAAGACGCCAGCTATATTTGATTGCTTACACTGTGTGCTAGGTCCTTTTATCCTCCAAACGAGCACCAACTGGAGAGACTAAGGTCCCAGTCACAACTGAGCCTTCAAGGAGGTTAAGTGACTAGACCAGAGTTCAACAGAAAGTGGACGGGTTTCAAGCCAGAGCTACTCCTGACCTCTACTCCATACACCGCCTTTCCTCCCGCCCGTACATACAACGAATGAACCCGCAGGGTGGCAGCTCCTGCGATGCGAGGTTGGAGCTCCACAGGACCCCAGCCTGCTCTCACCCCGGGACAGGGAAGTAGGAAGAGGGACACAGGTCCAGCACGATTCGCCTCTGCGAGAGGCAGCAGCGCCAGCGGCGGGGAGGACGAGCAGCCACTCACCTGGTGCTGGCGCTGCGGCCACCCCCACACAGCGGTCGGGGCCTCCCTGACGCCGGCCCGCACGCCCAGGGGAAGCTCCCGAATAAAGCCCCGCGGGCCCGTCCGCGGGCACCAACCAAGTAACGCAGCGCTGGCACCATCGCCTGCGCCCGCTGCCCTTCCCCAGCCCTCAGAAGCCACGACTTGACCCTCCACGGCCGGCGACCCGCGCATTCTAGGCCCGCCCCTCACGCGGGGTCCAATGAAGCGCGCGCCTCCGTCCCACGTGGAGAGGCTGCGGTGGCCAATGGGCGCGCGCGGCGGAGGGCGAAGGGCAGGCCAGGGAGCGGCAGACGCGGGGAGTCTGGCTCGCTCCCTCCCTCCGTCCAATGCTGTGAGTAGAGGAGCTAGGCCCCGAGCGGGGCGGGACGAGGGTGGTGGTTGTGTTCTGCCCTCGCCCTTCGCCAACGCTGGGCTGACTGAAAACCTGGCCGTTCATGTCGCGCGTCTTGACTTCCACCGCCGTGCGATATGGAGGCCGCGGGAGAATGTGGGCTGGATTACGGTGAAAATTCTCGTTAGGGCGGGCCCAGCGGCTTCTTTCTCCCGCTCGGCCCCGCCCCCGCACGAGGCCTGTGGGAGGTGAAGGGGTTGGGCACCCACCGTCTCCCTTCTCGGCCCCCTCCGAGTGGAGCGTCCGCTAAGAGGGCGTTCCATGTCCGGCCCTGGTCCCCGCTCCTCATGAAGGCGTTTTGTCACAGGGAAGACTGACAGCCCTCAGTCTTCTGAACTTCTTTTATGGGGCTCTGAACAGAACAGAAATAGAATGATACAAATTTATTAACAGAAGTTCTTCACGTGCCTGTTAGAATCTTGGTTCCAGTCTTTGGTCAGGTGGCTCCAGCAAATCACTTCACCTCTTTGCCTCAGACGCTCCTCTGTGAACTAGGAATGATAGCAAGGTCTTCCTAATCTTCGGGCTGTTGAGCGGATTACCGGGAGATAAGGTTATCAGGTGTTTAGCACAGTGAAGCATTTGCAACCTGATGGCATTTATAATGGTCCAAGGATTTTACCACCAGAACAGGGGTACATAGTTTGCTTTATTTGTTAAAACAGTGTAGAATGTTGCCTGCTTCTTCGATCACAGATGAAAAAAAGAGACGGTTATTCAATTTTGTGAGATAATTGTGGATTCCCATGCACTTTGGGAGGCCGAGGCGGGTGGATCACCTGAGGTCGGGAGTTTGAGACCAGCCTGACCAACACGGAGAAACCCCGTCTCTACTAAAAATACAAAAAAAAAAAAAAGCCGGGAGTGTTGGCCCATGCCTGTAATCCCAGCTACTCAGGAGGCTAGGGCAGGAGAATGGCTTGAATCCAGGAAGCGGAGGTTGCAGTGCCTGGGCAACAAGAGTGAGACTCCGTCTCAAGGAAAAAAAAAAAAAAAAAGGAATAGAGATTCTGTGTACCCTTCACCCAGTCTCCCCAGTGGTAGTATCTTGCAAAGCTAGTACAATATCACAACCAGGTAATTGACATTGATACAATCCATCGATCTCAGATTCCCCGTTTTGTATTTCTGTTATTTTTCTGTGTGTATTTAGTTCTATATGATTATCAGGTGTGTAGATTCTTGTATCCACCACCACAGTCAAGGTACAGCACAGGTCCATAACCACAAGTGTCCCTCCAGTTGCCCTTTTGTAACCACAACTTCCCTTTGCAGCCCCACCCAATCTTTTCTCCGTTTCTAAAATTTTGTTATACCAAGAATGTTACATAAATTATTGTAACTATACAGCATGTAGTTATTGTAATTATACAGCATGTAACTTTTGGGGATTGACTCTTTGCATTCAGCATAATCCCTTGAGATACATCCAAATTGTTACATGTATCGGTAGTCCCTTCCTTTTTATTACTGAGTGACATTCCATAATGTAGGTGAACTACAGTATTGATATGGTTTGGCTGTCCCCACCCAAATCTCATCTTGAATTGTAACTTCCACAGTTCCCACATGTCGAGGGAACCAGGTGGGAAGTGATTGAATTATAGGAGCAGGTCCTTCCTGTGCTGTTCTCCGGATAGTGAATGAGTCTCACAAGATCCGATGGTTTTAAAAATGGGAGTTTCCCTGCACAAGTTCTTTCTTTGCTTGCTGCCATCCATGTAAGATGTGACTTGATTCTCCTTGCCTTCTGCCATGATTGTGAGGCCTCCCCAGCCCTGTGGAACTGTAAGTCCATTAAACCTCTTTTTCTTCTCACTTTCGGGTATGTCCTTATCAACAGTGTTAAAATGGACTAATACAAATATATTCAACTGTTCACTCATTGAAGGACATTTGAGTTGGTTCTAGTTTTTAACTATTATCAACACAGCAGCTATGAACATGAGTGTACACTCTTTTGTGTTAACTTGTGTTTGTTTCTCTAGGATAAGTGCCCAGGAGTGCAATTGCTGAGTCATATGGTAAGTGCATGTTTAATTTTTTTTTTTTTTTTTTGAGGGTTATGCTCTGTTGCCCAGGCTAGAGTCCAGTGGTGCAATCTTGGCTCACTGTGGTCTCTGCCTCCTGGTCTCAAGCGATTCTCCTACCTCAGCCTCCTGAGTATCTGGGACTATAGGCACATGCCACCATGCCCTGCTAACTTTCGTATTTTTAGTAGAGATGGGGTTTCACCATGTTGGCCAGGCTGGTCTTGAACTCCTGACCTCAAGTCATCCGCCCACCTTGGCCTCCCAAAGTGCTGGGATTACAGGCATGAGCCCAGCCTAATTTTGTAAGAAATTGCCAAACTTTTCCAAAGTGGCTATACCACTTTAAGTTCTCACTAGCAATGTTTGAGTGCAGTTTCTCCTCATTGTCATCAGCATTTGATGTCAGTTTTTTTTTTTTCTTTTAACCATTCTGGTAGGTATGTAGTAGAGATGACTGGTTTTTAGTTTTCACAGGATAGAGTTGATTTCTTACTAAGTTGCATGCAGAATGTGTGCAGGGGGCTATGATTAGACTTTCGTGGCCCAACTGGGCCCATAGTTGTACTTTCTTTACTACTATTTGATTTTAAGCATGTGTTTCTTAGTTTAGCAAGGGTGAAAGAACTCAACACATATACTCTTTTTACAAAATCTCTGCTTACATCCCCCTCTAAGATTTGACTGTATAGTAGTTTGTTTTGATTAAGTAATTTCAAACTAAGAGCTTGTCCTGCATTCATACACCCTATGATATCTGTGGCTAGAGACATTTGTGTTCCTGATACCACCCACCTTGGTTGGAAATTAGTGATCACCTTCTTCCATCTGGGTGAGTATCTGTGAGAAATTAATTCAAAGAGTGCCATGTGATGCTGGCCTAAAAATCAGTCTGGGGACCTTTGCTTCCAAATCCTAATTAATTGCTCTGTTAGTTTGTTTCACTAGATACTACACCTCAGCAGTCAGAACTAAAATCAACAATAGGTGACTTACAGTGGGATGGGATTGTAATTTGGGGAAAATGTACCCCATTCTGATGGCATCCCACCCCTCTTCACACATACAGCCCTCAACGACTAGTTCACTAATTGTCTTTTTTTTTTTTTTTTTTTTGAGACGCAGTCTTGCTCTGTCTCCAGGCTGGAGTGCAGTGGCTCAATCTCGACTCACTGCAACCTCCACCTCCTAAATTCAAGTGATTCCCCTGCCTCAGCCTCCGGAGTAGCTGGGACTACAGGCACATGCCACCATGCCTGGCTAATTTTTTTATTTTAGTAGTGACAGGTTTTCACCATGTTGGCCAGGATGGTTTCAATCTCCTGACGTCGTGATCTGCCTGCCTTGCAGCCTCCCAAAGTGCTGGGATTACAGGCATGCACCACCACGCCCAGCCCACTAATTGTCTTTTTAACCACCAAGTTAACCATCACTTTGAATAGCCCACTAAATAATTGCATTTAATATGCAACATCAGAACTTCCACTTAAAAAAAAAAAACAAAACTTTTTTTTTAATGCAAACAGAGAAACTCTCCATCAAATCTACTGAGAAAACTTTGTATATATCCGATTTTGAGTAACACATTAGATGATGGATTTCTCTAAGTTGTAAAACTGCAACTTTTTAAGACACTGTTACATATGGCTGTAAGCCATGTTTTGATGATAAGAAGGTTTTTTTGATTTTGTTTTCATAATTTGACTTCCTGGATTATTTATGGCAGCAGTAAATTTTTTTTGTATGGTCCCAGTAGCTCGTTTTTGTTATGCACTATTTCAAACAACTCAGAAGAATAACACCATAAACTCCTACATATACATAAACCAGATTTAATCCAGTTATGACAATGTGCTGTGTTTTCAGTGTTTCTCTCTTTTTCTTTCGCCCTCTGAGGAATTCTCCTTTCTCTCTCCCTCCCTCCCTCTTTTCTTTTCTCATAAATAAAACAGATACAACTGAAAGTCCTGTTTCCCCTCCCCATTGCTTTGTCCTCCCTTCCAAGGGATAACCATTGTTCTGACTGTTGCTGTATATTCTTCCCATTTCCACTGGGGTATGCCTTGATTTTTCTGGATTTCCCTTATTGGAAACAACGCTGCAATTCATGTTCTTGTCTCTCCATGCACATGTGCTCGAATTTCCTTAGGGTTTTTTTTTTTTTTTCCAATAGGTTTTTGGGGGAACCAGTGGCATTTGCTTACATAAGTTCTTTAGTGGTGATTTGTGAGATTTTGGTGCCCCTGTCACCCAAGCAGTATACACTGAAGCCAATTTGTAGTCTTTTACCTCTCACCCCCTTCCCAAACTTTCTCCCTGAGCCCCCAAAGTCTATTGTGCCTTTTTTTTTTTTTTTTTTTTTTTTTTTTTTTTTTTTTTTTAAAGAGACAGTGTTATACCATGTTGGCCAGGCTGGTCTCAAACTCCTGACCTCAGGTGATCTGTTTGCCTCAGCCTCCCAAAGTGCTGGGATTCCAGGCATGAGCCACCTCGCCTGGCCTATCTTCTAGAATTTTTATAGTTTCAGGTCTTAGATTTAAGTCCTTGATCCATCTTGAGTTGATTTTTAGATAAGGTGAGAGATGAGGATCCAGTTTCATTCTTGTACATGTGGCTTGCCAATTATCCCAACATCATTTGTTGAATAGGGTGTCCTTTCCCCACTTGGTGTTTTTGTTTGCTTTGTTGAAGATCAGTTGGCTATTAAGTATTTGGGTTTCTTTCTGGGTTCTCTGTTCTGTTCCATTGGTGTATGTGCCAATTTTTATACTAGTACCATGCTGTTTTGGTGACTATGGCCTTATAGTATAGTTTGAAATCAGGTACTGTGATGCCTCCAGATTTGGCCGGGCACGGTGGCTCACGCCTGTAATCCCAGCACTTTGGGAGGCCGAGGCAGGTGGATCACGAGGTCAAGAGATCGAGACCATCCTGGTCAACATGGTGAAACCCCGTCTCTACTAAAAATACAAAAATTCAGCTGGGCATGGTGGCATGTGCCTGTAATCCCAGCTACTCAGGAGACTGAGGCAGGAGAATTGCCTGAACCCAGGAGGCGGAGGTCGCGGTGAGCCGAGATTGCACCATTGCACTCCAGCCTGGGTAACAAGAGCGAAACTCCGTCTCAAGAAAAAAAAAAAAAAAAAAAGAAAAGAAGTAAAATAAAATATATTGTAAGAAAAGAACAAGACCAGCCTGGATAACATGGTGAAACCCCATCTCTACTAAAAACACAAAAGATTAGCCTGACATGGTTGCGGGTGCCTGTAATCCCAGCTACTCGGAAGGCTAGGCAGGAGAATCACTTGAACCTGTGAGGAAGAGGTTGCAGTGAGCCAAGGTTGTGCCATTGCACTCCTGTCTGGTCAACAAGAGTGAAACACCATCTCAAAAAAAAATTTTTTTTTTTAAAAGTGGTGGGAGTGGCCATCCTTGTCTTGTTCCAGTTCTCAGAGGGACTGCTTTCAACTTTTCCCCATTCACTATTATGTTGGCTGTCAGTTTGTCATAGATGGCTTTTATTACTTTGAGGTATGCTCCTTGTATGCCAGTTTTGCTGAGGGCTTTAATCACAAAGCGATGCTGGATTTTGTCAAATGCTTTTTCTGCATCTGTTAAGATGATCATGTAATTTTTGTTTTTAATTCTGTTTATGTGGTGTATAACATTTATTGACTTGTGTATGTTAAGCCATTCCTGCATCCCTGATATGAAACCCACTTGATCATGGTGGATTATCTATGGCAGCAGTAATTTAGTAGTGGTTATTTTCTAATTTGCGTTTAACTGGATACTTTTAATTTATTAGAGCTAGATTCACTAACTTACCACTAGAGGTCTCCTCTTTCCCTAGAGAAAACATTCCCAGACACAACTGCTTGGACTCAAGTAGGAATAATTTGCAAAATCATTAGCAAAGTTGCAATTGAGAACGTAAAAACCTACCAAATTTTTTTTACCTCTATTGCCAAATATAAACTTAATTTTCATGTTTAAAATCTTTTAAAGCTAATATCTTGTGTTTTTAGAGATTGCAGCTGAAGTAAAGTTGGCCTTTCGTTTAAGCTAAATTATAAGATGGACCAAAATGAATCAAGCAAAAGTTTTCAAAGACCATTCTAATTCACCTGCTTAATAACAGTTTAACTGGTTTTATCTTTCTCCATGGAAACGTGTCAACCATTGAAGACTGTTAATAAACAAATATTTATTAAACTTCTGCATTATGCTAAGAAAAATGGAAATGAATAAGATATGAGTCTTGCTCTTTCTTTTACTTTGCATACTCTTTTTTTGTTCTAATTGGATTTTTTTTTTTTTTTGCGTATTCTGGTTCTGCTTTTATACTAACTAAAAACTTTAATCATTGTTTAAGACCCATCTCAAAAGACACCTCCAGTATGAAGCCTTCCTCTCACTCCCTCTTCTAGATTCTCATGGCATTTGTTCACACCTCTATTATCTAACTACGTTGGATGTTATTTATCTCTTAATATGTCATCTGTCTTTATTAAACTATGCGTTATATAAGGCCAGGAACCTTGTCCTTCTCTCTGTATGTCTCTTTCTCCTTTGTTCTTGTTTGTTTTGACTTACCGTTGTTGCTTTTGCACTAAATATAGCAGACATTCAATAAACATTTATTGAGCGAGTGAATGAATGGTCATGGAATTTGAATAAGGTCTTGAGGTTGGGTGGAATTTCCACAGATTGATGGTGATGGGGGAGGGAGGCTAAGAGAAAATAGCCTGAATAGAAGCTGGGAAAGCCCATATTTTGTAAATAAGATTGACAACTAATAGTTATTCAAGGTGGGCACAGGTACAGAGAGCTTTAACAAAAAGCTGGAAAGGGTTGAGAACATGAAAGGGAGGTAGTGGAGCAGAGGTTTGCAGTCATGAAGACGGCTATGGTAGAAAAGAAGTGAAAAAGGTAGTTGGTTCTGTCCTCAGGTCACATCTCTCACTGTTTCATGGCCTCAACATCCTCAGTTACTTCCTCAGCTCTAAGATGTTTCCCATTCAGGCATCTTTCTAGCCCTCTTCTTTCTCTTGAATTCTAGAACCATGTAATGATTAAGGAAAGGACCCCAGACTGGTAGAGAACTGGGTTCAAGTTTCAACACTACCACCAATTAGCCATGAAACATTGAGCAAGTCCCTTTAAACACATGCATTTATTAATACCGCACCTTGTTCCAGAATGGATTTAGGGTGTCTGCAAGTTACTTAATATCAGAGCTTCAGTTTCCTCACATGGTCCAGGTGATCTAAATTCCTTACAGCTCTAACATTTTGTGACTCTGATTCCAGTGATTTCTTGGTCATCTGCACTTAGAAATCCTGCTAACATTTAATATATAGATTATGAAAAACTAAAAAAATCTGAACCTATAACCCCGTCCTCCTGATATTGATTTCTGTTCATGGCAACACTATCCTACTAGTAACCCAGGACCAAAACTTGGTGCCATCTTCAACTCCTCTAGCACTTGCCCCTACATCTCACTTAACTCAGTCATATGGAACTAACTCTGTAATATCATTCCCATCCTTCCCCAACTAGGCCCTTTCCTCTGGCCTCATATGATTGAAACCCTTGCTGGCTGGCTGTCCCATTCTATTGACCCTTAATCTTGATGCTGCTGTCTGAGTAAACTTCTTGAAGCACAACCATAGCAATGGCAGTGCTTTGTTCTAAAACCTCGGTGACTCTCAGCTGCCTGCAGAATACAGTCCAAATTCCCTGGTGAGCATGCAAGACCCTTCATGACCTGACTCTGCAAGTTGCCTGCCTCTTCTCGTGACTCACATGTGCTAGTGAAACTGAAAATAACATGCCTTAAATGTTCCTGCTTCAGCTAATAATCTGGCATAGTTTTTCCTGGCACCTTTGTCTGTTGAAATTTTTTCTGTCCTCGTTTTAACTCTTTTGAGGCATTTATCAAGTTCCGTCACTTATTTTAACTCCTTGGTAACGTATCTTAGCCCACTCCCCCCTGCATTAAATTGTCAGATGCTCAAAGCAAACACCGTCTTTCATTTATCTTTGTCTCCCCATCCCCCCTGCTGCACCCAGTCCCTTGCACACACCACCTAGAACACTACTAGAGAAATTTGAATTAAGATAAATCAGATTGAAACCTACTCCAGGAATCACTCTCAAATTCTGGTTATAGATTTTGACAGCTGGAAATTATCTAAGCAAATCATCTCATTTTACAAATGAGAATACCAGAGGTTAGAAAGGTGAAGTCAGTTGCCCAGCCCTTTCCAGCTGCCCTGCAACATTTTTATTGTTTACACTGCTGTGGTAACACCACTTGCAGCCTTGTCATAGGTAGATCTATTTTCATGTCTCCTCTTCTCTTCTGGATGTAAGCATCTTAACCTCGACACATTGCTTTTTCGGTGATTTTAGTAAGTCATTTTGATACTGAAAATACAGATGGGGAGTAGAGCTGGTTTCAGCAAATATGTAACTACAGTGCCTGAATGGACACTAGGTGGCAGTACAACAGACAGACTCCAGTTGAGTTTTCAACAGTGGAACTTAATGTTCAAGCCAGAAGGAACATTAGGCACCATCCAGTCCAACCCCTCATTTTTTTTCAGCAAACAAATAAAAAAACCCAAGAGGCAGAAACAGGAGTGACCTGCTCAATAACTGTTGAGTGGCAAGTGAGTCATCAGCTTTATCAGTACAAGAACATTGACTCTGAAGTTGTGAAGTAAGTTGCTATATGTATAGAACCCTGATGATGATCTAATATAAGTACTGTTTTGTGTGTCTAGATCAAATGATGCTGTTTGGAAAAGTTTCCCAGCAGTTGTGTGGATTAAAGAAACTCCCATGGTCATGTGACTCCAGATATTTCTGGGGCTGGTTGAATGCAGTGTTTAATAAGTAAGTTACTCTAAATAAAGTGAAGAAATGTAGAGATTGTTACAGCTAGATAAGTTCCCAGTAGCTGGTTTGGCTATTTCTCATTTTTTTGTTTGTTTGTTTGTTTAAGTAAGTTACTCTAAATAAAGTGAAGAGATATGGAGATTGTTACAGATAGATTAGTTCCTGACAGCTAGTTTGGCTATTTTTTGTTTGTTTGTTTTCTTGCTCTTATCTCCCAGGCTGGAGTGCAGTGGATCGATCTTGGCTTACTGCAACCTCCACCTCCCAGGTTCAAGTGATTCTCCTGCCTCAGCCTCCTGAGTAGCTGGGATTACAGGCACCCACCACCACACCTGGCTAATTTTTGTATTTTAGTAGAGACGGGGTTTCACCATGTTGACCAGGCTGGTCTCCAACTCCTGACCTCAGGTGATCCACCTGCCTCAGCCTCCCAGAGTGCTGGGATTACAGACATGAGCCACCGCGCCTGGCCTATTTCTTGTATTTCAAATGTTCTTTTAACAATTTACAGTGTGATCCTAATTTTGTTTACAGACAAACAAAACCCACACAAACATCGGAAAAACAGCAGAAAAATAGATTACAAAATGTTAACTGTGGCTGTTTGAGTTGCAGAATTTCAAGGATTTTTTTTACTAGTCCTTTTGATATATTTCAAGTTTTTTAAAATAAACATAATCAGAAAAATGTATTAAATATAATTTTTAAATATTTTTATGGCTTTTTAAAGGAATGTAGTTAACCTTTTGAATTCTATCAAAGTAACTCAAGTTTTCAAAAAATTAGTGGGTGGCACACTGAAAAATATTATTTTGAAACTGATGAACCTCCTGATTGCTTAATACAGCATTATGATCACTAGCTACAGAAAAAAAAGCATATGTAGAAATTAATAAATATCACTTACTCAGATTAATTTGAACACAAATTCAGAATTGTTTTCTCTTTAATCTTTTGTTATTAATAGAAATTCTCACCAAGTATAGTCACTCCTAGAACAGTTACTAAATATGTCTGGTGTCAAGCACTCTACTATATACGAATCAATGAAAACTTGTGTCTGACTGATAAAGTCATATAAAAATAATATGCCATGACAGTGTTCACTTGGAAACAAAAACAAAACAAAAAGTTAGCAGATAAACTACAGTTTTTTAGTTTTAGGGGTTTTTTTGCATGGATCTCATTAATACATTTATCTTCCTCTTCAGCCACTTGAAATGAAAATTTGTTACATTCTGTATTTATGTCAGTGAATATAGTTAACAAGCTAGTAATTATTGTAAAAGCGAACTGCTTTTTTTTCCCTCTTGCAAACAGGGTGGATTATGAGCGCATCAGGGATGTTGGCCCTGACAGGGCAGCATCCGAGTGGTTGCTGCGCTGTGGGGCCATGGTACGCTACCATGGTCAGGAGAGGTGGCAGAAGGACTACAACCACCTCCCAACAGGCCCTCTCGACAAATACAAGATTCAGGCGATTGATGCCACCGACTCTTGTATCATGAGCATTGGATTTGATCACATGGGTAACCACCCTATCATTTTGCTAATAGGAAATGCAGGTGATTTGCAATGACTATTTTGTGGTTGACTCACGATTATAGTTATAGGTATGTCTTTTTTGCCTGTTTCAGTACAGTCAAGTTTGTTTCTTCCTGCGTTTGATATTTATTTTCAAATTAAATTGAGGTGACAAATACCTTCCTCTCCTTCCTCCTCTCACTAAGCTTGTTTTTATATGTCTCTATTCTTTGGTTTATTGACTTAAAATCCAGGGCCTTGTTTGTCAAACTATCTTTGTCAAACTTCTATCACTGAGGAGCCCTCAATAATGCAGGAATAATTAATTATATCCACACAGCTTCTGTTTATGTGGGCTTTTTTTTTTTTTTTTTGAGACAGAGTCTCACTCTCGCCCAGGCTAGAGCGCAGTGGCACAATCTTGGCTCACTGCAACCTCTGCCTCCAAGGTGATGCTCCTGCCTCAGTCTCCCAAATAGTTGGGACTACAGGCGTGCACCACCATGCCCGGCTAATTTTTGTATTTTTAGTAGAGACAGGGTTTCACCATGTTGGCCAGGCTGGTCTGAATTCCTGACCTCAGGCGATCCACGTGCCTCAGCTTCCCAAAGTGCTAGGATTATAGGTGTGAGCCACCGTGCCTGCCCCTATGTGGGCATTTCTTTCCTCCAGGGCATCTGACTGCGGAATGGCCCTGTCCATCAGCACAAGCTCTATAGTGAATTCCTTATATGGTTTGTATGGTGAGCACTCATTCCAGTTTTCAGGGGACTTAAGAGGTTTCCCAGGACATAGGACTTTCAGTCCTAAAACTAAGTTAGTCTTGAGCAAACCAGGACAGTTTGTCATCTTAATGGTAAAGCAGATTCTTAATCTGTGCTTTTTCTCCGCAGAGGGCCTAGAGCACGTTGAAAAAATAAGGCTGTGCAAGTGTCAGTATATCGAAGATGGCTGTTTGCTGAAACTTAGTCAACTTGAAAATTTACAAAAAAGCATATTGGAAATGGAAATAATATCCTGTGGCAATATCACAGACAAAGGCATCGTTGCTTTGCGTCATTTAAGGTAGATGATCAAAGCCAAAGTGGAAACCTGATAATGCTGTTAAGGTGAATAGTTAGAATTTAACTGACTGTGAGGGGTAGTATCTTTAGTATCTTTTTTTAGTTCTGAAAAAGATGATTTTTAAAAATGACCTCACTTTCATCTGTAATACTTTAAAACAGTTAAAATTGTCAACCTTAATCCATTAGTTTTATTGCATTTTTATAGAGTATGTTTTTAAAAATTAAATCTGTATTAAGCACCTAGCATGATGCCTGTCACAGTAAGCCCTCAGTAAGCATCAACGATTATGCTTTCTCTACTTTTTTTTAAAGTGATTTCCCCTATGTTTTTGATATTTTCAGGATATTTGGTGTATACCTATTAGCATTTTACCCTGTAATTATGTTGTTTGAGGGAAACAAACCTTGAAATATTCACCTTTCTGTCTCTAGAGCTTGGAACACTGCCTGACACTATAATGCTCATCAAAAGCACGCATCCACTAGTTAGGAAAGCTGTTCTACATCCTTTTGTGCCACCAACCAGACCCATGCCATGTCCTGGAGCAAGTCACCTAATCCCAAACGCAAAAACAGATAATACTAGCAAGGAATGTTTAATTCTAAAATTGTAAGATTCTGAGTCTTATCAGGATGATAAAAAAAAGAACAGAAGTTTGTTTAATCAAATCCCTATTTTAGAGATCCCCACATTTAAATTCTGAATCTAATTAATGTAGTTATGCTTTAATATATAATGGATCTGCCAGAAACCTCAATATCACAGGAAGTTTGAGAAATTTTAAACATGAGGACCAAAAGTACTAGATTATTCATCTCTTACATTAGTTGAGGTTTCAAAGCTTCATCTTTTGGTAGAAACTTAAGTACCTTTAAGAACTTTCACAGTTTTTACCCTTTTGGGGTTTCACATTTCATATTTCACATGCAAAGGATATCTATGTCATTATATATATTTTATTTAGAATGATTTGGCTAGAAATATTGACATAACCCAAAGTCTGTGTTACTTCTTGGCATGAATTTCATCTCTAAGGCTACTTCTCTGAAAGTCATTTTTAAAGCATAGGGTGACATAGATTCATTTTCTATGTAATTTTCTTTAAGTCAGTAAATTGAGTTCATTTTTAATGCTCTTGGCCAAATTAAAGTGACTTTTTTTCTTTACTTGCAGAAACCTCAAATATTTGTTGTTAAGTGATCTTCCTGGAGTAAGAGAAAAAGAAAATCTTGTCCAAACCTTTAAGACAGCACTGCCTTCTCTGGAACTAAAATTACAATTGAAGTAAAAGAATGTGTCTTATTTCAGTATAAAGGATTATTTGAAACTGGTGATTCTAAATGTCAATTAATATTATATAATCATCAGTAGAATTATAAGGATGCCATAGCATGACATTTTAGAAGTGGAGAGTACCTCATATGTAGAAAATATTCAGATGTGACTCACTAATGTTACTAAGTTGGAAGTGAGAATTTATGTACATTAATACACATTAAGAAAAATGCAGCTGTGTATGGTGGCTCACACCTGTAATCCCAGCACTTTGGGAAGCCAAGGCAGGCAGATCACCTAAGGTCAGGAGTTGAAGACCAACCATGGCCAACATGGCGAAACCCCATCTCTATTAAAAATACAAAATTAGCTGGGTGTGGTGGTACATGCCTGTAATCCCAGCTACTCTGGAGGCTGAGGCAGGAGAATCACTTAAACCCAGGAGGTGGAGGTTGCAGTGACCCGAGATTGTGCCACTGCACTCCATCCTGGGCAACAGAGCAAGACTCCATCTCAAAAAAAAGAAAAAGAAAAAAGAAAAATGCAAACTAGGTAACATTTTAATTCTCATATATTCTTCACTTAATATGTAAATCTAGAGATATCTTTTGATGTAGATATTTGGAATCCTTTAAAGTTATTTGAACAACAGATATTTTTATTGTATTATAACAATAATTTACATTAAATTTAACTTTAATGAAGCATACTACCATAAATGCACAATTATGAGAAATTAGAAGCTAAATTACAGATTCACTGATGGAATCAGTTGCACAAAGTGTTCAGCGGTTGTTGAGGCATGCATTTACGTATTGCTTCCCAGGATTTGCATGCATTTCCCTTGACCCTGCATTCTTGTGTTCTTCATACCATACATCCTTTCTCAAAATCAACAGTTGCTGCTTAATTTGTCTACTTTGTAAACTTAAGCTAGTATTTTATTAAAACTGGACATAGTTCTTGGCTGAATTCACATAGTTTTGTGGATTGCAATATAATAAAGGAAACAATCATAAAAACCAGTAGGCTATGCTTAGGTTTTTCTTAAAACCTAAAATTGCTTTAGGCTGGGTGCCGTGGGTCATGCCTGTAATCCCAGTACTTTGGGAGGCTGAGGTGGAAGATCACTTGAGGCAAGGAGTTTGAGACCAATTTGGGTAACACAGTGAGACCCTATCTTTATAAAAAAAATTTAAATATTAGCCAGGCATGGAGATGCACACCTGTAGTCCCGGATACTTGGGAGGTTCAGGTGGTAGGATCGCTTGAGCTCAGGAGTTTGAGGCTTCAGTAAACTATGATCATGGCCACTGCATGCCACCCTGGCAGCCTGGGTGAAAGGGAGACCCTGTCTGTCTCTTAAAAAATTGAGCCTGGGAAGTCAAGGCTGCAGTAAGCCATGTTGGCACCACTGCACTTAACCTGGGCAATAGATTAAGACCTTGTCTCAAAAAAAAAAAAAAAGTCAAAAATAGATAAAACAGGTCTTTGTTACCTGTGTGAAATGCCCCTGATTCTATTACTGTTCTATGCCAGCTTGTTTATAGATTTCTGTGTGTGTGGTTTGAACTTTTTTTTTTTTTTTTTTTTTTTGAGACAGAGTCTCGCTCTGTTGCCCAGGCTGGAGTGCAGGGGCATGATCTTGGCTCACTGCAACCTCCGCCTCCCAGATTCAAGCATTTCTCTGCCTCAGCCTCCCAAGTAGCTGGGATTACAGGAGCCCACCACTATGCCCGGCTAATTTTTGTATTTTTAGTAGAGATGGGGTTTCACCATCTTGGCCAAACTGTTCTTAAACTCCTGATCTCATGATCCACCCACCTAGGCCTCCCAAAGTGCTGGGATTATAGGTGTGAGCCACCACACCCGGCCTGGTTTAAACATTATTAAGCTGTTGAATATAAACTTGAAAAGAATTTTCAAATAAATACTTTCTATGATGCAGCTTTCAGGTAGAAAAAATAATTTTTGTGTGTTTAAAACCCAGCTTATACAAATAGCACATAGATAAATGATAAACTGTTTATTAATTGCCACTGTCATTTTAAAAATCAGAAAAGTAAATAAAATGATGTGGAAGAGTCTCATGTGGTAGGGATTTCATGCATTTGAATAAAAGGATTATAAATATGGTCAAATTGAACATAAGCATAAATTTAATGGAACTCCTTAGAGAAAAATAAGCCTTTTTTCTCAAGTTTCTTTCATTACTGTGTGGTGAGACAACTGATTCACCACATTTAGTCCAGAGCTACTTTTCTATTCTGAATGGTTTTCAGTAAAACTATTGGCTCAATTAAGCAGTTATGGTCATCTGCCTCCATCAAGTGCATTTTCTTGGGTTAAGGGAAAAAAAGAAAAATTTTAACTATTCACAGAAGTTGGATATTCTTCCTTGTCATGTGAATCAAGGCTAACAGGAATTGACTAATTCTGGGACTAGCATTTAACCCCCTATCAGATCTAGGCAAGAAACTACATTAGGAAGCCTCAGGATATCATTAAAGTGCCTAAAGTAGTCAAAATTATCGAACAGACACCAGACTTCAGTGGATTACTTAACAGTAAGGGAATGGGGTCAGATGTCATCATGAAGAAAATTTACAAGAAAATGAGAATACAGAAGAAATGCTTTGAAAATACAGTGCAATACAGCTTTGAAGACCATGGCTGAGAAGTGCTAGGAATGGTGGCAGCACATCAACCAGAAATGGTGTTGAGCTGTAAGAAACAGACATCAGGCTTCATATTGCCCTTGTGTCCAGGGGACAAGGATGAAAAAGCTTTTTGATTAAGAGCAGTAGGCCAAATCAAAGCTAATTATGTCTTTTTGGCCGGATGCAGTGGCTCATGCCTATAATGCCAGCAATTTGGAAAGCCGAGGCGGGCAGATCGCGTGAGCAGAAGAGTTCAAGACAATCTGGGCGACATGGCAAAACCCTGTCTCTACCAAAAAATGCAAAAAAATTAGCCAGGTATAGTGGCACATGCCTGTAATCCCAGCTGCTTGGGAGGCTGAGGTGGAGGGATTGACATACATATATATGTGTGTGTATATATATATGTGTGTGTGTGTGTGTGTGTGTGTGTATGTATGTATATATATATGTATGTGTGTGTGTATATATATACATACATACACACATACACACATAAATACATATATGTCATTATTTTAAGTCACTGTACAAAGCTGTGAATCCTCAATTTTGGACTACTTATTGTAATATATTAGTTGTTAGGATAGCATATATATATATATATATACATACCTACACATACACAGCATGAAAAGATGTTTCAGGGAAAACATCATGTCTTTCATGACTCATGTCATGAATGAGTCCACAAGCAATTCCTTCTGAAACCCAGATCACTATATTACAGCTTTGCCTATAGATGTACCAGGTCTAAGGCTGTGCCGGATAGAATGAAGTACTAATTATTTTCAGGATGACAGGTTCAGTTCCTGCAAAGCCCGTAGGTCTTGCTCTACCCTTTGACTGCCTTAATCACCTGCCAAGCTTCATTCCTCTGTTTGCAAGGGTAATGGGGTGAATAAATGTAGACAGATTATAGTAAATCCATCTTGCCTGCAAAAGTGACTAAGGTACATCCTTATGAAATGTATAAACATATAATTAAATATAGAAATTACCAAGTCTTTGTGATAACTCATATGTTTTTAAATATTTTGAATCTAAGTGTTACCCACAAAATGTTTTAAGATATAAAAATCAAGCAATAGAGCAAGCAGGAAATGGGATTTTAAACATTTTGATTTCAAGAAATAGAACTAGCCTTAAATATGCTGAAACAATCTGAGAAGCAGGAGATAGGAGTCAAGGCAACAGAGATCGGAGGAAATATGTATAGGTATTGTGTAGTCCATTCTTCTTGTGTGGCATTTGGTACAAGTGAAACATAAATCTTTTTGACATCATCTGGTTTTGCTAGAGGTATGGGACAGTTCATATGCTGTTCATAAGCTCGGCTGCTTACATAAATTGAAATACAGGTGAAACTCCAAACACTTTTCTGTACACCATTATCAAGCATGGAAGACTGGCTCTGGAATTTCCCTTCGTATTGTGCCAAGTGGCCTCCCAGTTTCTTGCTTATGTTTTCTCTTGGTATGTTTTCAACATTGTAATTGTTTTCAATCAACTGTATAAGTTTTATTTTCTTCAAAGAATCTATCGATTCCTTTTTTAAAATCATGTCTCCTAGCACCTTTAAATGTTTGGAAAATGGTAGTTAAGTTTCTTGGTATTACAGTAGTACTTCTTATTATCCAAAGCTGGAAGGATGCTGCTGCCAGTTAGCTGGGGTAGATACTGCAACTGAAAATGCAAAACACAGAATTAGGTTCAAAACTGTGCCATGCATTTTTTTTTTCATTATTTAGAATATATCACAAAAGAGGTCATTAAGCTTTTTAGTATAGAAATACTTTTTTTGCACAGATTCCAGGACTTGAGAGAGGATTAAATGTTTCAATTTGGTCTTTGCTTCTCCTTTTGAAGATTTATTTTATGTTAAAAAGGAAAATCAGGCACATTAAAGAAGATTTAGAGAATATGAAAAAGGGAAAATCTGTATGTTAACGTTATTGGGAAACGAATATAAATTTACAGGAGTTGAGAGCTTGCTGAGATGTTAGGGATCATTTAAGCCAATGCCTTGTCTTATAGCAGAAAACTGGTAACCAGCACCTAGGCAATTTGCCTACTTAGTCTCTTCCTTTAGTTAAAAAGGCAAATCAAGCATGGCACAGTGCACACTTGTTCCAGCTACTAGGGAGGTTGAGGTGGGAGGACCACTTGAGCCCAGGAGACCAGCCTGGGCAACATAGCAAGACCCCCATCTCTAAAGACAAAAGATAAACCTGTTTCCTTCAAGCTTCCTGAAAATGTTTGAATTTACTGTCAATGTCAAATGAAAGTAAGAACACACCTGTATTTTTTGTATTGCACTGTATGTCCTTAGGTATGCCTAAAAAGGGAACTTTTTAGTACTTTTCCTTTGCAGAAAAAAAATTTTTCAGCTATTTTCCTCAGAAAGGTACTTTTTAGTACTTTTAAATCAACCGATTCCTTCAGGATTTAAAAGCAATACACCAGGCTGGGTGCGGTGGCTCACGTCTATAATCCCAGCACTTTGGGAGGTGAGGTGGGTGGATCACCTGAGGTCAGGAGTTTGAGACCAGCCTAACCAACATGGCAAAACCCCATCTCTACTAAAAATATAGAAATTAGTTGGGCATGCTGGCATGTGCCTGTAATCCCAAGTACTGGGGAGGCTGAGGCAGGAGAATTTCTTGAACCTGGGAGGCGGAGGTTGCAGTGAGCCAAGATCACATCACTACACTCCAGCCTGGGCAACAGAATGAGACTCAGTCTCAAAAAAAAAAAAAAGACAATACACCAAATAGTAGAGTTTCCCTATTTTTTCAATAAGAAATATTTCCATCAAAACCATTTGCTCTTGAATACAAAGTAATACTGAGATAAATAATTCTGGGGTGGGAGTGGAGGAGTCTATTTCTGGCCTGTTTTGCTACCTGGATCATAGATGATGGAGAATAAAATTAAAACATTCTTAATTTTGTAACTGTGATCTACATTAGGGCCCTGGAGTTCATGCTGTACTTGTTCCTCATGGACTCTTCCCCCTTTTCCCTCCCAGCCTCACACACACCACCCTGGTACCATTCAGCATGCCAGGCAGTGGAAGCTGCAAGGGGAAAGACTAAGGCAAGATAAATTATAGCTTAAGGAGAACCCAGGCAGGATCCAGAGGTTACCCAGGAGCAGTTGTGGTTCCAACTACAGTTCATTCTAAATTATTGCAGCTTTGGGCTTATCACAAGATGCTTAACATAAGGCCATTTTATACCAGTCAGGCTTCTTCACAGGCTCCCATTGTGCAGTTTGGATACTGTTCTCTGGTTAAATATTCTGCTGATATCACCCAAAGCACTCATCACTGTATTTGCCCTAGCCAACTCTGACAAAGGATCAGGGAGGAAAACAGCTCCTTTTTTGGACAAACCTGGAGGGTTAGTTAATAGTGAAGGTGAACATGATGACACAGAACTGCCTGGGGAAAATCTGATTTCATTTTCCAAAGTACCAGACGTGTGCTCAGCTGGACTCATACTTATGTACCTTGTTGAGACCTGTGCTCATGCAGGCCGGAAACCCTGGCCCCTGTGTGGCAGCAGGAAACAGCAGGACAAGGGCACCTTTAGGATTCAGGGAGAGGGGGCTTCAGGAGACAGATGTCCCTGGGACCCTGGCTGATAGACCCTGTGACCTGTGTCCTAGTGCTAGAATGATGATGCTGGAGCTGAAAGCCACAACTGCCATTCTGAAGTCAAGGTTCCAACTCTGTGTACCAGGTGGCAGGTAGGAGATCATTTGAAACTATCACCTTGGATGTTTCTGTAAAGCAGTGGTGCTTTCGGCTCTTTCTTAGGGTCTTCCTTGTTGGTTTGTCATGTTCTTTTGCCAAATCCTCTATTTCTCTGATGTTTTCAAAATATGGGTGGTGCAACAGCTGTTCACATGTCAGTCTCTCACTAGGGTCCATGTGGAGACAGCCCTGAAAGAACAGAAAATTCCTTCTTCTTCTTTAAAATTTTATTAACTTACTAATGTCATTTTTTTTCTTCTTTGAAAGATGAAACTCTTTAGTTGGATAAGAAGGGGGAAAAGGCAGGAAAACACACCAGTCATGTCTTTAGCTCCGTCCAGTCATTCCTAAATGGTCACTCATGTATTAAATAAACAGTTCTAGAAGTAGTAACGAATAATCATTTTCTCCACCTTATTCTGTTCTTGAGGCAATTGGTACTCTATCCTGGGAGAGTAAGATATAATTTTAGAGTTTACCTCAGTGGCCAAATGGGGTAATCCATTTAGCCAGTTTGGTCCCTTGCATGTACTTTGTAAAAACTAGTGTTTTTATTTTTAAAATGATATTTACACATGATAACAAATACAATTCATACAGCATACAGCAAAGTCTCCGCCACTCTAGGTGTTCCATTCACCCTTCTAAAATCAGCTACTTTTTAATTTTTTTTGGTGTATCCCTCCAGAAATAGTTTATGCATTGTAAGCACATATGAGCATGTATATAAGGAGAGGCATAATGTACATGCCTTTACGTCATTCTTAACTATTTTCATGGCCACTAAGTAGGCCATGGAGCGCATTCTTGGATAGATTAAATTTCACAACTACATACTCCAAGGAACTGACTCAATTTTTGTTGGTTATGTCAGAGGCGTTTAAACCAGAGCAACTCCATCTTGAATAGGGACTGGGTAAAATAAGGCTGAGACCTACTGGGCTGCACTCCCAGGAGTTCAGGCATTTTTACTCACAGGATGAGATAGCAGGTCAGCACAAGATACAGGTTGCAATGACCCTGATGATAAAACGGGATGCGGTAAAGAAGCCGGCCAAAACCAAGATGGTGATGAAAGTGACCTCTGATTGTCCTCACTGCTCATACACTAATTATAATATGCTAGCATGCTAAAAGACACTTTCAGCAGCACTATGATAGTTTACAAATGCCATTGCAATGCCCAGAAGTTACCCTATATAGTCTAAAAAGGGGAGGAAGCCTCAGTTTCAGAAAATCTCTGCCCCTCTCCTGGAAAATTCATGAATAATCCACCCCTTGTTTAGCATATAATCAAGAAATAACTATAAGTATAGTCAGTGGAGCAGCCCATAGCACTGCTCTGCCTATAGAGTAGATATTCATTTATTCCTTTACTTTGTTAATAAACTTGCTTTCACTTTTCCCTGTGGACATGCCCTGAATTATTTCTTGCACGAGGTCCAAGAACCCTCTCTTGGGGGTCTGGATTGGGATGCCTTTTGGGTAACAGCTATATTGTCATTTATATTAAATCATTTAATACATCAGTAAATCTATTAAATAATTTTTGAACCATGTGGGACATTGACTGTAACTTGTACACGTTTTTGTTGACACTACACCTCATTTTACATAACAGCTATATTTCTAAAAATGTATATATAAATCAAGTTTTCAAATGTACTTCAAATGTACCAGGGAGTTAGCTTATTTAAAGGGATCCTACAGCTAAGCATTTCTGAAGAAAAGGATCCCTTTGTAAAACAATCACCACCCCCCTGAAATTTCTATTTTGTATAAATTTAGACTTCAAATATAATGTTAGGTTTATTTAAAGTGAAAAATACTCACAGATATTTTCGCTTAATAGAATGTGATCCATTTTAAAAATTGAAAATATTCTTTTCCAAGGATAATTCTTTTTTTTTTTTTTTTTTTTTTTTTTTTTTGAGACCGAGTCTTGCTCTGTTGCCCAGGCTGGAGTGCAGTGGCAAAATCTCAGCTCACTGCAACCTCTGCCTCACAGGTTCAAGCGATTCTCCTGCCTCAGCCTCCCGAGTAGCCAGGATGACAGGTGAGCATCACCACACCCAACTAATTTTTTGCGTTTTTAGTAGAGTCAGGGTTTCACCATGTTGGCCAGGCTGGTTTTGAACTTCTGACCTAAAGTAATCTGCCTGCCTCAGCCTCCCAAAGTGCTAGGATTACAGGAGTGAGCCACCGTGCCCAGCCAAAAGAAGAATTCTAAAAGGAACACTTGGTTGCATGGATTGACGTAAGTTATTCAGATTCCCCCAAGGATGACAACTGATGTGTGCTTCCTGGTCTGTTGGAAGCCACGATTTTACCTTTAAGAGCCCCAGGGCGGGATAAGAGATGTTTGGGAATTTTAATTCAAGTGGTTCCTGTTGAAAAGAAAAGGGGTTTTTAATTTACAGCATGTATTCAAATTAAGGTTACCTCAAATTAAATCTTTGAATACAAACATTTTCCTGGCATCTTCCTCACCTTCTCCACCCTCTGCCCACCCCACCTCCTGCCTAAAACAATCTCCCTTTGCCTGTTTCACAAACACTCTCTCCCCACCTCCAAATTGCTTTTCCAAATTTACTTTCTAATCACCCCCTTCGCTTCCTGCACCGATACCAATGCAGATTGCAAATTATAAATAAAAATACTAATGAAAAAAAACTTCGAACAGTTTTGTTTTGGCCTCAATTTATAAACTTGCCTTTCCTGAGAATAATTTTTGGCATTTTTTGTGGCATGATAAAAAGGTGGCCAGCTGGGTCCAGTGGCTCACGCCTGTAATCTGGGCACTCAGGGCAGCCGAGGCAGTCTCATGGCTTGAGCCCAGGAATTTGAGACCAGCCTGGGTAATATGACAAAACCCTGTCTCTATTTAAAAAATACCAAAAAAACTGGCCAGGGGTGGTGGTGTGCTCCTGTAGTCCCAGCTACTTGGGAGGCTGAGGTGGGAGGACGGCATGGGTTTGGGAGACTGAGGCTGCAGGAAGCCATAAATGTGCTACTGCACTCCAGCATCAAGACCCTGCCTCAAAAAAAAAAAAAAAAAAAAAAAAAAAAAAAAAAGGCAGCCCTAATTACATAAAGGGAGCTGCAAAATAGATATTATTCCCTTCCCAGGTGAACAGATGCTTCTTGATTTTCTAGAATAAACACTGTTGTCTCCTCCCACTACAGCCTGCTGCTTCCTTTATCAGCCTACTGTTTAAAGAGTCTCCTGATGGGCATTCGTCAATCTCCTTTTGGCCATATAAGGCTATTTTGCTCTAGTCACATGCTGAAGACAATCAGGATTAACACTATATATGGGAGGAATGACCAATGTCAGACAGACAAACCAGTTAAAGAGACATACAACTGACAAAGGCTAATTGAGCAGAGAGGCTGAGAAAATAAGAGCCAGCCAAGCCCAGCAAAATAAATGACTGCAGTGCATTGTGTGTATAAAGGTGGCAGTGTGTGAGCTGCTGGCTGGAGTGACTGGCCAGGCTCCTGTCACCAAACACAGACCTGGTGCTGTGGCCAACTTTCATAGTATAGTAGTATTTTGGACAGGGAACCAGCTCCCGATAACCAATTCTGGATTGTGCACATACTAATCATTGATAAGAGTTGGAGACAAGAGCCTCAGTTTTGGAGTTCCCTACGTTCAACAGGAGAAAAAAAAATCCTAAAGCAGATTTGTATTAGCCCTTGACAGTAGCCCCTGTTGCACCCCCATACTCCCACCCATGCTCCATAGCTTAAATATTTCTCTTGTTCTTTCTGTTGGTTGAATCTGAGCATCACTGGGGATTGACATGCCATTGCTGTATCATTGAGCTCTTCTGTCTCAGCAACAATGCCTGGATGATGCTGACTGGTTGGCTGTGATATGCTAGGGCCCATCCTGCCTGCTGAGCAGTTTCCCAACCCTAGAAGCAAGCAGGCCTCCCCGTGACAGGGTTACTGACAGGCAGAGGGATTGAGGCGCAGATGTTCAACCAGTGCAGCCCCCGCACTCCTTCCTGTGTTTCTGTCAACAGGAAATCTGCAGGACAACCTCTGGGAAACCATGGGAAGCTTGTTACATTTATGAAACCTGGGTTATTTCTGAGGCTTCACCAACAGACAAGTGAACAGGAAATCACTAGAGATATTTAGTACAGACCTGGAAATGTCCAGGTCACAAGGAAGCCAGATGGGTCACCTCCCATATGCCAGGTGTCATTCCTGCCCCTCTGTCCCAGCAAGACCCACTTCTAATGCTAGTGCTGCAAAAGGAGGAGGCAACAGAGAAGCAGAAGCCTTCACTGTGGGACAAGCCAAGAAGTCAGGGAAGAAATAAAACACAAGTGGTAGAGACAGACGTTCCATCTGGAAACTGAAGGGTTTAGTGAGCAGCTGGAAGGTTAGTTTCATTTTGAAAATATCTTCTTCAGACAGTAGAAACTCAGGATTTTACAAACTTGTTCTGAAATGTTTCTGATTACAATACAGCCTCATTAGAAGACATTCAAAAATATTTTAAAAATCATAAAGAAAAAGTTACCCCCAAAATCCCACCAAAAAGAGATAACCACTGTTAATATTTTGATATATATCCTTGCAGCCATTTATTTCACAGACGTAAAAATCTTTTTGATTTCCTACATGTTGCCGTATTATTTTGTATTTATATATGTAAATATATATATACATGCATTATGTACATATTACATATTGTTAAAACTTTGTTGAATTACATACTGGTTTTTTGTTTGTTTTGTTTTTGTCTTTGTTTTGATACTGAATCTGGCTCTGTTGCCAAGGCTGGAGTGCAGTGACATGATCTCGGCTCACTACAACCTCCACCTCCCAAGGTCAAGCCATCCTCCCACCTCAGCCTCCTGAATAGCTGGGACTACAGGTGTGTGCCACCATGCCTGGCTAATTTTTGTGTTTTTAGTAGAGTCAGGGGTTTTACCATGTTGCCCAGGCTGGTCTGGAACTCCTGGGCTCAAGCAATCCACCTGTCTCGGCCTCCCAAATTCTGGGATTACAGGCATGAGCCACCATGCCCTACCTATACTGTTTTCAAATATTTTATTTTTTTCATTTAAAAATATGCCATGACCTTTTTTTCCCAGGTGAATACATATAAATCTAACTATTTTTACTATATGATATTTCTTATTTTATTTTACAGGGTCTTGCTCTGTCATCAAGGTTGGAGTGCAGTGGCATGATCAGAGTTTACTGTAACCTCAAACTCCTGGACTCAAGTTAGTTTCCTGCCTCAGCCTCCCAAGTAGCTGGAACAATAGTCATGTGCCACCAACCCCAGTTAGTTTTAAAAATGTTTTGTAGAGACAGAGTCTTGCTATGTTGCCCAGGCTGGTCTTGACCTCCTGTATTCAAGCAGTCTTTCTACCTCAGCTGTCTCCTGAATTGCTAGAGTTATACGTGTGAGCCACCGCACCCGACCCCGACTCTACTATGTGGTATTTGTTTTTGTTTTTTGAGACATGGTCTTACACCTGTCACCCGGGCTAGAGTGCAGTGATCTCAGGTCACTGCAGCCTCAACTTCCTGAGCTCAGGTTATCCTCTCACCTCAGCCTCCCTAGGAGCTGGGACTACAGGTTCATGCCACCATGCCAAGCCAACTTGTTGCATTTTTAGTAGAGACAGAGTTTTGCCATGTTGCCCACACTGGTCTCCAGCCCTTGATCCACTTGCTTTAGCCTTCCAAAGTGCTGGGATTATACATATGAGCCACCACACCTGGCGTGATGAGGTATTTCTATTGTAAGGATGTACTATACTTACTTAATCTCCTACTGATGGAATACTAAAGGAAATAATTTCTATTAAATAATGCTACATCTTTATGCTCTTAGATAATGGTTTCATTGGAATAAACTGTTGGAAGTGGATTAAAGGTATCAACACTTCAAATCTTTCAGTTTTAAAAAAATGGGTTTCCTCCATTTGGGTTGGCCAGAAAGGGCAGGCACCAGAGTAAGGCTGGTCAAGTAAATTCTTTTTTTTTTTTTTTTTTCTTTTTGAGAGGAGTCTCGCTTTGTCACCCAGGCTAGAGTGCAGTGGCTAGAATCTCAGCTCACTGCAACCTCCACCTCCTGGGCTCAAGCAATTCTCCTGCCTCAGCCTCCTGAGTAGCTGGGATTACAGGCATATGCCATCATGCCTGGCCAATTTTTGCATTTTTAGTACAGACAGGGTTTCACCATGTTGGCCAGGCTGGTCTCGAACTCCTGACTTCAGATAATTCGCCCATCTCAGCCTCCCAAAGTGCTGGGATTACAGACGTGAGCCACCGCACCCAGCCCATGTAAATTCATTATGATTTTTCCCATGGTCTGGAGAGATTGGGCATAGTAGGTAGGGAATTTGGACCATGCTGAGGAAAAAGTAGTTAACTTTAGCCGGATAGGTCTATGTCTAAAGGTTGGTTGACTCTGAGCTACCTAGCTTCAACTGCTAAAACATGATAAAGAACAGGTGTGGCTCCAGCAGGCAGCTCTGCATTCCCGTGCAACAGGCTTGCTAGACTCTGTTATCAATAGCCTGTAAATTAGCATTAAGGCTAAGATCTTGCTAGCCAATTTACTCCAATTTTCTTTTTCTCTCTTAGACTGACCTCCAATGCAGGGTAAGCCATGGGGCTCAGGGAGATGAATAAAGACCAAAGCCTAGCTAGCCTGGCCTACAGAGCCCTCTCCAAAATGGGTCACTCACCATATCTTCAGGGTCTGGAATTTTCACTCCACTGAAGTACTGATTCGTGCTAAACACTTGCTGGTGCCTAGGAATGAGATCCCCTTTGGACAAGAAAAAGAAAGTGAAATCGGTTAGCAAACACGGATCTGTGGTTTTCTTCCATCAATGCTGTGTTTATCTGTGCCCATATCTATGGATGCTGCAGTGTTCTCGGGCAATCAGAAGGAGAGGCATTCAGGCAACCCTCAGCAGGCTGTATTGATCCCTATAGTGGGCAGCACACTGTGCTAGGCACAGAGGAGGCAAGCGATGGAAACTGAGGGCTTCAAGCTTCTTCCTCTCAACTTCTTGTTCTCAGAGCCTACAGTGTACTGAAGGAACCCAAACCAAACTCAGAAGCACACACACACAAAAACAGCAAAAGGGCAACAACCACAAATCAAAATCATATAAACTGAATCCTGATAGGTCAAGATATAATTGTATTGCCCTAGCACTTATAACAGTGTCTTACTAACGTACAGCAAGTACTCAATAAATATTTGAAGAAGGAAGAGAGGGGAGGGGACGGAAGGGGAGGAGGAGGGGGGGAGGGGGTTATGGATTTTCTAGCTAGGAGGAATACATTTCCACATGGGGACCAACTTTTCTTATTTCACTAATTAGTGCTCACTTGGAAATCCCGTTTCATGTATGTTTAGAAGCACTTACAATGTGAAGCAATGAAACAAAAAGAGTATTTCTATATTCCAGGGAACTCTAGGAAAATCCTCCTGCCCGCATTTCCATCAAATCAGCTAAAATCACCTATATGTAAAATTCTATATTACACTTGAAGAGGGATTTTGTTCAGAGAATATAAGGAGATACTCAAAGGTATTCTCCTGGGTCACAACCAGGCCCATTTCCCAGAGCACTGTGGGAGCTCCTACTCCAGGGTATCAAATTATCTAATTTTACTGATGTGTCCTAAAAATGTACCTCTCACTCAAATGCAAAAACTGCTGCCTCATCTCATTTTGGTGAAGGCAAAATATACCCTCTAATGCCTTGCCCAGATCTCAGTGAGCTGCATCATGAGCACAATTCCTTCTTCCTCTAGTACCAGAGGGGTGACATGGGAAGCTGTCTTAAAATCGCTACAGGAAACACAGCCAAGAAAGGCTGAGTGCCCCTGGAAGGCCTACAAAGCCCCTTCCATGTCACTGAACAAGTCAAGCTATCAGCAAATATTTACTGCCTACAATGTGCAGACACTGGTAGAGGGTACGTAGAAACATTAAGACATGATCTCACCATCAGGAAGTTTACAGTGTCTTTGGGAAGATAAGATTACAAGGCAAGGCATGGCGATGGCAGTTGCTACGAGAGTTTACAGGAGGAAAAGTTTACTCTAAACTGAGACACTTGGGAGTAGTGTCTAAACTCCCTGACTTTGGAAGAGGGCAATCGCCACTGATGGGTTTTTTTTCTCACCTTCCCTCCCTTCTCCTCCCCTGCCCTTCTCCTCCGCTTCGGCCTCCGAGGGTGGAGAGAAAGGAAAGGGTAGTGTGGTGGGAAAGCAAGAGGGGGAGAGAGACATCAAAACCAGGCTTCCTCCTGACACTTAGAAGGTTGGGAATCACCCTCCATAGAGTCTGAATAATCCGAACTAGTCAGGCAGGCTGGGGTTAAGGACATTCAGCTGAATTATCCCATCATCATAAATGAGGTAAACCACGAAAGCCCTCTGTAAACTGCTAAGCGCTTACAGAAATCTGAGTTTTTATTGTTGTTGTGATCATTATTAATGTTTTAACTTGATCCAAACTGCTCAAGAATCCTAGGTCTTTTTTTTACAATGAATACTCAATAATTTAAACAAATATGGCTACCTTTAACAGAGTCATTTAAATGAGGCTTCGAGTTTTCCTCTTTCCCAACTAATGCCCTGAAGGGCATTAGGCAAGACTGGGAACTTGGCTCTGCCCTGCCCTAATGCAGGGAAATATCCAGTTTTCCAAAACGTGGGACAAAAACACCACTTACCCAAGGTTTTCCTAATCAGATAGAGCTGATCCACATCTGACTTTCCTGGCCACAGAGGCACTCCAGACAGCAGCTCAGCAAAGACACAGCCAATTGCCCAAACATCCACGGGGGGACCGTACTGCGTGTCCCCGACCAGCAGCTCAGGGGAGCGGTACCACCGGGTAGCCACGTAGTCTGTATAATAGTCACTCGGTCCAGCTGGCCAGTGATGGAAAACAAAGAGGAAGACCGGAATCAAAACTGGAGGGGGAGATCTCAGAAGTCAAGCCTGATCCCAGTCTTGTGGCCTTTCTGTATCGCTGGTTCTCAATTCTAGTTGCACATTCAAATCACTCGAATATATTTTTAAAATTACAGATGCTCCAACCACACTCCAATTAAAACAGAATCCCTGGGAACGGTCTGGGGGGTATTGGGCACAGTGGCTCACGCTTATAATCCCTGCACTTTTGGAGGCTTCGGTGGGTGGATTGCTTGCGCCCAGGAATTCAAGACCAGCCTGGGCAACATGGCGAAACCCCCGTCTCTACAAAAGCATACAAAACTGAGGCAGGTGTGGTAGCTCACCCCTGTAGTCCCAGCTACTCAGGAGGTGGGAGGATCACCTGAGCTGGGGAGGGCGGGGCTGTGGTGGGCTGTGACTGTGGCACTGTACTCCAGCCCGGGCAGCAGAGTAAGACTCTGGTCTCAAAAAAATAAAAAAGTTCCCCAGTTGCTTCTAATTTGCATCCAAGGTTGAAAGACACTCTTCTAAAGTAGCACTTCTGAAAAGTGTTATTTTAGCAAGAAATGGTAGAAACCAGGAAGGTAAGATACTTTTTAAATAACCACTTTACCATGGTATAATTTATGCATAGCATACGTATGTAAACCACTGTATGTATCTACACGTTTTCAGTAAATACACAATTATAATTGATAGCACGCTATGCCCCAAATATACAAATACTAGCTTGTATACTTCTAGAGCACTTAGATCCTTTACTGGATCAAGAACTTTTCTGTCTTTTATACTTAACAAAAGAAAATCGCAATACTCACTCAAAAGCCGAGCAAATCCGAAGTCGCAAAGCTTAATCACGGAATGTTTTGTGATGAGGATATTTTCTGGCTTCACGTCTCTATGTATGCACTAGTGTAACAAAACAAAAATAGTATTAAAGCTGATCTGTATATGGGATCAATGGAACACATGACTATTAAGCAAATATTGGAGAAATCATTTAAATCTTTCCTTGGCCTGTGGACAACAGCAAAAGAGCAGCCTAAAATAAATCTAGTACCATGCCTGTCAGAGCCTGAATCACCCCGAGTTCCTAAAAGGCCCAAAAGAACCAGGAAGAGTGAAAGGAAAATGAAAGTAGGGTAGCCAGTGTTAACAAAGAAAAATATAAGACACCCAGTTAAATTTGATTTTCAGCTAGACAGCAAATAATTATTTTAGTATAATACGTCCCATGAAGCACTTCGGGATGTACTTAACTAAAAAGTTACGCTTGTTCATCTGAAATTCAAATTTAACTGGGAGTCCTGTATTTAATCTGACAATTCTAGGTGAAAGGGAAAATGTTGAAAGGCTCCTGGTGAGGCCGGCATCACCACGGCAGGAGCTGCAAATTGGTGCATAAGCAGAATTCACAATTCAGTCCCTTAACTGCTAACAGAACACAGCTGGCCTCGTAAACAAGACAAGCCCTGGGCCTGCTGAGATAAGCTGGGAAGAGAAGGGCGTCAACCACAGCTTGCCAAGAGATCTCCCTTCCAGCTCTGACATTCACCCCGACAAGATAAACAAGAGTAGGCAGCAGCCCTCACCCTATGGGGAGAGTCGCTAGATGTCAGCTCTGTCCCACACACAAGTGCTCTGAAAGCTGCAGCCACCCCTCAGGATGTGGCCCTGCTCTACCATTTAGACTCAAATCACTCGTGGTTTCCAGCACACAGCCAACATTCTTTGACAGGGTGATAGAAGAACGTTTGAGAAACTTCACATGATTTTCTCATTAAATGACAATCTTTTTGGCAAAGAATAAATCAACAACCTAATTAACAATTACATTTTTTTTTCACAGTTGGGTCAAAATACTGCTCAGGATCCCTAATAATCTTCCTCTTTCCCAAGTGTTTTCCTCTCAGGAGGAGAATGGGAGATCATCCTGCAGCCTGAAACCCTGGAGTTATTCTTAAGAATCTGGAGAGGACTTGGGTTCTTCTTGGGCATGAACAGTTCTCACTCCAGAGGATCTTCAGGGTGAGGGATCAGTGTCAGTGTTTCCCCATGGGTATTTAGTATTCTGGAAAATTTGGGGGTGAAATAATTTTGGGATTTTATTACAATCTATCTGGTTCTTTGCAATTAACATCCCTGAGATTTCTGTTCTTTTACCACTGGCTTCACATATTGCTATAAATGGGTACACCATGAATATCATGATGACATATGGTCAGAAGTACTTGCAAGCAAGTATGTGCTCCAATTCTGTTCCGGGAATTCTTTACAAGTTTCTGCACCCACCCCCATCAGCACACGGAGCCAAACAGAGCGTCTGAGACTCTCCAGGGAACTTTGGTATGCATTCTATTTGTTTTTATCGTCCCAGATCTGCCCTACCAGGATCTCAGTGCAGTCTCTCTTGTTCTCCCATCCTAAAGCCTGCTCTCAAGAGAGTGCTGAGTCACAGTAATTAACAATATGGGTGTCCACTCTCCCCTGTGTATGACAACGATTATAGCCTTTAGCTAGTTGGAGGCTCCGCAGGGAGAAGTGCTGTCTACTCTCATACTTCCTCCTTCCGGGAATACAGCATCAGGAAAAATCATTTGAAACAACATAAAGAAGGAGATTTAGCCCTACCACCTAAATTGACCCTGGCAGTTGGGTAGGATAAAATATTGCAGTGAAATTGCACTCATGGCCAAAATGAAGCTCTAACATTGGAATCTGGTTTCTATGCACAGGCAGTGGACAGTGTTGCGCTGGATGGAGCATCAGGCTTCCCGGCATCTGTGAAGCCATGTCACCTGGGCAATAGTCTACTCTGCCTCTGCCAGCCAGCTGTGGCCAGGAGTGTCATAGGCTTTCACTGGATCCAGACTCAACACTCATAACTCACCAAAGCAGACACTAGTACTTTGCACAGCGCTTGGGGCTCCACCTCCTGCAATTGACATACTGCAGCTAAGCAGACATGAGTCACCTGGGGTTTCCCCTAATTTCACAGACTTTTGGGAGTACAAGACCATATAGACTCCAAGTGAATGGGGTTCTGCCTTAAATCTGAGTGGTTTCTAATCAGTATAAATGTATGACTAATTTTTTGGGTTTTTTTTTTTTTTTTTGTGGGTTTGTTTTTTGAGACAGGGTCTCATTCTGTCATCCAGGCTGGAATGCAGTGCCATGATCTTGACTCACTGCAGCCTCAACCTCCCCAGCCCAAGCGATCTTCCTGCCTCAGCCTCCTGAGTAGCTGGGACCATAGGCACACACCACCACACTCAGTTAACTTTTTAAATTTTTTGTAGAGACAGGATTTTGCCATGTTGTCCAAGCTGGTCTCGAACTCCTGGGTCCAAGCGATCTGCCTGCCTTGGCCTCCCAAAGGGCGGGGATTACATCCAGGAGCCACCATGCCTGGCACTAGTTTCTTAAAATCATAAAAATGCATGTTTTATATAACCTAAGCAAGAAGGAATACCTAGGTTGGCATTTTTAGCCTCTACTTACCCAACCAGGCTTATGAAGATTTGGGTAAAAATTTTTACCCATAAAAGTGTGATATAAACTTTGTACAAGGCTCCACCTCAGCTTAAGGGGAGCCTTCTCACTTTTCAAAAGAGACCATGGGACTTACATTGTGTTTATGGCAAAAATTTACAGCTTGCAGGGTCTGCCAAGTTATGCTCTTCACGAGATGTTCTGGTACCCTAATAAAAATAAAGAAGCACAAACACATTCTTTAGTGTAGCCATGGAATTCAGCTCAGGACAAGAAAAAGTTAACCAAGATAGGCTTTAGTAGTGAAAAAACCCTAGTCATCTTACTCATCAATCATTCCATGAATCCAAAATGTTAAAATGTGTGACCAGCACACCGTTGAATTCTAGGGACAACAGGTTAACAAAGATGCAAACATCTACTTTTTAAATTATTATTATTATACTTTGAGTTCTGGGATACATATGTAGAAGGTGCAGGTTTGTTACATAGGTATACATGTGCCATGGTGGTTTGCTGCACCCATCAAACCATCATCTACATTAGGTGTTTCTCCTGATGCTATGCCACCCCTAGCCACCAGCCCTCTGACAGACCCTGGTGTGTGATGCTCCCCTCCCTGTGTCCATGTGTTCTCATTGTTCAACTCCCACATATGAGTGAGAACATGCGGTGTGTGGTTTTCTGTTCCTGTGTTAGTTTGCTGAAAATGGTGGTTTCCAGTTTCATCCATGTCCCTGCAAAGGTCATGAACTCATCCTTTTTTATAGCTGCATAGTATTCCATGGTGTATATGTGCCATATTTTCTTTATCCAGTCTATCATTGATGGGCGTTTAGGTTGGTTCCAAGTCTTTGCTATTGTGAACAGTACCACAATAAACATACATGTGCATGTGCCTTTATAGGAGAATGACTTATAATCCTTTGGGTATATACCCAGTAATGGGATTGCTGGGTCAAATGGTATTTTTGGTTCTAGATCATTGAGGAATCGCCACATTGTCTTCCACAATGATTGAACTAATTTACACTCCCACCAACAGTGTAAAAGTGTTCCTATTTCTCCACATCCTCTACAACATGTTTCCCAACTTTCTAATGATCACCATTCTAACTGGCGTGAGACGGTATCTCACTGTGGTTTTGATTTGCATTTCTCTAATGACCAGTGATGATGAGCTTTTTTTCATATGCAAACATCTACTTCTATAGGTAAAGGCATGAAAACCTCCAGGGATTTCAACAAGTATTTACAACCACTGGGAAACTGCCTGGTAACTTTGAGCTCCATTTCTGCAAGGAATTGTTTGTTGATGGAAAGTTAGTTACTATTCAGCACAAAAGATGCTGTTTATTTTTTCAAGTTGCCCCAAACCGATGGCTTTGAAGCAGGACTCATCTTCCATGTGTGGGCACATGGTATCTCAGAGCAGCATTGCTGTTGTTTGTTTGTTTAGATAATGAAGACTTTACTGATTATAGTGAAGGGCTTTACATTGCAAACCATGTAACAAATGTTAGTAATAATGTAAAAACCCGAGGCATCCTGGTTCTTTCCCCTGCTGCCATGGCAGCCAGAGGTACCCTACTTACATCTTTCTACCCTCTCCTCCATCACACCACCTCAGCTCCAAGCCACTGCTCCCAGTGCTTCCTCCCCGACTCAAATCTTATGTTACCAGGGCAACCAGTAGTCCCAGCAGGTACTTTGTGTGAATTAGAAAGAGGCACCTCACCTGGGAGCATTTAAAACAACAACAACAACAACAAACCAAGGCAGGGAGTGAAAGAAATGGACCACAGAGAGCGTGCATTTATTTTTGAGACCCCAACCCACTGGCTGGACTTACTGTTTTGATAAATCAAACATTCAACAATGTTGCTCTGGTCAGCCAAAACTAATAAGTAATTCACGGAGAAAACTCTTGAGTAGGCTGTGTTAAGGGGACCACAAGAAGTCACTTTTAACCTCTGAGAGAGGCTACAAGGCCACTGTTGTCACAGGCCAGACGTTCAGGAAATCCTTTCAAGCAGATCAGAGGGCGTTTGAACAGAGAGTGGGATCACAGGAAGGAAAGGAAGAGGCCACTTCCAGGAAGGATGGTTGGACATTGCTGGACCGGGGCTCTGTCCCTGGGCTTGCATTTGCTTCTCTCCAAATTCTCTTTTCCTTGTGTGAGTGGAATATAGGCACAGCCACTGGAAAAAGTCACCGTCAAGAAAAAAGGCTTAGAAAAATGCAACTAAGATGATACATTGGGGGAAATGCTTTTCCCCAGCCTCCACTTGTTATTTTTTTAGAGACAGGGGCTGGCTCTGCTGCCCAGGCTGGAGGCAGTGGTGTTATCACAGCTCACTGAAACTCGGACTCCTGAACTTAAGGGATCCTCCTGCCTCAGCCTTCCCCGTAACCTCTACATTTCATCCAGAAAAGTGGAATATATTTTTGACTATTCAATAAATTTGAGTATTTTTTTTTTTTGAGACAGAGTCTTGCTCTGTTGCCCAGGCTGGAGTGCAATGGTATGATCTCAGCTCACTGCAAGCTCTGCCTCCCAGGTTCAAGTGATTCTCCTGCCTCAGCCTCCTGAGTGGCTGGGATTACAGGCATTTGCCATCATGCCTGGCTAATTTTCATATTTTTAGTAGAGATGGAGTTTTACCATGTTGGCCAGGCTGGTCGTGAACCCCTGACCTCAAGCGATCCACCCACCTCGGCCTCCCAAAGTGCTGGGATTACAGGCATGAGCCACCATGCTTGGTCTGTAAATTAAGTATTAATATAGGATTACTTATAGTGATATAATGGCAGGCAACTTTAGTTCCTACAAACATTTCCCCAAATAAATTATATAAAAGGAGCATATAAAAGTAGGCCGGGCGCAGTGGCTCACGCCTGTAATCCCAACACTTTGGGAGGCCAAGACGGGTAGATCACGAGGTCAGGAGATCAAGACCATCCTGGCTAACACATTGAAACCCCATGTCTACTAAAAATACAAAAAAATTAGCTGGGCGTAGTGGCAGGCACCTGTAGTCCCAGCTACTTGGAAGGCTGAGGCAGAAGAATCTCTTGAACCCAGGAGGTGAAGGTTGCAGTGAGCCAAGATCACACCACTGCACTCTAGCCTGGGCGACAGAGTGAGACTCTGTCTCAACCTTCCAAGAAAAAAAAAAAAAGTAAATTATAGTCACATATCATTATTGCTTCTTTAATCCCCAGCACATTTAATCTCCAGAATTACAAAATTCTCAAATGTAAAAATTCTATACAAACTACCTCGTGTCATCTTGAATAGGCTACTCACTTCACTTCTTTACTCAGTTTCGTCTCTGAAATGCAGAGGCCTCCGACTCTGAGATTCCTTTTAGCTGAAACACTCAGATAATAAGAGGGGCCAGGTTTTCTCTGTTGGAGAAGAGAGTTACAACTATAAAAAGGGGGGGAAAAAGCTGGGCGTCGTGGCTCACACCTGTAACCCTAGCACTTTGGGAGGCTGAGGTGGGTGGATCACCTGAGGTCAGGAGTTCAAAACCAGCCTGGCCAACATGGTGAAACCCCATCTTTAAAAAAAAAAAAAAAGGTGGGGGGAATAGATAGAATACATTCTGTGGTGCTGGACTGAGAGAGAGCGAGCGAAAGAGAGAGGGCATGAGAGTGCTGTGCTGGAAGTGGTGGATCTAGGGTAGCCCAGGAAGCTGCTATGGTTAAGGGAACATCTAAAATGGTGTTTAAGGTGGTGAGAAGTGGCCAGATTTGGGCTGTATTTTTAAAACAGCACTTCTAGGATTTTCTGAGAGATTCGATGTGAGGGAAAGAGAAGAATCAAGGAATGACATCCCGTTTTTAGCTAGAATAACTGGTACATGATGGGACCTTTACCCCAGAGAACAATGGAGGAGAAACTGGCTTGGGGAAGGGAATACTTACTGGACACCCCAGGGAAGACTCTGAGTCAGCGATTCTAAATTCAGAAGGACGGTCAGGCTGGAAAGGTAAGTTTGAGAAGCACAGCATACCGTTGGTATTTGGGGCGTAGGACCAAACAAAGCCAATTAAGGAGTGAATCCAGCTAAAGAGGAGCTCGGAAGGAAGCTGCGAGACCCTTCACCACAGAGACAGCAAAAAGAGGAAGGGGGCCCCAAAGGGGCACATGAGTTGAGAGCATCAAGTGAATAAGTCAACACTCAGGAGAATATGGTGTCACAGAACCAACTGAACAAAGTGCTTCAAAGGACTTCTGCATTAAGATGATGGATTGAACAAGCCCAGCAAATTTCATTCCCTCCCGAAACCTGACTAGAACTATGCTGAAGACTTCTAAAGACAAACCCTCACAAGGTCAGAGAGGAGAGGAGAAGGAATTCAGAAAGCAACTGAAGGAAACATAATTAACTTAACAATGACAATTAATTAACTTAACAATCCTAGAAAGCAAAACTCTAAGCCAGGAGAGGGAAGGGGGAGAACCAACTAATTTATCCCGAAAGAATCCTCAAGAGGCTCAGGAAGTAGCAGCCAAGATCTCTACGGAGCTAAGAAGTGTGGGAAAGTCTGTTTAGGAAATAATTAACTCCCTAGATCCCCTCCTTTATTATTTGCCCATAAGAAACACTCTTTCTGCCACCTGGCAGAAGGCTGGAGCTTTGTTTCTGGAGAGGATAAAGCAGAGGACACTTGGCATACATGGGATTGTGGATACTGTTCTAAAACAGGTAATTAAGGGACTGTACACATACAAAATGCCGAGTGCTGGGATTCCCCAACCCTCTTCCTTCACTAGACTCTGAGAAACCCAGCAGGCCAACTTCACTCTCCAGGTAAACTATTCAAAGACGTTTTTTGGGAGCTCGGGGGAAAGATCTGAAGATTCTGACACCGAGGTTCTCCCAGCAAATGGCCCAGCTAGAAAACCATAGTGAAGCTCAGAGGTTCCAATAGTTTCTTATTCTTAACTGAGCACACAACAGAGATTACATAATGTCCAAGAAAAGCCTCTAATCAGAAAGTGGAAGACCAGAACAAACAGAAAAAAAGCAACTGAAAAGTAACAGAAATTATGGAGGGTGAAGAGAAAATGTTCACGTGGACTCAGGGAGAGGAGCATCACACACTGGGGGCAGCTGGAGGGGGTACGGGAGGAACAGCGGGGATTGGAGAGGGTGGGGAGGGATAACATAGGGAGAAATGCTGGATATAGTATACACCTAAAGTAAAATAAAAATAAAAATAAAGTGTATATATGTATTTAAATTCCATCAATATCCTCAGAGAGAAAAGAAACGCAGTTTTTGTATCTATGAAATAAGAAAAGGATACTATAAGAGAAGGAGAGGACCAGTCCAAGAGTCCACACCCAAATAATAGAGGATCAAGAAAAAGAAAATACATAAAACAATGAACAGGAAGTCAATAGCAAAACAATTCAAACTTTTTTTCTGAGGCAGGAAAGGCCCAGCAAGTGCCAGGATAATGGATGAAAATCAAGGCCCACTCATGAGTTTCATAATCAAAAACAGCACAAAGCGAAGCTTCCTACCAGCTTCTGGAAGAAGAAACAGGACTTCATAAGAGAGCAGAAAATAGAGGGGCATCAGATTGCACCACTGAACTCCAGCCTGGGCAACAAGAGCAGAACTCCATCCCCACCCCCGCCCCCCGCCAAAAAAAAAAGCAATAAAGAATGAGAAATAATTGAGGCCCTTCTCTTCCTGCCTGTTGTAGCCCTTTCCCATTCTGCCCTAGAGCTCAGCCACAGCCATTATCACCAACGTGGAAACAAATGTCTTTTTTTTCTTTTTTTTTTTTTTTTTTTGAGACGGAGTTTCGCTCTTGTTACCCAGGCTGGAGTGCAATGGCGCGATCTCGGCTCACCACAACCTCTGCCTCCTGGACTCAGGCAATTCTCCTGCCTCAGCCTCCTGAGTAGCTGGGATTACAGGCACGTGCCACCATGCCCAGCTAATTTTTTGTATTTTTAGTAGAGACGGGGTTTCACCATGTTGACCAGGATGGTCTCGATCTCTTGACCTCGTGATCCACCCGCCTCGGCCTCCCAAAGTGCTGGGATTACAGGCTTGAGCCACCGCGCCCGGCCGAAACAAATGTCTTAAGGTGGAATGAGTTTCCTAGCCTTGCCAGCACATGCAATTTTAAGAACATTTTCCCTAGGTCAGGCATAGTGGCTCATGTCTATAATCCCAGTGTTCTGGGAAGCCAAGGCAGGAGAATTACTTGAATCAGGAGTTCAAGACTGGCCTGGGCAACACTACAAGACTCTATCTCTACAAAAATTTTAAATCAAAGTAACTGTTTTAAAATGAAAATCCAAACATTGTATGATTATCCTTCTTTAAAATCATTTTGTAACTATCAATTTATTGATCTGCTAATTCAGTCGTTCTACAAGTACTGGGTATGTACCTAGTGCCAAATATGCAGCTAGAAGACACTGAGAATACACAGGTGAAGAAGGCCCAGCTCTTTCCCTTGGGATTTTGTAGTTTACTGGACACAGGGAGGGGAGCATCACACACTGGGGTCTGTCAGGGGGAAATAGGGGAGGGACAGCGGAGGGTGAGGAGTTGGGGAGAGATAGCATGGGGAGAAATGCCAGATATAGGTGATGGGGAGGAAGGCAGCACATCACACTGCCATGTGATTGGCAACAATCTTGCATGCTCTTCACATGTACCCCAAAACCGAAAATGCAATTAAAAAATATTTCCTAGAACTAAAAGAATTAAATACCATTTACCAATACCAATAGCAATTATCACTCCAAATAATAAAATATTAAAATCATCCTGATTGTAATCAGAAACTAGATTCCCCTGAGGAAAGCAACTTTACTAGTCCCGGGTATATCCACTGACAGTCTTCTCATTGCTAATAAACATAAGAGAAATAAGGAATAAATATTGGCAGAAAAAAAAAGTTTTCATATGATGACAGACTGGATAAAGAAAATGTGGTGCATATACCATGGAATACTATGCAGCCACAAAAAGGAATGAGATTATGTCCTTTGCAGGGACATGGATAGATCGAAGCCATTATCCTCAGCAATCTAATGCAGGAACAGAAGACCAAACACCACAAGTTCTCACTTATAAGTAAGAGCTGAACAATGAGAACACATGACACAGGGAGGGGAACATCACACACTGGGGCCTGCTGGGGGCTGGTGGGAGGGAGAGCATCAGGATAAATGGCTAATGCATGCAGTGCTTAATACCTAGGTGATGGGTTGATAGGTGCAGCAAACCACCATGGCACACGTTTACATATGTAACAAACCTGCATGTCCTGCATATGTATCCCAGAATGTAAAATTAAATTAAATCAAATTAAATTTTAAAAAGTTTTCATATGAGTTTCAAAATCTTTGGTTGATACAGTTTAACATTTACTCCTTAATGATGACAAGCAAAAATTTGAAATTGCATTTAAAGTAGATTCAAGGCCGAGTGAGGTGGCTCACATCTGTAATCCCAGCACTTTGGGAGGCCGAGTCGGGTGAATCACTTGAGGTCAGGAGTTTGAAACCAGCCTGGCCAACATGGTGAAACTCCATCTCTACTAAAAATATAAAAATAAGTCAGGTGTGGTGGCAGATGTTTGTAGTCCCAGCTACTTGGGAGGCTGAGGCAGGGGAATCATTTGAACCCAGGAGGCAGAAGTTGCAGTGAATGGAGATTGTGCCACTGTACCCCAGCCTGGACAACAGAGCGAGACTCTGTCTCAAAAAATAAAATAAAATAGATTGGAGAAGTAATGATTATTCAGTATGATCAAAAGTGACTTATTTTTAAAACAAGCAAACAAAAAATCTTCAACCTTCAAAATAAATGGATATAATCTGGTTAAGAATATATCTTATTTTTCAAACATGCATATTTAATAGTATTCCTTAAGTAAATCCTATATTTGGCAAACCATAGCATTTTACCATTTGGAAACGATGTTTCTTGTAATTAACCACAATCTACGGGTTTGTAATCTACAGGTTTTTCTGTTTTCTCTCACTCCCATATTAAAGCATTTTCTATTTCCTGGAACATATAACCTATTTCAGCCAATGGAGTTTTTAAAAATCTGCTTTAAAAACTGTAATCGCCCTTTTTCTTCTGCTCAAACTGTATGCCAAATAAAGAGCTGAACTTCATGGCTTTTGACTCCTACAAATCAGTGTTCCCAAGACACTTAATATGATTAATCAAATACATCTCTTTGGTACCACACAGCCATGAGTAACTTATTTTAATAAGTTTTTTTTTTTTTTTTTTTTTTTTTTTTTTTTTTTTAATTTGAGACGGAGTTTCGCTCTTGTTACCCAGGCTGGAGTGCAATGGTGCGATCTCGGCTCACCGCAACCTCTGCCTCCCGGGTTCAGGCAATTCTCCTGCCCCAGCCTCCTGACTCGCTGGGATTACAGGCACGCGCAACCATGCCCAGCTAATTTTTTGTATTTTTAGTAGAGACGGGGTTTCACCATGTTGACCAGGATGGTCTCGATCTCTTGACTTCGTGATCCACCTGCCTCGGCCTCCTACAGTGCTGGGATTACAGGCTTGAGCCACCGCGCCCGGCCCATATTAATAAGTTTAATTGAAGTGTCACTTGCAAGCCATCAAAAGATCAAATATCAACATATGAATGTTTTCTCCTTTGAAAACATAATTTCTCTGTATCGATGACTTTCTGAAGGGAGGTGTCTGTCCTCTTGGCTCTCTGGCTATGTAAATTAACATTCCGAAACATGAAAAGTCTGTGCTATGGTCACTAACAAACCACAAGCCACAAGCCTGGAGGTCACAGCAGATCATATACAACCATCACCACAAGGCAGAGCAAACAATTGGCAAAGACTTGAAAGAGGTGTTGGAGGAGCCTCAGCCTCCAGCCACTGAAGTGTGAATGTGAGCCATTCGCATTCCATGGAATGGGACACCATTCCACAGCTCTGATCTATAATCCACTCTTCATATCGTCCCCAGCCAGTTGGGCTCCCAGGAACAGAGCCGAAAAAGGAAAGGATGGGATATTTTTCATCCCTGGTCAACTTCTCTCAAGTCTCCTCCCCTTTCAACTCCAAGGCCACCTCCACCATGAAGCCTTCTTTGAATAATATCTCCCAGGACCTGCTAATCATTCCACCCTCTTCCTCCAGCCACAATAATTGGCTCCAGGTATACTTGCATCGCCTGAGCTGAGCCAATCGGAGTTCCACTGGACTTAATGTGCATGTGCTACCTTTTTCTTCTAGAACAGTTATATAGGTTGATATAAGTCTGTGGCCATGCTTTTTATTTTGTACTTTTCCCTTCCAAACTCCTTCCATCCTCTGCCACCCACATATCCTCCCAAATCCACCATATAAGGAAGCTTATTTGCAAGGCACAATGAAGAAGAATCAGGGCTGGGGGAGAGTGAGAGAAAGAACAGCCACCACCTGTGTTGCCCTGCCTGAAAACACCCAGCCGAGGAGTGGTTGGGAGCTAGAATCCAGTCTGCTCACCCTGCAAGAGGCTGTCCTCAACTGCAGGAAGGGACCCTCTCCTCCTTTTTTCTTTTTTCTGACAAAGGCTCTGTCTGCTCACCAAGCCTTCTTCCAGTGCACACAAAGATGCTGCATATGCTAGGGCGGGATGCGTGGTAAGATCAGCTGAGCCCCCGGAGTCACTCCCAACCTTCCCAGTTACAGCCGCAACACATTTTTTTTCACCTACGCTTGCTTCAGTTGGGTTTTTGTCACTTGAAAGCAAAGAAATCCTGAGTAATACAGCAGATGAGACACCCAGATTGCTTCCGATGAAATACCATGTTTGTTTTAGTCTCAAATTACCTAGTAGCCATTGCCTTTGGACCCTTCCTTTCAATCTCCAAGCGCTTCTACCTCCCTAGTCAGGCAAGGACTAACTAACATCCTTCCTTTTCTTAGAGACTGAGATCTCTTCTATGCAGAAATGGCGTACCAAAGAAATCAGGTTCAATCTAACGATGCGTCTGCTGGTTTCTTCATTAAAATGACTATGATCTCTTTTGTAACATTTTTGGTAATTTTCCCCCGTCCACCTCGGCAGCAGAGAGCATGTTGTACAAACACCGGCTGTTCTTACCTGGTCTTAAAAAGAGTCATTGCTCCTTTTTGCTCACAAATCCCAGTGTGTTTTAGTTTTGTTTGTAAGGGATGGATCACTCACCCTCTTTGGTATCTGTCCAACTCATGGAGAACTGTGTGGTCACAATATTCAAACACTAGGTGAAGCCTCCGTTTCCTCCTGAAGACTTCCAGGAGGTTGACAAGGTTGGGATGCTTGAGTTGCTGAAAACACAAAAAAGTAAAGTACTAAATTTGACTTGAGAAAGACAGCTTTCTCTAATCTTGATCCAACAAAAAGTAAGCTGTTTATCCTTTAGGAGTTTCATTATTGGATTGAAGGAGGCTGTAAACAGTATCATCTCATGACCTTTTTTTTTTTTTTTTTTTGAGACAGAGTTTTGCTCTGTCGCCCAGGCTGGAGTGCAGTGGCACAATCTAGGCTCACTGCAACCTTCGCCTGCCAGGTTCAAGCAATACTCCTGCCTCAGCTTCTTGAGAAACTGGGGTTACAGGTGCCACCACCACACCCAGCTAAGTTTTTGTATTTTTTTTTTTTAAGTAGAGACAGGTTTCCACCATGTTGGCCGGGCTGATCTCAAACTCCGGACCTCAAATGATCTGCAAGCCTCAGCCTCCCAAAGCGCTGGCCGACTCACCACCCTTGACAAGCTATTTGTCAGTAGCTTGTAAGTGAAAGATGATTATAACCCAGGTGGTTGGTGAGGGCAAAGAGGTATAAGAAGGCTGGAAAACAAAAAGAATGAAGAGGGAGAGGAGATGTTAATAAAACTCAGCTTTCAAGGTTCAGATCAAATGCCCCTTCCTAGGGTCTCCATTGATCTACTCAAACTGGTTCAGTGTCTTGTATGTCTAAAAGCCCCCCTGAAGTATGACTCTCTCACAATTACTAAGTAATTAATAAATAATATGTAATCCTTAGTAATTATTGTTCAGTTAATTGCTTAATGTCCTCTGGTATCAATAGATATGATAAATTCAATAGAATATGTGAACGACGGCATCAGGGTCTATGTTCTTTTGTTGATCAAAATGGTGTTTTTGTACTTCTAGCACCAGGCCCTATGCATAACAGGCATTCCATTATTATTTACTCTCCAATTTGGTGTACCTGAAAATGTGTGTCTAGGGGAAAAAAAAAAAAAAAGCCCAGCAATGAATGCTAGCTTTGGCAGAGATGAATCTTATACCTAGCTTCCTGGTCCTTTCTGGACATAATCCTATCAGAAACACTACAACTAGGCACTGATCTCTTTTTTTCGGCAAAAGAAAATAAGAGACTTACACTAAGAAAAAAAAAGTCACAGGAGAACACATCAATCATGGAGTCCCTTCTGCAGTGCCCATTCTTGTTCCACTGACCTATCAGATCACGACTAGCGTCCATTTTAACTACCCTTACACGATTTAACAGTTGGCACGCTGCTCCTATTTTTCCAAATATTTTTTGATAGTGCCACCAGATAATTTTCCATAAGAATTTTACAATTAGGTGTTGCTTTTTTTTTTTTTTTTTTTTTTTTTGCGATGTGTTTCACCCTTGCTGTCCAGGCTGGAGTGCAATGGCACAATCTCAGCTCATTGCGAACTCTGTCTCCCTGGTTCAAGCAATCCTCCTGCCTCAGCCTTCGCAGTAGCTGGGATTACAGGCATGTGCCACCACGCCCGGCTAATTTTTTGTATTTTTAGTAGAGACAGGGTTTCACCATGTTGGCCAGGCTGGTTTCGAACTCCTGACCTCAGGTGATCCACCCACCTCGGCCTCCAAAAGTGCTGAGATTACAGGCGTGAGCCACCGCACCTGGCCAAGCGTTGCTTTATCACATTAACTTCCCCTCTGATTTTTAGAATTGTGGTAAAATGCATATAACACAAAATGTATCATCCTAATCATTTTAAGTGTACAGCTCCGTGGTATTAAGCTCATGGGTACTAAGTGGTATTAAGTAAATTCCTATTATTGTGCAGCCATCACCACCGCCTATCTCCAGAGCTCTTTTCACTTGCAAAACTGAAATTCTACGCCCATTTACACATTAACTCCCCATTCCTTCCTCCCGCCAGTCCCTGCCAACCACCATTCCACTTTTTATTTTTTGAGACGGAGTTTCACTCTGTGGCCCAGGCTGCAGTGCAGTGGGGAGATCTCAGCTCACTGCAACCTTTGCCTCCCGGGTTCAAGCAATTCTCTGGCTTCAGCTGCCCAAATAGCTGCGACTACAGGTGCACGCCACCACACCCAGCAAATGTTTGTACTTTGAGTAGAGGTGGGCTTTCGCCATGTTGGCCAGACTGGTCTTGAGCACCTGCCTCGGCCTCTGAAACTGCTGGGATTATAGGTTTGAACCACCACACCCAGTCTCCATTTTCTCTGATTTTGACTAGGTACCTCCTACAGGTGGAATGATAGAGAGAGAGAGAGAGAGAGAGTGTGTGTGTGTGTGTGTGTGTGACACTGGCTTATTTCACTTTACGTCCTCAAGGGCCACCCAGATGGTAGCAAGGTGGAGCATGAATAATATCCCACTGTATGAATATACCACATTTTGTTTCTCCATTCCTCTTTTGATCTATGGATATGGCTTGCTTCCACCTTTTAGCTATTGTGAATAATGCTGCCATGAGCATGAACGTACAAATATGTTTGAGACTCTACTTTCAATTCTTTTGGTTGTAGGAATGAGCCAGGCATCTGTTTAGTTTTGTTTTGTTTCGCCGACATTCCCCAGGTGATTCAATGTGTATCCAGAGGTATTAATCACAGGCAAGCAGGTATTCCAGAAGTGCTAACAAGCAGGAGGAAAATCAAAATTCTTCAACTGCATGCTGTAGCGCATTTGCATGGGCAGTGACAATAAAAGCACCCAGCACGGGAGATGCTAAAGAAGACAGCTCTTTTTTCTTTTCTCATTTTCTCCGTAAAATCCCTCTGTATTTTCAAGATGTGAAATTCCTGCTCCAGATATCATGCTTGATGAACAAGTATGAAACATTCAAGGTATTTCTAAAGCCCATGTCTTAGTCCATTTGTGCTACTATAACAAAATACCTAAGACTAATTTATAAAGAACAGAATTTTTTTCTTACAGTTCTGCATGCTGGGAAATCCAACATCAAGGTGCTGGCATTGGTGTCTGCTGAGGGCTGTTGTCTGCTTCCAAAATGGCACCTTGTTGCTGTGTCCTCACATGACAAAAGGCAGAAGGGCAAAGGAGCACCCGCCTCAACCTTGAGCTCTTTATAAGGGTGCTAACGCCTGGCCGGGCGCGGTGGTTCACGCCTGTAGTCCCAGCACTTTGGGAGGCAGAAGTGGGTGGATCACGAGGTCAAGATATCAAGGGCATCCTGGCCAACATGGTGAAACCCATCTCTACTAAAAATACAAAAATTAGCTGGGCATGGTGGTGCACACCTAGAGTCCCAGCTACTCAGGAGGCTGAGGCAGGAGAATCGCTTGAACCCGGGAGTAGAGGTTGCAGTGAGCTAAGATTGCGCCACTGCATTCCAGCCTGGCAACAGAGTGAGACTCCATCTCAAAAAAAAAAAAAAAAAATAGTGTGCTAAATCCCATTCATGAGGGCTCTGCCTCCCAGTGGCCACACCTCTTTTTTTTTTTTTTCCCATTTATTTATTTTATTGCATTTTAGGTTTTGGGGTACATGTGAAGAACATGCAGAATTGTTGCATAGGAACACACATGGCAGTGTGATTTGCTGCCTTCCTCCCCATCACCTACATCTGGCATTTCTCCCCTTGCTATCTCTCCCCAGCTTCCCACCCCCCACCCTCCCTCCCCTATTTCCCCCCAACTGACCCCAGTGTGTAGTGCTCCCCTCCCTGTGTCCATGTGTTCTCATTGTTTAATACTGTTGCATTGGGGGTGAAGTTTCAACATGAATTTTGGAGGGGGCACAATCACCATTCAAACCAAGCAGCTTATTAATCACCTTTGGATCTCAGAACTGAGGACGCTCCAAGCCATAAAATGCCACATTTGTTATCATACCTGAAAACCCTTAGCCTGAACTAACACTGTCCAAACATACTAGGATATAACTGACTACTGTCTTAAGCCTCTGAATTGCATTGACTAAGACATCTGAAACAGACAGCCAACAACCAAGTTAAAAGGGACTAAATACTAACTTTATGACACAATTAGCAGAGAGCAGAGGTTTTCTTTCAGACTGAAAAATAATCATCTTTCGGCTTTACTTTCATTTTCACACTATTTGCTCCCTTGACCGGATGTGACACTGAGGCCAAGACTTTGAATCTTAGAATCTTTCCATTTTCCACATTGCATATTTAGTCCTCACATCCCCAGCCAGCTCTTTTAACAAAAGTAGAAATGCATCAATTATACCCAAATAAATCCCCTGACCTTCTATGGATGCCAAGGCTGGCGCCTCCCACTTGCCACGTCCAAATCCACGGTGATCACGACAGGACACTGCTGTCCAGGACAGGCCCCAAAGGCCTTCGCCATTTGGCCTCTGCTTACCTCCCAGCCTCGCCACTTATCGCTTCCTTCCGGACCCACTGAATTTCTCTCACTTCCTAGAAGGCTCCGACTCCTTCTGATTTCAGGACGTGTACAGTTTCCTGTCCGCAAAGCACGCCCCCACACCTCCAGATGTTACTTTCTCTGTTCAGCTTCCTCTGCCCCGCCTTTACACAGCTGGTATGCACTGCAAGCGCTATGACCTTGGCACCCACACACGGGGTAGCGCTCTGCCAGGACATTGTCACAGCCATATCCATTTTTCTGAATGGGACCAGTAAGTATTGTATTGCACCCATCTTGCTATGTTACTATACACCTTTTGAAAACCACAGTTCTTAGCCAGGTGCGGTGGCTCACGCCTGTAATCCCAGCACTTTGGGAGGCCAAGGCGGGCAGATGCCTGGCTTTAGTAGAGACAGATGAAACTCTGCCTCTACTAAAAGTACAAAAATTAGCCAGGTGTGGAGGCACACATCTGTAATCCTATCTACTTGGGAGGCTGAGGCATAAGAATCACTTGAAGCCTGGTGGCAGAGGTTGCAGTGAGCCCAGATTGTGCCCCTGCACTCCAGCCTGGGCAACAGAGCAAAACTGTCTCAAAATAATAATAATAATAATAATAATAAATCTGTCTATTAAAAGGTAGGTTCTTTCCAAGTTTTCACTATCATAAGTAAGGTTTTGACAAACAACTTATTAGCTGGTTGCCTCAGTTGGACCAAGTTAGTTACGTTCTCTAGGCCTCGGTTTTCCATCTGTAAGAGTAAGAAGTGCAAGCGCTGTAGTATCAGTTACACACAGGCATATCCAACAGTGTCAGGTCAACACTAACCTCTCTATAAAGGTTAATTACTGATATAGTTACCTTTGGGTTAAATCTAAATTTAGAACAATTTTTCGCTATTCATTTTATTCAACAATTATCTATCTATCTATTTATACATATATATATGTGTGTATTGTTGTTTTTGAGATGTAGTTTCTTTCACTCGTTACCCAGGAGCGCAATGGTGCAATCTCAGCTCACCACAACCTCCGCCTCCTGGGTTCAAGTGATTCTCCTATCTCAGCCTCCCGAGTAGCTGGGATTACGGGCATGTGCCACCACGCCCAGCTCATTTATATGTCTTAAGGTGCATATGGCACAGTGTTAGCCCTAAGTATATAAAGACAAATAAAGCAAGCACTGTACCTACCTGCATGGGGCTTAGAACCTAGGAAAGGAGACAGGTGTTGGAGAAGTAATTACAGACATGATAAATGTTATAAAAATTGAGGTAAAGAGTACTTGGTTTGAGGGTGAGGTGTGGTCCAGGGAAAATCTCTTTGAGGAAGTAGCCAGCGAGTTAATGAGTCATTAACTGAGAATGACCTGAAGTTAACTGGGCACCTTCTAGAGCCCCAGTAATATAGTTTTATGGCTGTAACTGGATATAATCAGAACACTGCTGCCCCAGGATAAGGCCCAAAGGTCCCAAGGCCCTTCTGCTTTCCAGAAGGATTATGCATATTTACCCCTTGGCCAGGAGTATGACAGTACTTTTTACCATATTATGGCAGCTTGAAGAAGCATATAGACGATTGGTGGTGACCTGAAAACACTCCAGAGCAGCAGATACGTGGTCTGGCATAGCACCCTTATGAAGCCAGTCCCTGTCTGGCTGTGTTCATGTAGTCAATGAACATCTCTAGAGTACTGTGATGGTTAATATTGAGATCCAACTTGATTGGATTGAAGGATGCCAAGTATTATTCCTGGGTGAGTCTGTGAGGGTGTTGCCAAGGGAGATTAACATTTGAGTCAGTGGGCTGGGAGAGACAGACCCACCCTCAATCGGGGTGGGCACCATCTAATCAGCTGCCAGCACAGCTAGAATAAAGCAGGCAGGAGTTGGAAGGACTCGACTCACGGAGTCTTCCGGCCGTCATCTTCCTCCCGTGCTGGATGCTTCTTGCCTTCCAACATCAGACTCCAAGTTCTTCAGCTTTTGGATCTTGAACTCACACCAGTGGTTTGCCAGGGGCTCTCTGGCCTTTGGCCACAGACAGAAGGCTACACTGATGGCTTCCCTACTTTTGAGGTTTTGGGACTTGGACTGGCTTCCCCACTCCTCAGCTTGCAGATGGCCTGTTGTGAGGCTTTATCTTGTGATCGTGTCAACCAGTTCTCCTAATAAGCTCCCCTTCATGTATACATCTATCTTATTAGTTCTGTCCCTCTAGAGAACCCTGATTAATATAAGCACCTTCTCTCAATCGGGCATTGGTAAACGAGACAGAGGACTCAGGCATTAAACAAAGAAGTGCCATAAATAATCTAAGAAATTAGGCAGTCTCAGAGAAACTGGCCCCAAGGAGGTGACCCTTGAACTGAGTCTAGAGGGTGACTAAGGTTTGACCAGACCAAAGGCAGGGGTGGTGGTAAAGGGACAGGTGGCAGCTTTCCAGGCAGTTACTGGCCCTGAGCCGGGAGAGAAGTTCCGTCACACACTTCAGGAACTGAGAGACAGTGTGGCTGGTGGTTAAAGCTGGTAGAATCAAGGCCAGCCAGCCAATCAGAAGGCAGGTTCTACAGAGCCTTGCAGGCCATGCTAAGCAATTCACACTATCCTCGTGCAATGGGAAGCCACTGGAAGGAATTTCAGCAAGATGTGATATGATACCATGGAGTTCTGAAAGGCTCAGTATGGCAGCAGGATACAGAATGGCTTGGAGGAGGCAAAAAGGATGAAGTGGCTATTGCCAGCTGAGATTGTGGTGACTGGAGGAGAGCAGAGGCAGGGTAGTCAGTGAGAAGCATTCTCTTGAGATGTATTTTGTTAACAGAATGGTCAGGATGTGGTGATGGGCTGGAGGTGAGGGACAAGGGAGAACGAAGTATTAAAAATGACACAAAGGTGGCTGGACGTCGTGGCTCACGCCTGTAATCCCAGCACTTTGGGAAGCTGAGGTGGGTAGATCATGAAGTCAGGAGATCGAGACCATCCTGGCCAACCTGGTGAAACCTTGTTTCTACTAAAATACAAAAAATTATCCAGGTGTGGTGATGAACACCTGTAGTCCCAGCTACTTGGGAGGCTGAGGCAGGGGAATCTCATGAACCCAGGAGGTAGAGATCGCAGTGAGCCAAGATTGCACCACTGCACTCTAGCCTGGAGACAGAGCAAGACTCCGTCTCAAAAAAAAACAACAACAAAAAAACACTATAAACAATGCCAAAAGACAAACAATTGTCTGGGAAATATTTGTTAAAGTTACAACAAAGGGTTATATTCCTAATCTTACGAAGAAGTCTTATTTATGTATTGTTAAAAAAAAGAAAACCCAGTGGGAAAATGGGCAAAAGGTGTTACTAGGCAAATACACAGAAGAGGAAATATAAATGATAAGGGGACATACAAAAAGATGCTCAATCTCACTGGTTGCAAGAGAAAGTCAAATTAGAGATACGATGTGGCTGGGTATGGTGGCTTATGCCTGTAATCCCAGCACTTTGGGAGCCCAAGATAGGTGGATCACCTGAGGTTAAGAGTTCAAGACTAGCCCGGCTAACATGGTGAAGCCTTTCTCTACTAAAAATACGAAAATTAGCCGGGTGTGGTGGCAGGCACCTGTAACCCCAGCTACTCGGGAGGCTGAGGCAGAGAGAACTGCTTAAAATCCAGGAGGCAGTGAGCTGAGACTGTGCCATGGCACGCCAGCCTGGGTGACAGAGGGAGAATACATCCAAAAAAAAAAAAAAAAAAAGAGAGAGAAATGACGTGATGCCACTTATTTCCTAACCAGTGGGCAAACATGTAAGATTGGTAGCATCCAATGCTGACAAGGGCATAAGGAAAGGGGTCTTCTTACACACGGCCAATTAGAGTGCAAACTGCTATAACTTTTTGGGAAAGTTATTAGCAATATTTATTGCATTAAAACCACAAGCACCAAAAAAAATGAGCAAAGGATCTGAGCAGATACCTCACTGAATAAAATATAATACAGATGGGAAATTTTAAACATATGCAAAGACGATCTACATCTTTTGACATTAGGGAATTCGAAATTACAACCACAGTGACATACCATTACGCACCTATTAGAATGGCTAAAATCCAAAAAAGATGATAATACCAAATGCTGGTGAGGATACTGAGCAACAGGACCTCTCACTCACTGCTGATGGGCATAGAAAATCAGATGGCCACTTTGGAAAACAGTTTGGCAGTTTCTAATAAAGATAAACATAGCTGGCCGGGCGCGGTGGCTCAAGCCTGTAATCCCAGCACTTTGGGAGGCCGAGGCGGGTGGATCACGAGGTCAAGAGATCGAGACCATCCTGGTCAAAATGGTGAAACCCCGTCTCTACTAAAAATACAAAAAATTAGCTGGGCATGGTGGCGCGTGCCTGTAATCCCAGCTACTCAGGAGGCTGAGGCAGGAGAATTGCCTGAACCCAGGAGGCGGAGGTTGCGGTGAGCCGAGATCGCGCCATTGCACTCCAGCCTGGGTAACATGAGTGAAACTCCGTCTCAAAAAAAAAAAGATAAACATAGCTATGCCATGCAAGTCAGTAATCATACTCCTAGGTATTTACCCAAATGGTTGAGAACTATGTCCATATGAAAACCTACAAGCAAATATTTTTAACAGCTTTATTCAGAATCACCAAAAAATAGAAGCAACCAAGTTGTCTTCCTATAGGAAAAAGGATGAAAAAAAATTGTGCTACATTCACATAATGCAATATCATTTAGTGATAAAATAATCTAGCAAGCCACAAAAGACATGTATAAAGTTTAAATGCATGTTGTTAAGTGAGAGAAGCCAGTCTGAAAAGGTCACATATTGTATTATTCCAATTCTATGACATTCTGGAAAGGTAAAACTACAGAGACAGTAAAAAGAATAAATGGCGCCAGGGGTTCAGAGGATGTGGGGGGGCTTACATCCTCTGAATAGGTGAAACACACAGGATTTATTAGGCAGTGAAACTATTCTGTATGATACTGTAATGGTGGATACGTGACATTATGCACTGGGCAAGATCCGTAGAACTTTACAACACAATGTGTGAACCTTAAGGTATGTAAAGTGTTAAAAAATCATTTAGGAGGTTAGGACAGAGTGAAGACGGTGACAAAAAGAATCTAACTATATTACAAATGAATGAAACAACCTCACCAAAGATGGTGGAGGAAAAGCTGATACAAGTTTCTAGATGAGCAAAGAAATGAGGCTAGAATGACCCATTAGATCTGTGATCTAGTTCCGTCTCATTCATCCACAGATTATACTTGAAGTCATCAGTATGAACACCTGTTTAGCTTAATAAAGATACAGATGATCACATACAGAAATAACTCTAGATATGTGTATGTACACAGGTTGGTATACACATATATACTACCTTGCTCTGTCAGCTGAGAGGGCCTAGAACGAACCACACCCCAGTGGCAATATGTATACCAAGTGCTTAGATTTCACTTTTTCATACTATTTTCTAATAAAAGGAACCAGGGATCCTTAGAGAAATACCCAACTTGAACAACGAGAACACATGGACACAGGAAGGGGAACATCACACACTGGGGCCTGTTGCGGAGCGGGGGGCAAGGGGAGGGAGAGCATTAGGACAAATACCTGATGTGTGCAGGGCTTCATACCTAGATGGTGGGTTGATGGGTGCAGCAAACCACCATGGCACATGTATACCTATGGAACAAGCCTGCATGTTCTGCGCATGTATCCCAGAACATAAAGTAAAATTTAAAACAATTAAAACAAAGAAATACCCAACTCTAGGACTAGGGCAGAAATATACAGGATGAGCGTGGGGCATCTTATAGTACCAGAAAGTTAAATAAACTGCTAAAACCCAAACAAAAGCAAACCCTACCTTGGTGGAGGTATAACAAAGGGACACAATATCCACAAATCCATACTAATATAAATAGATGATTGAACGAATGAATGAATGAATAAAAAGATAAGTAAATGGAAGAGAACAGATACATCTCCTAGGTAGGGGAATTCCAAACAATTTATGTTGATACTCTCCCTTCAAGGACAGGAGCCTAACTTCTCCCTCTGTAGGAGTGGGCTGCACATAGTGACTTCCTTCCAAACAAGATAGAATAGAATGGCAGAAATAAAGTGACTTGACAGTGAAGAAACCTCACAGCACTACCGCAGCCAGGTGATCAAGGTCAACATCAACAGTGATAAGTTACTGAGGCAGGTGGATCATGAGGTCAGGCATCCCAGACCAGCCTGGCCAACACGGTGAAACCCCATCTCTACTAAAAATACAAAAAATAGCTGGGTATGGTGGCACGCTCCTGTAATCCCAGCTACTCAGGAGGCCGAGGCAAAAAAAGTGCTTGAACCCAGGAGGCGGAGGGTTGCAGTGAGCTGAGATCGCACCACTGCACTCTACCCTGGGCGACAGAGCGAAAAATAATAAAATATATTATTTTTAAAAGGGGGCCAGCTGCAGTGGCTCACGCCTGTAATCCCAACACTTTGGAAGGCCGAGGCGGGCAGATCACCTGAAGTTAGGAGTTCGACACTAGCCTGACCAACATAAAGAACACCCATCTCTACTAAAAATACAAAATTAGCCATGTGTGGTGGCGCATGCCTGTAATCCCAGCTACTTGGGAGGCTGAGACAGGAGAATTGCTTGAACCCAGGAGGCAGAGGTTGCGGTGAGCCGAGATCATGCCATTGCACTCCAGCTTGGGCAACAAGAGTGAAATTCCGCCGCGCACACACAAAAAAAATCATGATAAATCATGTTGATAGTATGTACACTTGATGGGATAGGACGTAGTCTTCTAGCCCATAACCCCAGTCTAATCATGAGAAAAACAACAGACAAATTCCAATAGAGGGACATTCTACAAAATATGTGAGCAGTACTCCTGAAAACTGCCAGAGTCATCAAAAACATGTAAAGTCTACGAAACTGTCACAGCCAAGAGAGGCCTGAGGACACATGAATACTAAATGTAATATAGTTTCCTAATAAGGATTCTGGAACAGAAACAGGAAATTCAACAAAAAATTAAAGACACGTGAATAAAGTACAGATGGACTTCAGTTAATGCTAATGCATCCGTATTGGTTCATTGATTAGAATGAGCATACCATGCTAACATAAGATATTACTAATAGGTAAAACTGAGAGCAGGATATATGGGAACTCTGTACTATCTTCTCAGTTTTTCTGTAAATCTCAAACTATTCTAAAAATCTATTGAAAACACACACAGATACATCCTCTTACTGGCATTCCACTTCTGAGAATATATTTTCTATAAATAAAAGCATCATTGCATAAAAACATTCATACCAGGATTCCAGCACTGCTTGTAGAGGCAAAAAATATGAAGGAACATGAACATCTCGTAACAGAGGAGGATGGCTAAATACATTGTGCTATATGCAGACCATGAAATAATAAATATTATGCAGGTATTAAGAGAGTACAATTAATAGAGGCCTATGTGTTGACTCATGACCATGATGTATTGAGTGAAGAAGGCAAGGTACTGAGTAATTTTATAAAAAATATATGAAAATCAATTTTTTCTTTTTCTTTTCTTTTCTTTTCTTTTTTTTTTTTTTTTTAGACAGAGTCTCGCTGTCACCAGGCGCCAGGCTGGAGTGCAGTGGCGTGATCTCAGCTCACTGCAACCTCTGCCTCCCAGGTTCAAGCAATTCTCCTGCCTCAGCCTCCCGAGTAGCTGAGACTACAGGCGGGTACCACCATGCCCAGATAATTTTTATATTTTTAGTAGAGATGGGGTTTCACCATGTTGGCCAGGATGGTCTCGATCTCTTGATCTCATGATCCGCCCACCTCGGCCTCCCAGAGTGCTGGGATTACAGGCGTGAGCCACCGCGCCTGGCCTGAAAATCAATTTTATTTAAAATATGTGAAAATAGGAAGTATATGAAAAAAATATTTTAAAATCCTTCCATTTTCACATATTCACTTGTCATATATTATTGTTAAGAACATATACTGAGTCCTCTGCTCTGCTGGACATTACCATAAGATCTGAGATCATATATTTAACAAAGCTAACAAAAGTCTGCTCTCCACAAGCTTATATTTGAGTACCTAGATGCTGATAAGTCTTATGGAAATAAACAAGGTGGGTAGGGGCACAGAGTGGTGGAGAGGTGAAATTTAAGAGAGGGATGACCTCACTGAGAAGGGGATAAGTGAAAAAAAGATTTGAAGATGGTAAAGGTCATAAAGATGTTTGGGAAAACCTTCCAAGCAGTAGGAGCGATCATTCCAAAGGCTCTTATGCGGATTCCACCTGGAATGTTAATAGAACAGCAAGGAGGTCAGTGTTTTAGTCGCCTCTCCTGTCTTGTTTCCCATTGTTTCAGTTCATCTTTTAATTGAAGATTTGCTGAAACTGCTGCAGCAGCCAGTTTTGTGCACCTGTAGCCTGAGAGAGCCTCACGACAGCTGCCCTCGGCCTTTGCTTTCTGCCCAGGGCTTGTGGGATGCTGCTGGGATCCTGCACTTGCAGGAGTTAACACTCCATGGGGGAGCCTTGGACCAATGGGGGGTCAGGGGGTCAGAGTGCTGCAATGTCCCCTCTTCTGTTCCTTGGGCTCCTTAACAAGGCCTGGCAGGATGAGTCCCCGGGCCCAGTTACATTGGCTTTTCCTATTTCCTTGTTTTCTTTCCTGTTCCCCACTACTCTCTGGTATCACTTTCCAAAATAAACTCCTAACACACAGTCCCTGTCTCAGACTTAACTTTCTGGGAGGTGCACAGGCTAAGACTGTTTGTAACAGAAGTGGCCTTAGCTAGCAGACCTTCAGAATGAAATTCTGGAACTGGATCAATCGTGGGGCAACTGGCAACAAGGACCCCGCTGCTGGTGGTAAGTGGGGTGGGAGGAAGCCTGGGGAGCTGCAGCAACACGGTCACAAAGCCTTTCTTCAGGGCTGGTTTTGAATGGGGTGCAGGTTTGCTTAGGCAATGCAGTGGCACATGAGCAGTATGGGGCAATGATCACTATGGGGAGTACTGAATAAGCTGGCTCTTAACACCTTTAAATCACTCAAAAAGAGAAAGAAAATGACAGGGTCAAGTTGGCCACCAACAGTCAACAGTGGGAGTCAAAAGTATTGCTGGCAGTATTTAGAGACATTTATCTCCTGCAGACAGGACAGACTGTGCCAAAAAATCAATCTCAGGACTTAAAGAGCAGCAGAGTTACAGAGGGGACAATATCCAGCCAAACAGGTCTCTCATGTCTAAGTCAGGACTATGGTGAGAAAAGAGAAGATTGCTGAGCTCTGGGATAGGGACATCTATGAGAAATAGCCTGAGAATCTGAAATTCTCAAATTTCTCTGAACCTACAGGGCTAGAAGTGACTCAGTTCCATTGCTGTAGGTAACCTGCTTCCTTTACCTGCAGACCCTAAAAATCCTTCAGGTGATGCAGGTGCCTCCATAGGAGGGGGAAGCCTGTCCTTAGATTCTATCCCCACCTCCCTCCAGGGTCCACGGACCTATAATAGGATGAGGATGTAGCATTGCCTGAGTAGGGCAATAAGGTTCTTGCTCTGGGAGGAAATAACTGCACTCAAGAATTACAAGACCTGCCTCATAGGGGCCAGCAGCAGTCTCGAGGGGGCTGGGCCATGGCAGTAGTGAAATGTAAGGCTGGAGAGGGGGATATTCACTGATATGGAAGCAGTGCACTGTCCCAAAACTTGGGACTTAAATTTTGACAAGGACACCTGCAGACAGTTCTTTTTTAAATTTTACTTTTAATTTTTATAGAGACAGGGTCATACTCTGTCATTCGGACTGGAGTACAGTAGCATGATCACAGCTCTCTGCAGCCTTGAACTCCTAGGCTCAAGGGATCCTCCTGCCTCAGCCTCCCCAGTGACTGGGTGGCTGGATAATTAAAATAAATTTTTTTTGTAGAGACAGGGTCTCATCATCTTGCCCAGGTTGGTCTCAAACTTCTGGCCTCAAGTGATTCTGCCACCTCAACATCCCAAAATGTGGGATTACAGGCGTGACATACTGTGAGACACTGCCTGTCAAGACAATTTTTTTTTTTTTGAGACAGGGTTCACTCTGTCACCCAGGCTGGAGTGTAGTGGTGCGATCTCAGCTCACTGCAACCTCCGGCTCCCGGGTTCAAGTGATTCTCTCACCTCAGCCTCCTGAGTAGCTGGGACTACAGATGTAAGCCTCATGCCCGGCTAATTTTTGTATTTTTGGTAGAGACGGGTTTCACCATGTTGGCCAGGCTGGTGACAAACTCCTGACCTCAAGTGATGCCCGCCTCAGTCTCCCAAAGTGCTGGGATTACAGGTGTGAGCCACAGCACACAGAAGGCAGTCTTAAATGTGCCGCTGGCTCAGCTCTTTGAAGGTTGGGCGTTTAGTAGATAAGGCAGACATGCTGGAACTGCCTCAGCAGAGTATTGAGGAAGGGGCCTGGGAACTCAAGGAGGCGGAAATGTTAGAAAGGCTCTGTGATGTGGGACTGCAGAACCCGCTGCCTGATTATGTTTCCTTGGAAGGTCCAGAGGACACTCTCTGCACTAAAGAAGTAAGGAGCAGAAAGGAGGCCACTAGCATCTTTGAGAAGCTCATCGCTGGCTGTCCTCTGTGGGTTGGGTAGACAGGCTTGACCTCAGCAGGCTGGAGGTACTACCACGGAACTAGGCTTTCTGGTTCTGATGAAAGTGATAAGATTCCAGAGGGACAGAGGCCAGGTGCGAACAGTGGCAAGGTACCTAAAATTACCATAATGGGATGCACAGCCAGAATACCTTATTTCACAGAAATCTGTGCTAATAATGCACAGATGGGATCTCGCCCTGGAGGTCCTATAGGTGAGACAGAAGGGCAGACAGTGTGTCACCTGACTTGCTTTGCCGGAAGAAACTGAGGGCAAGCAGAAGGTTGATGTCAACTGCTGGAGTGGAAAACGGCAGCTCCTCGCCCAGTTTCTAGATCTAAGTCAGTTACAGTCCAAAGTGTTGCTGAGTCACCTTGAAGGAGGATCCTGCAATGCCACTGTGAGTATTCCTCACTTTTCAAAGGGATCTGTGGCCATTTACCAGAGTAACTGGGAAAAGAAAAATTTACTCAGACTTTTCAAAGGCTATGGCTACAAGGTCTGAGCTGGCACTGATATGTGGGACCCCAAATGCTATCATGGGCTCAGGTTAGAATACCATTTCACAGTGGGCTTAACAGGTCCATGAATCCATTCTTGAGATTATTTCCACCACTTGAGAAGTGCAAAGTGGGATAGATATGCTTAGCATCGGCCGACCCTCACATTGGTTCTATGACCTGTAAAGTAAGAGCCAATATGGCAGAAAGATCCAGATAGAAGCTCCTGAAACCGCTCTTCCTCCCACAACACAATCCTGGTCAAAATAGTAAACCCGAAGCAAAACCGCATCCCAGGAGAAAATGGAGTGATGAGTACCACCATCAAAGACTTAGGAATGCAGAGGTGGTGATCCGCATCCTAACCCCCTCACCTCACCTGGTAGACTGCTATGAACTCAACCCAACTGTAGTTCCAATTGCAGAGATCGGGCTGGATATGCTATCTTTCCTGGAACTGATATACACAGGCTGTGGCACTTGACATGCAACTGTTGACTTGTTGAACATGTTCTTTCCAATTCTAATCAGGAAGTTAGCTTAAAAGCAGTTCACCTTTTGTGGGATGGACAGCAGTTCCCATTCACTGTCTTGCCTGAAGCCTAACTCTCCTGTGCTCTGTCACTATATAATCCACAAGGACCTTAATTGTCTTGATATTCCACTGAATATTATGCTGCTCCACTGTACTGATGACATCATGTTAACTGGATCTCCCAGTGAACAAAAATGGCAAGTACTCTGGATGTCCAATTAAGATATGTGTGTACCAGAGAGTGGGAGGAAACCCTCTGGGGAATGGCATATAAGTGATATTCTAGGAATTCAAAGGCCTGGGGCATGATGTGACATCTTTTTTTTTTTTTTTTTTTTTGGTCACAAGGCCTTGTTCTTTCCTCAAGGCTGGAGTGCAGTGGCATGATCATATCTCTCTGTAGCCTTCAATTCCTGAGCTCAAGTGAGCCTCCCACCTCAGCCTCCCAAATAGCTGTGACTACAGGTGGGCACCACCATGCCCTGCTGCCTCCTACTTAAAGGACAAATTGTTGCACCTTGTATCCCCTCCCATTTAAAAAATGGCATTGCTCTTGGTTGGTCTCTTTGGATTTTGGAGGCAGCAGATATAGCCCTTGGGCATTGCTCTGCCTAATTTACCAAGTGATTTAGAAGGCTGCTAACACTGACCCAGCACAAGAGGGAACTTTGCAGCAGGTCAAAGCTGCCCTACTACTGAGGCCATATGACTCGGCATACCCAGTTGTGTAGAGGTGTCTAGCTCCTGACATGTTGGGCCTATGTTCAGTACCTGAACATAGGACGTCAAGTGATTGAGTAACCCAGAGCTGCCCACTGTGTGCTGGATAATAGAGATCCACTGTCCGCTGTACTATGAAACACCTGGAATCAGGCTCCAGCAGGTCTGGAGGGAACAAGCAAGTGACAAACAGAGGTAGCCCATCCTCCCTAGTCACTGTGTTGCTGCCCTGTTGCCTTTCCTTCAGCTTACATGACTGAGGAACAAAGCCTCGTACCTGGCTCACAGGTCTCTTCTGTATTCCTCTCAAGACCCAGCACAGGCCAGTGATGTGCACAGTGGATGCTTGACCTGTTTTACTGACTAACACAGTCCGTGTGAAGTACTGTGAGAAAAGGAACGGTACAATTGTGACGAAAATGAAAAATAACACAGACACAGCCAAGAATAAATGCAGCAACCTAGTGACAGTTATCAAGTCAATTATTTCATTGGTTTTTACGGGTGATCACTTCTGTTGGTTTAAAAATTCTGTGTGGTTTTTTGTTTGTTTAGAGAAAGGATCTCAGTCTGCCACTCAGTCTGAAGTGCAGTGGTGCGATCATAGCTCACTGCAGCCTGGAACTCCTGGCTCAAGCTATCCTTCTGTTTCAGCCTCCCAAAGCGCTGAAATCACAGGAGTGAGCCACTGTGCCTGGCCGGTTTAGAACCTTTCATTATCCCAACAACAACAAAAATAGATATTTCAAAGGTTTTCAACCAGGCAATTTTACCCAAGAGTATTTTTACTAGAGGGACTTTAAGGTTAATAAGCAATAAAGAAAGTTAATAATTAGCAAGAAAATATGCTTGTGGAAAGGAAATCTGTGGCCTAAAATATCAATTCTGCCAAATAAAAAGGCAGATTAAAACATTTTTCAAAATTTAAAGTGAAAGACACAAGCTTTGCCCCTTTAAGAATGCTTCCTTTCAATTCATATAAAAATTACTACTCTTTCTCCCTCCCCCGCTCCCTGCCTCCTTCCTTCATTCCTCCCTCCCTCTCTTCTTTCTTCCTCCCCCCCTGCCTCTGTTCTCCCTCCCTCTGTTCCTTCCTTCCTTCCTTCTCTTCCTCTCTGTCTCTCTCTCTCTTTCTCTCTCTCTCTCTCGCTCTGTTGCCCAGGCTGGAGTGCCGTGGCTCAATCACATCACTGCAGCCTTGACCTCCCAGGCTTAGGTGATCGGTGATTCTCCCATCTCAGCCTCCTGAGTAGCTGGGACCACAGACGCACAAAACCATTCCTGGCTAATATTTGTATTTTTTTGTAGAGTCCAAGTTTCACCTTGTTGCCCAGGCTGGTCTGGAACTCCTGAGCTCAAGTGATCTGCCTGCTTTGATCTCCCAAAGTGTTAAGATTACAGGCGTAAGCCACCATGCCTGGCCAATAATTACTATGTTGGGGGCCCGCCCAGAAACAACCTAGAAAGTTACGAGGGTCAACGGAGACAAAGAAATTAAGAGACAAGAAAGAGTTAGAGTGCGTAAAGGTGGACTCCTAGGGGGCCGATGTGAGTAGGAGGATGCGAAGGCCCTGAGCACTGGAGACCCACACTATTTATTGAGTGTTTAAACAAATGTGTTCAGGAATGTGGAGGGTGAAAAGGAAGGGAAGCATCAAGCAGATGATCTATAGCTATGGCAGTTTGGTATTTCCTTTGAAGGTATAGAGCATGCTCTACTTTAGACACACTCAGTAAACAATCAGAGGAAAAGGCTGCAGCTAGAGCCAGGAAGTCTGGCCACATTCTGGTGCTTCAGAGAGCTCTTCCTTGCTTTGAGCACAGAGCATGGTCTTCCATTAACTCCCAACCTGTGCCAGATAAACAGGTCAGGTGTCAGCCTTTTATTCCCAACATTACTACCTTTTAGTGTAGTTTGGAGTCTTATAATTACGATATGTAATATACACTGTTGGCTAGGCGTGGTGGCTTACACCTGTAATCCCAGCACTTTGGGAGCCAAAGTGGGCGTATCACTTGAGGTCAGGAGTTCGAGACCAGCCTGGCCGATATGGTGAAACCCTGCCCCCACTACAAATATAAAAATTAGCTGGACATGGTGGTGTGCATCTAGCTACTCAGGAGACTGAGGCAGGAGAATCGCTTGAACCTGGGGGGAGGAGGTTGCAGTGAGCCGAGATCACGCCCCTGCACTCCAGCCTGGGCAATAGAGTGAGACCGTCCCCCCCCCAAAAAAAACATGCTGTCCACGTAGAAATTTTACAGGTTAGAAATAAAAATAAGTGGCAAAAAAGCAATAGCATAAAATACATATTTTATCAATGTGAATCATAAAAATCACTTATCTGCTTCGTCCTGCTCTGTGATATTTTGTTTTCTAGAGTCTACCGTGTGTGGCAGGGTGTGTGCAGCGGCAGCAGGACACCGAAAGACAGTGGTAAGTGCTTAATCTCCTCGCAGACTGGGAGTCTTTGAGAAGGTAACCAGCCAGCTTGTTGATTTCTGCTTCTGTTGTTCTTAAAGTATTTGTGTGGCAGCTTTATCACTTAGGAGTTCACCACACAGCAGGAATATCATCTTTCTGGATAAACACATCAAGACTAAGCCAAAAAGTCTTCTCATAAACAAACAAAATAGCCTGTTACTATTTGCAGTTAGTATATTATCTTGTAAAAATAAAATTAAACAGGTCTCCACTTGTTGAATAAATAGGGAGAGATCACGATAAGAGGACTGTTTGGTTTCTATCAGTGTGGGCAAAGGAATGCTCTGTTTTGTCTCCTATGCTGTTGACAACCAGTTTACACAAACTCCCAGCATCTAGGTATACATTAGTAATGAACATCATGGGCCAGATCTCTGCAAGTCTCTAATGAGAACATCTGCAGAGAATGAAAGCCATACCATCCCTCTGGCCCCAAACTGGCAGCTAATATGGCAAACATTTTCTGCAGATGTGTTTCACTTGGCCTGAATGATGTTTAAAATTCTTATAAATGACTTGTCAACATTTTAAGGTCAGGAGATTTCCTTCTCACTAAAAGGAACCACAGGTCTCTGGAGAAATGACTGATCCAGGATGAGCCTGGGACGTTCGGCTGTGCCACACAGTAAACAAGTGCTCAGAGAAGAGTGGGCATCTGTCAGGACACTGGAGCTAGATGGAAGGAGCCCCAGATGCTACATGCATAACAATTTCAGAGTCAAAAAGAATACTGACAGTGATGCTGTATAACATATTGAATTTCTTTTTTTTTTTTTTTTTTTTGATACAGAGTTTTGCTCTTATTGCCCAGGCTGGGTACAGTAGCATGATCTCAGCTCATGATAACCTCTGCCTCCCGGGTTCGAGCGATTCTGCTGCCTCAGCCTCCCGAGTAGCTGGGATCACAGGCGTGTGCCACCACGCCCAGCTAATTTTGTATTTTTAGTAGAGACGGCATTTCTCTATGTTGGTCAGGCAGGTCTCAAACTCCCAACCTCAGGTGATCCACCTGCCTCAGCCTCCCAAAGTGCTGGGATTACAGGCATGAGCCACCATGCCTGGCCAACATATTGAATTTTTAAAAATCCATGAATCCACAGTGATACTAAAAGCCTCGGTGGTGGGGAGAGGGAGAGGAAATCTCTTTTTTTACAGAAAAATGATAACTAATGAGTACAGAAAGAATTATAGGCTGGGTGCAGTGGCTCACGCCTGTAATCCCAGCACTTTGGGAGGCTGAGGCCATCAAATCATGAGGTCAGAAGTTTAATACCCGCCTGACCAACATGGTGAAACCCTGTCTCTACTAAAAATACAAAAATTAGCCAGGCAGGGTGGTGCACACCTGTAATGCCAGCTACTCAGGAGGCTGAGGCAGGAGAATTGCTTAAACCCAGGAGGCAGAGGTTGCAGTGAGCTGAGATCACACCACTGCACTCCAGCCTGGAGGGCAGGGTAAGACTCCATCTCAAAAAAAAAAAAAAAAAAAAAAAAAGAATTATAGAAAAATAACTGTTTTACAATAACTTTTAAATAATTGATTCAGGCAAGGATCATCAGTGATAAAAACTTTTGGGCGATGCCGGGCACAGTGGCTCACACCTGTAATCCCAGCACTTTAGGAGGATGAGGTGGGCAAATCACTTGAGGCCAAGAGTTCAAAGCCAGTTTGGCCACCATGATGGAACCCCAGCTCTACTAAAAATACAAAAATCAGCTGGGCATGGTGGCAGGCACCTATAATTCCAGCCACTCAGCAGACTGAAGCAGGAGAATTGCTTGAACCCGGGAGGTGGAGGTTGCAGTGAGCCAAGATCACACCACTGCACACTCCAGCCTGGGCGACAAAGCGAGACTCAGTCTCAAAAAAAAAAAAAGAAAACCAATGGGTGAAAGTTGTTGGGGAACAAGGTAGTCACAGTTTCAAAATATCACTCCACAGATAACTTATTAATTATAAAGGAGAAAATTATTTTTACAATTGAGAAATATGGCAGAACCATCTTAACCAGGAATTAAAACTGATAGCCTCCAATAAGGGGGCAAAAATGACATCATATACTTCCTGACGGGAGCTAGTGTGAAGGACACAGCTTCGCCCATGCAGTGTTCTTACTGAAGACATTTAACCTGTATCGAATCATGTGGAAACAGCCGGTTAGTCTACGTCGAGGCACATTTGCAAAACAGAGGGACTGGACTTTTCAAAAATGTTGGTATCATGAAAGATGAAATAAGAGAATAAAGAAGGTAGAAACGTCTTTCAGATTAAAGGGACTAAAGAGTCATGCAATGTACAGTGACTGAACAGATCCTGGATTTTAAAAATAACTACATACATTTATAGATATGATTAGTTACATATAGTTATATAACAATTATTGGAACAATATGAGAAATTTGAACATAGACCATATATTAGATAATAGGATTGAGACAATGATAAATTTATTGAGTATAGAAATCATAATGTGATTATGTAGAAGAATGTGTTTGTTTCAGGAGATTAATGCTGAATATTTAGGTAGATGGCTCAGCCAAAAAAGTGTGTGTGTGTGTGTGTGTGTGTGTGTGAGAGAGAGAGAGAGAGAGAGAGATAGAGGCAGGAACAGAGATAACGGAAGTGCAGGCACAGTGGCTCATGCAAGTAATCCCAGGGCATTGGGAGGCTGAAGTGAGAAGATTGCTTAAGGCCAGGAGTTTGAGACCAGCCTGGGCAACATAGTAAAATCCTATCTCTAAAAAAAATATAAAAAATTAGCCAGGCACTATGGCTCACACACCTGTAACGCCAGCAACTCAGGAGGCTGAGGCAGAAGGATCACTTGAGCCCAGGATTTCGAGAATACAGTGAGCCATGATTGTGCCATGGCACTCCAGACTGGCCAATAGAGTGAGACCCTGTCTCTAAAAAGGAAGAATGAAGAAAAGAAAGAAAGGATATGGAGCAAAATTCTAACAGCTGATGAACTAATCTAGCCAAGGATATGCAGGTATTCATGGTACTCTTCTCTCCACTTCTGTATATTTTGATTTTTTCTCAGAATAAGCGGTTGTAGGAAAATCCCCAGGACACTTGACATGAAATTCTGATTTCCAGATTTTTAAAAAAGACTCTAGCTGGGGCTTGGCGCGGTGGCTCATGCCTGTAATCCCAGCACTTTGGGAGGCCGAGGCGGGTGGATCACGAGGTCAAGAGATCAAGACCATCCTGGTCAACATGGTGAAACCCCGTCTCTACTAAAACTACAAAAAATTAGCTGGGCATGGTGGCGCGTGCCTGTAATCCCAGCTACTCAGGAGGCTGAAGCAGGAGAATTGCCTGAACCCAGGAGGCGGAGGTTGCGGTGAGCCGAGATCGCGCCATTGCACTCCAGCCTGGGTAACAAGAGTGAAACTCTGTCTCAAAAAAAAAAAAAAAAAAAAAAGACTCTAGCTGGACATGAGGAGTCATACCCATAATCCCAGCACTTTGGGAGGCCGAGGCAAGAGGACTGCTTGAGTGCAGGAGATTGAGACCAGCCTGGGAAACATGGAGAAACTCCATCTCTACAAAGAATTAGCCTGGTGTGGTGATGCACTCCTGTAGTCCCAGCTATTCAGGAGGCTGAGGTGGGAGGATCACCTGAGCCCTGGAGACTGAGGCTGCAGTGAGCCATCACTGTACCACTGCACTCCAGCCTGGGCAACGGAGTGAGACCCTGTCTTTTTAAAAAAAAAAAAAAAAAAAAAAAAAAAAAGGCAGAGGGTAGCGCGGTGACTCACACCTGTAATCCCAGCACTTTGGGAGGCTGAGGCAGGTGGATCACCTGAAGTCAGGAGTTTGCAACCAGCCTGGCTGACATGGTGAACCCCTGTCCCTACTAAAAATACAAAATATTAGCCAGGCATGGTAGCAGGCACCTGTAATCCCAGCTACTCGGGAGGCTGAGGCATGAGACTTGCTTGAGCCCGGGAGGCAGAGGTTGCAGTGAGCCGAGATCGCGCCACTGCACTCCAGCCTGTGTGACAAGAGCGAGACTCTGTCTTGAAAGAAAAAAAAAAAAAAAGACTGAAAACCCAGCACCCTAGGCTTGCAGTCTGTGGCGCTGAGCAGTGGCTGTCCAGTGCAGATGAGACACGAGGACTCCAGTTTGCCGCAGTCTCTACCTCGCCATCTTGCCCTATATTCAGACTGCTTCCCTCATTTATGTTAACAATGTGATTCCACAGATGTTTGGCCTTGTTAACCTATAATCCATAACAGAAAATGCTTAACTCAGCAAAAATAATTAATAGACATATGTTATTAATCCACCTCAACAAGCCAAGTAAACAATCAGAAGACAGGGAGCCTAGAAATGACCCCTATTAGCAACAGCAGGACTAAATTCTGAAAGATGTCACAGGATTTTCCGCTGAGGTTTTTATTGCGTTAGCAAACACTCCGACTAATATTTGAGGAGCAGAAGCCTTTACGACTTTGAAAGTTCTAATTAGATTCTAATGCTAGGGACCATTCACATGGTACTCTATGAGCATTTAGTGGATATGGCCGTGGCACAGAGCACGTTCAATTAAGCACTTAATAAATGCTGTTGATAACAGGCAACCTTGACAGTCCTACTTCTTACAGCGTGTGCCTGTCACCATGACGGGATGTGCCCAGCAGGACTTCTGGTCTGCTCTTTGGAGCTAGTGAGCCTCATGGGAGACCGTGTGAAGAGCTTTGTCTCCTGAGCTTCTGCTGGCCTCAGTACCATGTTGAAATCCCACACTTCTGCCTTCCCGTCTGTGCTTTCCTCTCTCTATGCTAGTGCTCCCTTTGACCCTCCACTCTCTTGCATCCTTGAGGCTGCTTGACTGCTGTTAGAGGTTTGGCCCACAAGCCCTCTGCTCTCCTCAGCAAAAAATCAGCAAAGCAATGCCAAACAGGGACATAAATCGTAGAGATAAGGTGGGCCAGGCTCCAGGGAGCACTAGAGCTTGCCCAGGGTCGCTCCACAGCTTCGAGCACGATCGAAAACTGAAGTCCCAGGCCTAGCTCAGTGGCTCATGCCTGTAATCCCAGCACTTTGGGAGGCCAAGGCAGGCAGATCATGAGGTCAGGAGTTTGAGACCAGCCTGGCCAACATAGTGAAACCCTGTCTCTACTAAAAATACAAAAATTAGCCAGGTATGGTGGCATGCGCCTATGGTCCCATCTACTGGGGAGGCTGAGGCAGGAAGATCACTTGAACCTGGGAGATGGAGGTTGCAGTGAGCCAGGATTGCTCCACTACACTCTAGCCTGGGCAGCAGAGTAAGACTGTCTCCAAAGAAAAAAAAAAAAAAAAAACCAAAAAGGAAAAGAAACTGCAGTCCTAACTGCAGCCCCTGTCCCTACCAGAAGGCTACTGATGAGAGGAGACAGAGCAAAGAAACGGACGCTCAGAACATTCTGCAAGTTACTACCATTCATAGGAATTAAAATCAAAGACAGCATACTCCTAGCACCCAGGATACACTCAACAGTCCCACTCGCCCACACCCCAAGTACCTTTTTCCATTCCTGTCCCCCTAAAAAGTCATTTTACACAGTTTTTCCTAATCACTTGCCAATGAAATTTTAATATCACAAAAATACTATATATCTGTATATGAACCACATGTATATCTGTGCTTTAAACAATACAAAAGTTAGATTTTTTTGCTACCTGCCAAGAACCAATTTTCACCCTTTATGAGTGATCTTGTTCCCATTATGATTTCCGCATTCCATTGTATTATAATTAATTTTCAAATGGACATTTCCCCTCACACTTATTCTCATCTTTGTGGGTGGCAAACTGTAACTTTGAGCCTTCTAAAATAGTCCCCAGGGTTATGGAATCAGACACGGAAAGAACCGTTGCTCCAGCAAGTCTGTACTCAGCCTTCCACGGAAGCCATGAATCTCACAGCTAAGGCCTTGCTGGAGAAAGGGCAGTATAAATTCTGAGGACCAGTCATTGGGAGACTTCAGAGTATGGTGTTTGCTGTAAAGTGACGGATGGTTCTGGTGTGGGCAAGCCACATGGCATGAACTTGGGGACACAGGGAACTGTGACTGCATTCCAGCTTACTGAGCGGGAGGACTTGGCAAATCATTAACCATCCTGAATCCATTTGTAAAATAGGATAACAATATCTACCTTCTAAGGTTGTCATTAGTGTAATTTGTGCATCCTAGGTAACAACCATACTTGGCAGTTTGTCCAAATCTACTAGGTCCCTTGCCCCTACCTGCCGCAGAGCAGACGATTCCTTCTTCTTGTCTGTTGTTTTTCATGTCTTCTGGAGGGAGAACTGTCACAGACAATGTCCCAGCTGCTGTGTTCAGCCCTTGACTGATGCTGGTCTAATATATTTTAATGCCCCCATACCATCTGCCATAGGTAGAAGATCTACCCAGAGATCCCATAATGACACTGTCCTGTCCTTGACCTCCAACTCCACTAGAAGCATCTACTTTTGCTGCCACTGCAGCTGAAATTCTTTCCTTCCTCTTCCTACCGTTTTCATTCCACAGAGAGAAGGTTCAGCAGCATAGGGGCTTGGGCCTTAGTAACACAATCATTCTAGGTTGGTTGGTTTGTATTTGTTTTGAACCACATAGCCCCCTCCTTGCGGGACACACAGTTATTCCTCCAAGGGGCTGCACTGAGTTCAAGTGCATCCACCTGCTTTATGCAGAACCACTGCCCACTTTCCACCACAGGGCCTGTAATGAATCAACCCATCGTGCCTGACTTCTTGATTTTTTTTTGAGACAGGGTCTTACTCTGTTGCCCAGGCTGGAGTGGTAGTGGCACAATCACAGCTCACTGCAGCCTTGACTCCCAGAACTCAGGTGACCTTCCCACCTCAGCTTCCTGGATAGTTGGGACTACGAGTGCATGCCACCCCACCCAGCTAATTTTTCTATTTTTTGTAGAGATGGGGTTTCATCACATTGCCCAGGCTGGTTTTGAACTCCTGGGCTCAAGAGATCCGCACGTTTGCTTCCTAAAATACTGGGATTGCAGGTGTATGCCATCGTGCCCAGCTCCTAACTTCTTGATTTAAGGTGATTTTCTTTCAGTTACCTTGTCCCTCTCTATAACCTGACTTCCAGTTGTGACCACCCTACCTCTCATCCAATACATCCTTAATATGTTTAAACCTAAGTTATGGAAAGGAGTTGAATTAATGTAGGGTCCATGTTTCATATGCAAACTAGAAGACGGGGAATACCCTGGTAGAAGTTTCACCCCATAGCTTGGAGTCAGCTGTGGATCCTGTTACAGATAGATTAAGGAAAACATACATAAAGAATCTAGCAGTCTTACTCTGTCGCCCAGGCTGGAGCACAGTGGCACGATCTCGGTTCACTAGAGTCTCCACCTCCTGGCTTCAAGCAATTATCCCGTCTCAGACTCCCAAGTAGCTGGGATTACAGGCGCCTCCCACCATGCCTGGCTAGTTTTGTATTTTTAATAGAGACGCGTTTCACCTGTTGGCCTTAAGCTCCTAACCTCAGGTGATCTGCCTGTCTCGGCCTCCCAAAGTGCTGAGATTACAGGCCTGAGCCACCACATCCAGCCTAAATTGTCTTTTTTTATGCAATTATATTTATGGTTAATATGGCTGAGGTCAGTAACTCAAGGTCATAGCTTCAGCAATTCTCTCCCTAGTCCAAAATCAAGTTTTTTTTCTCCACTGGATTTACTCCATTAGCATACAAATGTACTTATCACCTGCGGGGGTGGGGGCAGCTAGATTTTCCTTGCTATTATTCTTCTTAGCAAACAATATATTTTATCATACACTCAGCATATCTCAACAACCTGATCCTGTTGGACCCTGGCTTCCCCCTTCCTCCTCTCCCTGGCCTGTTAGCACCCACCAGGCATCTTGGCCAAGACACTGGGGTTATTAATTACCTGTGTTCCCTTAATACACTGTGCTTTCCCCTTACACATCTTTTCCTAGGATAGAGTGTCTGCCGTGAATGCCTTATCTCTCATTCCGTGTTCCTTAAACATTTCAAAGTTCAGCTCAAACATGTCCCCAACCACTTTATTTTCACCATTCAACAAACACCTAAAGAGTTCTTACCAGGCAAGAGTACGCATGCCCTGCTCACTGGGAACCCAGTCTATCAGGAGTGAGAGCCAAAGGTCAGTTCATCCTCCCTCCCTTCCAAGAGCTGAGCTTCTGAAAGATAGGGTGTACAACTCTGCATAAACATTGTTTTAGGCACAACTGGGGCTCAATGACTACTGAATACATAAATGGAGAAAATAAAATGTTTATTTCCCATACTCTCAATTCACCTACTCGGCAAATATTGACTAAGTATCTTTATTTTATAAGAGACAGGGTCTTACTCTGTCACCCAGGCTAGAGTACAGTGGCCTAATCACAGCTCACCGTGGCCTTGAACTGCTGGGCTTAAGCCATCCACTCGCCTTAGCCTCCTTCCCAAGTAACTAGGGGAATGCCCAGCGTAGTACATGTGTTAGGAATATCACACAACTCTGAAAAGTTACAGCTTTAAGGGACAGACTCTACCTATAATCTAGTCCCACCACTTCATAGACATCAGGGGTGTCTACATCTGTGCACTTTATCTGGAGAGTGAGGTGCTGCATGCTTTGAAATCAGGCTCATGTGCATACAAACCCACCCTTTGGAGTACATCAGTATTCAGTTAAGAGAACACATCTGACTTCCCAATTCATTGGCAAATCCACCTTTCCTAAGAGCTTATTTTGTTAACTATTTTTTTCAATCCAACAATAACATTTGTTGGAGGCCTAGATAGGCCAATGAGTGTGTTTTGGAGATGTAGAGATACAGAGGCAAAGTCTCCATCCTAGAAGAACTCAATCAAGTTGGGGAGCTATCACTGTGAATGTAGTATTGATAAAGTATGGTGAGAGATTTGAAAGGGGAGGTCACAAAAGTAATCTTCAGAATCAGAAAAAGAGTATCTTTTTGCAAGAAACAGATTTTCCTTCAGTAAATGAACCTTTGAAATGTCATGATTACCTCCTCCCCTAGGGAAAGCCTCAGAAAGTGAAAATGCCCGACAGCCTCCCTGTGTACAGAGGGTAAGGGCAGAGTGACCCAGGCAGGAGGATGGTCAAACACTGCAAGTCTCACCCCTTCCTATGAGAGCACTCCCCTGGGGGCCTTTGCAAGCATCCCCTCTCAATAGATAATATCCTGCTGGTTAAGAACATTCCAAACCTAAATAGAAAAGTTGCCCTGTTTGCGGTGGCTCACGCCTGTAATCCCAGCACTTTGGGAGGCTGAGATGGGCGGATCACCTGAGGTCAGGAGCTCGAGACCAGCCTGACCAATATGGTGAAACCCCATCTTTAAAAAAAAAAGAAAAGAAAAGAAAAGAAAAGTTTCCCTGTTATCCACCCATTTCAATTGATCCAAAGCTTGCTACTTCCCATTTAGGTTCCTTATCTAGAAGTGACCCCACACACTTATCCAAGGGCAAAAGATTTTAGAGTGATCTGAAGAAAATGGAGAAGCAAGAATAATAGTAAATCCTCTGAAAGTTTCATTCATCTCTCTCTCACTAAGTGGCTTTTGTCATGTAGTTAGTTATATGGGTCAGAACACAGAGGCCATAACTAAAACAAAGTTGACCTCCATCGTATTCATTACATGTCCCCTTTCACATTGTGATTTGGATTTCATCTGTACAGAAGTTCTGTAAAGAAGTCTCTCCATTAGAGGAAAGAACACTTTCAGCTTGTAATAGATAGCTCCACCCCACGATATCAGGGTATTTTTAGGGTTAACTAATACATATTTGAAAAGTGATCAGGCCAGGCTTGATGGATCATGCCTGTAATCCCAGCACTTTGGGATGGCAAAGTGGGAGGATGGCTTGAGGCCAGGAGTTCAAGACAAACCTGGCCAACATAGTGAGATCCCTTCTCTACAAAAAGTAAAAAAAAAATTAAAAAGTAATCATTTCACTTCTTTAAGAAGAACGCTTCTTTCTAGAAACAGGACATGATGATGCTCAGCAGTAAATACATATGAGGTGTAATGAAAACCTGTGAGCTTCCTAGCAGTCTGAAAACAGGTAAATGATTAATTCTCTTAATAGGCTGAATATACCAATAGAAAATACCTTAGAAGTTTAAAAATCAACAACGCTAGCAAAATTGAATTTTCTTACACCCCAAAACTATCAAATTGTGATGGCCCTTGAAAAGCCAGGCCTACAGGTGGGAGAGAAACTATTGGGAAAAAAATGAAATGTCGCACAGCGTCTCTAAAAGTTAATGCCACCTTACCTGGCACTTTTGTTTCTCCTTTCTAGTTCATTATATAATTAGTGACTTGTGCGCAAACATCCCATTTGTGTCACTGAAGTCAAAAGGCTATCAAGTAGGATATAACCATGTGCCATGACATTCTTTTAACATAACATGACTCATTTTATTTCTTTCATCCCTAAAAATTCACTTAAAAAGTGGAGCCTGTAGTAGTGGCTAGAACCTGTAATCCCAGCTACTCAGGAGGCTGAGGAAGAAGAATGGCTTGAGCCCAGGAGTTCCAGGCTGCAGTGAGCTATGACCACATCACTGCACTCCAGCCTGGGTGACAGAGTGAGACCCTATCTTGAAAAAGAAAAAAGGAAAAGTGAATCAATTACCTTGAGCATGCGGATTTCCCGAAGGGCGATTTTCTTTATGACAGGGTCATCTTCTGATTCCAGAAACCTCTTGATGGCAACAATCTGACCCGTGTCCCTGTTTCTACACTTGAAAACAACTCCATAGGATCCTTCTCCAATTTTCCCAATTTTTTCGTACTTCTCCATCGTAGAGGAATAAATCTTAAAATGGATCGGATCTTCGGTCGGGCGCGGTGGCTGATGCCTGTAATCCCAGCACTTTCGCAGGCCGAGGCAGGTGGATCACGAGGTCAGGAATTCGAGACCAGCCTGGCCAACATAGTGAAACCCCGACTCTACTAAAACTACAAAAAATTAGCCAGGTGTAGTGGTGGGCGCCTGTAGTCCCAGCTACTCAGGAGGCTGAGGCAGGAGAATCACTTGAACCCGGGTGGCGGAGGTTGTAGTGAGCCGAGATCGCCCCTTTACACTCCAGCCCGGGCGACAGTTCGAGACTCTATCCAAAAAAAAAAAAAAAAAAATAAATAAAAAAAAAGATAAGGATCTTCACATTGTTTGAAAACGTCGCTTATAAAATATTGGCACGAACGGACTTTATTAGAGCCCCACCCAACGATGGGTGTTTGTCACGGGTCTAGAACAGAACAGCACACGTTAAGGAATGAGAAGTGGCCCCGTGTCGGCAATGGCAACGCGATAAGGAATAACAGCCTAGAGTTCGCTGCTTGGGGTAACCCGATTTTAATCGCCAGTTAAATACCCTGCAAGTTAAAATGTAACCTGCCTTCCTAAAACAAGCCGAGCTGTAAGACAATCTATCTTTTTAACGCTGTAGTTTATCCGACCTAAGACACATGAGCTGGAGCACGGGGTGGGCGAAGGGCTTCCCCGGTTCTAATTTCGGGTCTCATTTCCCTGCGGCAAGAAGACACCTCCCGCTCCCCGCGGGGGCGGCGGCGAGGCCCGGCCGCAGGAGACCACCCCGCGCCCCGCGCCCGCGCCCGTGCCCCCGGGACCGGGAAGACCTTCCCGCACCGCTACCTGCACCCCGGCCACGCCGCGCAGCCTGGAGCGGCGCCACGTGCTGGCCCGGGACTGCCCGCGCCTCCTTACCGGCGGGGACTCACCGCGCCTCGGCAGTCTGGGCCGGGCCTCGCTCCCGCCTCGCCTTCTCCCTCTCGCCCGGCTCGGCTCGCAGCGGCTCGGCCCGCGATCCCTATGGGAACCGGCCCCCGCCCTGGGTTGGCCTGGGCGGGGCCGCGGAGCCGCGGCTTCCCACCCCGGCCCGGCCCAGCTCGGACACGGTCCCGGCTGCAGGGAAGGGCCCCGGGGGCCTCCGTCCGTCCACGGGAGCTGTCCTGACCGCGGGCCGAGTGTCTGCACTTCCCGCTCCCGGGAGAGCAGACCTGCTAGATTTGCAGACTCCCGCAGGCCGTGCAAAGCGCAGCTGTAACCGCGTCTGCGGGGAAGACGCCTGCGCTAGGGGCCCCTCCTGCGCGGCCCACATTTCCCCGGAGCCGCGGTCCCCACACCTCAGAGCTGCGGTTATTCCCTTTAGTCCCTTGGAGGCCGCTTCTGTGCCGGTGCTGATCAGCGCTGCGGCGTCAGTGAATGAATGAGAGGGAGAAAGGAAAGAAGAGGAAGGCGAGGCCGCAGAAACTGGTTAAAGTCAGCACTTTCCTCCCCCAGCAGGGAAGGTTCCGCTGCAGTCTTCTGCTGTCCGACTCTTTTAGTGTGGGAGGTGGAAGCTTGCAGAGCCTCCCTTAACTGTTTTCGGTTCCTTTCCCCCATCCTTCTCCCAGCCGACTCCTACTGCTCAAGTCTGAGCACGTTGGCGGGAATCGGATGGACCTGGGGAAATCATGAAATCAGGTCAGTTGCCACTGGGCAGACTGCCTCCCACTTTATCATCCGCCCCGTTCCCAGTGCCAGCATCAACGCGGGTACTTGCCCTGGGAGCAGTTCTCGAGGAGAGAAAATTAACACAGTGTCTATGAAACAGGGGCCAATCCCGTGTCAAGCACCATACTACTAAATGTAACTCCAAGTAGGGTTCAGAAAGGAGCCTGGAACTGAGGAGAGAGGGCTGGTGGCTCCTCTGGAAATCCAGTACAGGGAAGACCTAGAGGTGGTCTGTGAACTGAAACTGTTTGCAAATGAGAACCACTGATCTGTTTTCTGTCTCTTTCCTTTTGCCTTTTCCAGAATGTCATAAAAATGAAATCCGACCGTTTGTAGCCTTTTGAGGATAGTGGATCCCCCCCCACCACCCAACCCCAGTGAGCTTTCAGACGAGATTGTAGCCCCAGCTGACAATACAAGTTCAGCCTTGTGAGACCTTGAGTCAGGGGCACCCAGCTAAGCCATACCCGGGTTCCCGAACTCGAGAAGCCGAGTGTTTGCTGTTATGTTTTGGGGTAATTTATTATGCAGCCATATGTATCTAACACAGAGCCTTTTATTAATAGGAGGCTGAGAAAAATCACTTTCATTCCTAGTTTGCTTAGATGTGTTTTCGTTTGCTTTTAAAAATTATGAATGGATGTTGAATTTTATCAAATGCATTTCTTCATCTATTGAGATGATCATATATATTTTCTTTCTTTTCTTTTTTTTAATTGAGAGGGAGTCTCGCTTTGTCACCCAGGCTGGTGTGCAGTAGTGTTATCACTACTCACTGCCTTGATCTCCTGGGCTTAAGCAATCCTCCCACTTCTGCCAGGCCTCAGTAGCTGGAATTATAGGTGTGCACCACCTGATTTTTTTATGTAGTCTGTTGATACAGTGAATTACATTGATTTTTAAATGTTGAACCAACCTTCCGTTCCTGTGATAAACCCAACTTATTTATGATTCTATCATTTTAATATATTGCTGATTTGATCAGTAATATTTTATTGGAAATTTTTACATTCACATTTTGAGAGAGATTGATGTATAGTTTTCTTGTAGTATCTGCTAGTTTTGGTATCAGGATAATGCTGATCTCAGATAATGAGTTGGGAAGTGTTTACCTTCCCTTTTATTTTCTAGAGATGTTTACCTTAAATTGGTATTATTAATTCCTTAAATGTTTGGAAGAATTTTTATTTATTTATTTATTTATTTTCAAGATGGGGTTTCACCATGATGGCCAGGTTGGTCTTGAACTCCTGACCTCAGGTGATCCACCCACCTCAGCCTCCCAAAGTGCTAGGATTACAGGCGTGAGCCACCGTGCCCAACCTAGAATTTTTCTTTTTTTTCGATACAGAGTTTTGCTCTGTCATGCAGGCTGCAGTGCAGTGGCGAGATCTTAGCTCACTGCAACCTCTGCTTTCCAGGTTTAAGCAATTCTCCTGCGTTGGCCACCCAGGTAGCTAAGATTACAGGCATGTGCCATCACTCACGGCTACTGTTTTTTGTATTTTTAGTAGAGACGAGGTTTCAGCATGTTGGCCAGGCAGGTCTCAAACTCCTGACTTCAGGTGATCTGCCCACCTCAGCCTCCTAAAGTGCTGGGATTACAGGAGTGAACCACCGCACCTGGCATTTGGAAGAATTTGCCAGTAAAATCACTTTGGCCTGGAGTTGTCTTTGTTGAAATTGTTGTAATTACAAATTCTGTTTTTAAAATAAAATATAGGGTATTCAGGATGTCTACTTCTTCTTGAGAAAACTTTGGTAGTTTGTGTCTTTTAAGGCATCTATTTCACCTAAATAAATTTATGGTCATTAATTTGTTCAATATAATATTATTACATTATTATCCTTTTAATGTCTGTAAGAGCTATAGTAGTGTTCTAATTTTATTCTTGATACTGGTAAATTTTTTTTTCCTTTTTCCTCACTTTGACTAAGGCCTATCAATCTTATTGATCTTTTAAGGAAACTAGCTTTTGATTTAATTGATTTCCTCTATTGTTTATCTGTTTTACAATTTTACTAATTTCATCTCTTTATTATTTGCTTCCTTCCTTCTGCTTGCTTTGTGTTTACCTCTTTTTTTTTTTTTTTTCTTAGACAGAGTCTCATTCTGTCACCCAGGCTGGAGTGCAGTGGTGCAATCTTGGCTCACTGCAGCCTCTGCCTCCAGGGTTCCAGTGATTCTCCTGCCTCAGCCTCCCAGGTAGCTGGGATTACAGGCATGACCACCACACCCGGCTAATTTTAGTGTTTTTTAGTAGAGACAGGGTTTCGCCATGTTGGCCAGGCTTGTCTCAGACTCCTGATCTCAGGTGATCTGCCCACCTTAGCCTCCCAAAGTGCTAGGATTACAGGTGTGAGCCACCGCACCCAGCCTAGCTACTTTTTCTAGTTTTTTTTTCTTTCCTTTTCTTCTTCTTCTTCTTTTTTTTTTTTTTTTTTTTTAAGATGGAAGCTTAAATCATTAATTTTAGGTGTGTGTGTGTGTGTGTGTGTGTGTGTGTGTGTGTGTAGAGGTCTCACTCTGTTGCCCAGGCTAGCGTACAGTGGCCTGATCACAGCAACCTTAAACTCCTGGGTTCAGGCTCTCCTGTAGCTAGAACTACAGGTTCACACTACCCTACTCAGCTAATTTTTTTTACTTTTTTGTAGAAATGGGGGTATCTCTATGTTGCCCAGGCTGGTCTCAAACTCTTGCCTTGAGTGATCTTCCTGTCTCGGCCTCCCAGAGTGCTGAGATTACAGGCATTAGCCACCATGCCTGACCTATTTTCTTTTCTAACATAGCTTTTTCTTTTTTTTTTTTTGAGACAGCCTTGCTTGGTCACCCAGGCTGGAGTTCTGTGGTGAGATCTAGGCTCATGCAACCTCTGTCTCCCAGGCTCAGCCAATCCTCTTGCCTCAGCCTCCGAAGTAGGTGTGCCACAATGCCTGGCTAATTTTTGTATGATTTGTAGAGACAGGGTTTCACCATATTGCCTAGGCTGGTCTCCAACTCCTCAGCTCAGATAATCTGCCTGTCTCAGCTTCCCAAAGTTCTGGGATTACAAGCATGAACCACCAAAGCTGGCCTTCTAATATAAGCCTTTAATGCCGTAATTTTCCTTGTAAGCACCACTTCAAATACATGACAAAAATCTTGATATATTGTATTGTCATTTTCAGTCAGTTCAAAATATTTTCTTCTTCCTTTTTGTTTTGAGATGGAGTCTCACTCTGTCACCCAGGTTGGAGTGCAATGGTGCAGTCTCGGCTCACTGCAACCTCCGCCTCCCACCTTAAGCGATTCTCCTGCCTCAGCTTCCCAAGTAGCTGAGACTACAGGCACACACCACCACGCCCAGTCAATTTTTATATTTTTAGTACAGACGGGGTTTCATTATGTTGGCCAGGCTGGTTTCCAACTCCTGACCTCAAATGACTCCCCGCTTTGGCCTCCCAAAGTATTGGAATTACAGGCGTGAGCCACCGCATCCGGCCCAAAAATATTTTCCTTGTGACCTCCTTTTTGACTCATGGGTTATTTTTGTAGTGTGTTAATTTCCAACTATTTGGGAATTTTTAAAGATATCTTTCTGTTATTGATTCCTAGTTTAATTCCATTATTTTCAGAGAACTCACTTTACATTACTTAAATTCTTCAGAATGTTTTATTTTGTTTTATGACCCAGAAAGAATATGGTCTATGTTCATGAATGTTTCTTTTTGACAATTAAAAAAATATTTTGAAATGAAGTGAGAAAGTCAGTGTGAATTTTCCCAAAGCTACATCATCTGAAGTTCATACCAGGTTAAATCAAGTTTGTCTGGAAAATTAACTTTATGGACTCCAAGAGGTTCAGTACCCAAAGAGCCTGGAACTGTGCCAGGCCTAGTGGGAGCCAGTGTACCGGTTATTTGTGCCCAAGTAGGCAGTGAACCAGAAAGCTAGCGTGACTTGCAGCTGTAAGTTGTTTGTTTGGAGGAATTTGAAACAAAATATTAGAAAACAACTTGGAAAGGGAGATAAACAGTTGCTGTCACCACTTAGCACAGAAGAGAGAATATCATGTAGACTCTAGTCTAGTGAAATTGACAGCCCTTTCTGCTGGCGGGTGTGACAATGGTTTTGATATCAAAGAAATATAACTCCTGGAAAGTATAGCCCTTGGGAATCTCCGAAATGGTCTGTTATGTGGGGTCTTCTTCTCAAGCCAGTGCAAAGTGAAATAGCATTATATTCTGCTAATAGTGGTCGCTAAAAGTGATTCTCCCGCCTTTGCAGTTCTGTATAATTAGCAAGAACACTTCAGTGTTCCTAAAACAGCACAAACCGTACTGTGGTATTTGAATCATTTAAGGAAACAATAAACATTCAGTGGAGTAACACGTGGTCACAGAAAGAGCCTGAAATTTAGAGTCAGAAGACCAGGATTTCTACCTTCTTACTGGTATTTGATCTTATGCAAGATGATTACTATTGCCTATACAACAACATTATTTAATCAGTGCTTACTTTGTGGCAGGAATTATGCTAAGAATATTTGATACACAAGCCTTACAATAACCCCAGGAGGTAGGCATTAATATTATCCTGAGTTTTCAGATAAGTCTCATTGAGTCAGAGAGAATAAGTAACTAGCTAAGGACACCCGGCTAGTGAGTTGTGAAGTCAATATTGGAAGGCAGGCAGAATGTTTTCTCCTAACCATTTTGCTAATACTGCCTAATGCATTGGAGTGGTTGTCAGGATTATTGAGTTAATGTGCGGGACATTGAGAGTGGACGCAAAGCACTTAAAATGATGCACAGTGTAGCACCTTCCTTCTTTCTTCTAGGCTGCCAAGAAGATGGGTCTTGTCTGTATGCTCCCTTCTAGTGGTAGCTCACCATCTTCATGTGTGTGCAGCTTCAGCACCAGAATGACCTTCCATGAGATTGGGCAGAACACTGAAGCCTCATCTGAGTGCAGGACCCAGGGCCAATGCTTGAAGCTTTTTTTTAATTCAATTATGTTGTAAGGAAAGGGGAGTTGAGTCACTGTTATCTTAAAATGACACTGTACAGCAGCTTGAGGAAATATGTGAATTCACCATTTCTGCTTTAAATGGATTTGGAAAGGAAATTATTTCCAGAATCCATATAGACAACAGTAACTACCATTTAGGGACACATTTCAGGCTCAGTTCCACATGATCTCTGATCTTTATGAAAATCTTACATGGATTTGTTAACTGACTGCGATTATTAATTGGCCTATTTTATAAAAGAAGAAGCTGAAGCTCTGAGAGATTGATCAATAGAGGCAAAGCCACCCTGCCGTAAAGGGCTGAACGCAGGTTTCAAGCCCAACTCCACCTGTTTCCAAAGCCCATGCTCTGGCAATGGTGAATGGAGTTAGAACAACTAAGAATGCCTTGAGGTAGATCCTCTGTCCTTGGATGCCCTAGAGAGCTAACAGTGGGACAGACCTGCTGGCCCAGTCCCAATACACAACATCCTGAAGAGAAGCCAGGTGTCAGGTGCATTCTTCTTGACCAGTCACTGCTAGAATGTTACAAAGCTAGGCATAGAAATAACTTTCCCCTTATCTGGAAACAGAAAAGACTGCTGAATTGGACAGGTGCAGTGGCTTATGCCTGTATTCCCAGCATTCTTAGAGGCTGAGGTGAGTGGATCACCTGAGGTCAGGAGTTCGAGATCAGCCTGGCCAACATGGTGAAACCCCATCTCTACTAAAAATACAAAATTAGCCTTAGCCAGGCATGGTGGTGTGTGCCTGTAGTCCCAGCTACCTAGCAGGTTGAGGCAGGAGAACCGCTGGAACCCAGGAGGCGGAGGTTGCAGTTAACTGAGATTGCACCACTGCATTCCAGCCTGGGTGACAGAGCGAGACTCTGTCTCAAAAACAAAACAAAACAAACCCTGCTGAATCAATGTAAATATGGGAAAATCGATTTAAATTTAAAAGAAGCCGATCATCTCTCTTTTTATATATGGGCTCGGCCAACAGTAAAATAAAGTGTCTTCATTCTCTAATTAACCTTAGTTATTTTGTATGTATTTTTTCTTTTAAATATTTATAGTACTTTTTTTTTTTTTTTTTTTGAGATGGAGTCTCTCTCTGTCACCCAAGCTGGAGTGCAGTGGCACAATCTTGGCTCACTGCAACCTCTGCCTCCCAGATTCAAGTGATTCTTCTGCCTCAGCCTCCTGGGTAGCTGGGATTACAGGCAGGCGCTACCACACCTGGCTAATTTTTGTGGTTTTAGTAGAGACAGTTTCACCACGTTGGCAAGGCTGGTCTCGAACTCCTGACCTGAAGTGATCCACCCGCCTCGGCCTCCTATAGTGCTGGGATTGCAGGCATGAACCACCACACCCGACCTTTATTGTACTTTATATATGGTGAGCTGGTCCTTTTAAAGTACCTTTTCTTCTAAAATCTTTTGTTTCTGAGTCTTTTTTTTTTTTTTTTTTTTGAGACAGGGTCTCACTCTGTCGTCCAGGGTGGAGTGCAGAGTGCAGTGGTGCAAGCAGCTGGGACCACAGGCTTGTGCACCACACCCAGCTAATTTTTGTGTTTTTCATAGAGACAGGGTTTCACCATGTTGGCCAGGCTGGTCTTGAACTCCTGACCTCAAGTGATCTACCTGCCTGGACCTCCCACAGTGCTGGGATTACAGGTGTGAGCCACCACACCTGGCCTCTTTTCTGAGTCTTAACACTGTTTTTGCACTTCCAGGTTTTCTTTTCTTTCTTGTTTTTTCAGGCAGACTTTGGCTCTTGTTGCCCAGGCTGGAATGCAATGGTGCGATCCCGGCTCACTGAAACCTCCGCCTCTCAGGTTGAAGCGATTCTCCTGCCTCAGCCGCCTGAGTAGCTGGGATTATAGACACCTGCCCCATGTCTGGCTAATTTTTTTGTATTTTTAGTAGAGGCGGGGTTTCGCTACATTGGCCAGGCGGGTCTCAAACTCTTGACGTCAGGTGATCTGTCCGCTTCAGCATCCCAAAGTGTTGGGATTGCAGGCGTGAGCCACCACGCCCAGCTGCATTTTTGGGTTTTCAAAGAACCACCAGGACTTTCGACAAGAAACCCACATGCCAGCAGAGCTCGGCAATATTAACACTAAAACCCTGGAATGTTTATGTGGCTAGCCTTGGGCTACCAGTCAGTGAGTCAATGAATATGATCCTCTTCAGGAAATAAGTCTCAAAACCTCAAGATATACATCTGTTTTCCACTTTGGACAGGTGATTGCTAACCATACGTAATCATAAGGCCATCCATGAACATTTCTCCAGTATCAAGACTTCGACATTATTATATTCTAGGGAAAAGCCCTGCAAAGGGTAGATTGATGAGATTGAATAAATAGGAAAGAACATTAATTACGTTCTGAATTTAGCTAAAACAGAATCAGCAGTTTGGAAAACCAACTTTTCCTGCTGACATGTGTCAGACACCATCCTGGGTACTGGAGACTAAGAAGCCACTTTGCCCAGATGAAACCCTGTGTTTCCCTGCACAGCAAACTCTCCTGCCTCGGCACCCAGGGGTGTTCCTCCATGGAGGACACAAGATCGGAGAACTTGGAGGGTTGGTGTTTACACTGTACGTTTTGTTTTTAAAAATACTCCACAAGGGTCTGTGAAGGAGAGAGGGTGCATCTGGCACTTGAGGAAACATACAGAAAATTTAAATCATTCATTCAGAGTCAAAAAGCAAATTTGTGACAACAAACAGGCCTAGAATCTGGGTCTCAATTTCAAGTTGTATTCTGCCCACACTGCTGTACTGTTGGCTTCAAACTAGGTAGCTCTAATTATGGTTAAAGAATTATAAATCTGCCTTAAGGGAACCCAATTTGAAAACAGAAATACCCTTAATATTGTATGACAAAATGGGGAGGAGGGGAGGAAGTATGAATTACTTGCATTTAAAAAATATTTCTCACTTTATATAAATTTCTTTTCATACAGATTATTTCATAAATGCACCTTTTTTTTTTGTTTTTCTTTGAAATGCTTTCATTATATTGTTTTGTGGTAAAAACCACATAACATTAAATTTACTACCTTTTTTTTTTTTTTTTGAGACAGAGTTTTGCTCTGTTGCCAGGTAGTATCTTTACGGCAATGTGAGAACAAACTAATCCATCTATCTATCTTTCTGCCAGTACCACGCCTTCTAAAATACTGTTGCTTTGTAGTTTGCTATAAAGTCAGGAAGTGTGGAGCCTCCAACTTTGTTCTTTTTCAAGACTGTTTTGGCTACTTAGCGCCCCATGAGAGTCCCTGGGAATTTTAGGATGATTTTTCCCCTTAAGAAATGCATCTTTTAAAAAATCGAGTTAATACTGTAAGTCCTGTTATACTTCTCCTCCCTTTCAGAAACTCTGTGATGCTTATTCATTAGTGTCTATATAACTAGTTATATAAACAAAAACCTCTGGCATCCAAGGTACATTTTCCATGACAACGAATGAATTTTTAGGCATGTATTAATCAAAAAAGTCTACATAGTTCCATAAGATTATCTCTAAACTGCATGCATGCCAAGGACTGTGTGAAGGTCAGAGTTACAACCACATGTGAAAGTCCTATTATTGCAAATAGCTTTCATAGGAATGGCTCCTTGTCAAATATTAGTAGTGAGATATTTATTGTGAGGCATCTAAAGTGAATCCACATGTAGGTCTTTGTAAAAAATATGCATTTAAACAATATTCCTCCAAAATAATAAAAGAAATTCTTCACCTTAAACAACCTATTAATTTTTCTACAATATCATCTGACCTGATTTCCCCAACAAGGGGTGAACTCTGGAGCCAGACTGTCTGGGATCAAATCCAGCTCTGCCAGTAACTGTCTGTGAGAACTTGGGCAACTTACTTCACCTCCTGATGCTTCATTTGTGTTGTCTGCAACACTGAAACGAGCTACCTCGTCACGTTCTTGTGAGGATTGAGTGCTAGATCCATGTTAGCATTTACCATCATGACAGTGATAATCCCTGTGTATTATTTTCTGTTCAGGTGAGAAACTTATTTACTACTAATATGTATTCCCTACTTCACTGAAAACAATTTAAAGTTTAGGGATTCATTTCAGGCTTAGCTATCAAAGAAAAACATCCATTTAGTCATTCAGAGTCATAATCCACACGCCCAGCGTTTCTATTGGAGAAACCCAATGCTCCCAATGTCACAGCAGCACTCTTGCCGTCACATCGTGCAGCTGCTCATGGGGGAGTTTTTTCAAAAGAGACAGCACACAGTGGAGGAGCAAAGGCCTGAGAGCCCACCAGACCTGGGTTAATATCTGAATTCTACCCTTTCTTGGCTTAATAAAAACCAGGAAATTTCCTTTGTTTGTTGGCCAAGAATATGTCTAAAATTTGTTTTTCTTTTTAGAGATAGAATCTAGCTCTGGTTGTCCAAGGTAGATTACAGTGACAAAATCACAGCTCACTGCAGCCTTGCATTCCTTGGGCTCAAACAATCCTCCTGCCTCAGCCTCCCAAATAGCTGGTACTACAGGTGTGTGCTGCTACATCTGGCTTTTAAAGTTTTTATTATTATTTATTTTTATTTATTTATTTATTTTAAGATGGGGTTTCACCATGATGGCCAAGCTGGTCTTGAACTCCTGACCTCAGGTGATCCACCCATCTCGGCCACCCAAAGTGCTAGGATTACAGGCGTGAGCCTCCGCGCCCAGCCCAGTTTTTTTTTTTTTTTTTTTTTTAATTAAACTTTCATTTTAAGAGAACTGTAAACATCCAGTTGTAAGAAATCACACGTAGAGGGCCTGGCACGGTGTCTCAGAGCCGTAATCCCAGCACTTTGGGAGGCCAAGGCAGGCAGATCACCTGAGGTCAGGAGTTTGAGACCAACCTGGCCAACACGGTGAAACCCTGTCTCTACTAAAGATACAAAAATTAGCTGGGTGTGGTGGCGTGCACTTGTAGCCCCAGCTACTCAGGAGGCTGAGGCAGGAGAATCGCTTGAACCTGGGAGACAGAGGTTGCTGTGAGCTGAGATCGCGCCACTGCACTCCAGCCTGGGTGACACTGCAAGACTGTCTCAAAAAACGAACACAAAAAAGAAATCACACATAAAGATCTTGTATGCTATTTACCCAGTTTCCCCCAGTAATAATATCTTGCAAGACCGTAGTACAGTATTATAACTGGATATTCACATTGATAAAATCAAGATGTAGAACCATTCAATCATAAGCATACCACATGCTGCCCTTTCCCCTAACCCTGACTTGTGGCTATTGGAGAAGTCTTTCTGTAGGCATATGAGTTTTTTTCTCTTGGGTAAATACCAAGAATTGAAATGGCTAGATTGCATGGTGAATGGAAATTTAACTTTCTAAGGTTACTACTATGTGTTTTCAAAATTGCTGTGTCATTTTGCATTCCCGTCAGCAACATATGAAAGTTTCAGTTGCTCCATATCCTTGCAAGCACTTGATACTGTCAACCTTTTTTTTTTAAAAAAAGAAAAATTATGGGCCGGGCGCGGTGGCTCAAGCCTGTAATCCCAGCACTTTGGGAGGCCGAGGCGGGTGGATCACAAGGTCAAGAGATCAAGACCATCCTGGTCAACATGGTGAAACCCCGTCTCTACTAAAACTACAAAAAATTAGCTGGGCATGGTGGTGCGTGCCTGTAATCCCAGCTACTCAGGAGGCTGAGGCAGGAGAATTGCCTGAACCCAGGAGGCGGAGGTTGCGGTGAGCCGAGATCACGCCATTGCACTCCAGCCTGGGTAACAAGAGCGAAACTCCGTCTCAAAAAAAAAAAAAAAAAAAGAAAAATTATGGTAAATACACATAACATGGAATTTGCCATCTTTACCATTTTTAAGTGTAAGGTTCAGTAGTAACCAATGCTTTCATCCATCTCCAGATCTCTTGTCATCTTGTATATCTAAGTCTCTGTACCCATTAAAGAAAATTCTCCATTCTCCAGAACCCTGGCAACCAGCATTCTATTTTCTGTTTCTATGAATTTGACTACTATAGGTACCTCTTATAAGTGGCATCATACAGCATTTGTCCTTTTGTCACTGGCTTATTTCATTTAGCATAGTGTCCTCAAGGTCAACTGTGTTCGTCTAAGGCATGCATATGTAGCATGATTTCCTTCTTTTTTTTTTTTGTGAGATGGAGTCTCACTCTGTCGCCCAGGCTGGAGTGCAGTGGTGTGAGCTCTGCTCCACACCTGGGTTCGGGCAATTCTTCTGCCTCAGCCTCCCAAGTAGCTGGGACTACAGTTGTGTACCACCATGCCTGGCTAATTTTTGTATTTTTAATAGAGACGGGGTTTCACCATATTGGCCAGGATGGTCTCGAACTCCTCATCCACCTGCCTCGGCCTCCCAAAGTGCTGGGATTACAGGCATGAGCCACCGTACCCACCTCCTTATTTAAGAGTGCATAATATTCCATTTCATGTACATACAACATTTTGTTTATCCATTCATTTTCCAGTGGGCACTTGAGTTGCTTCCACCTATTTTGATTAATGCTGCTATAAACATGAGTGTACAAGTGTCTTTGAGACCCTGCTTTCAATTCTTTTGGGTAGATACCTGAAATAGAATTGCTGGATTGTATGGTAATTCCGTTTTTAATTTTTAAAGGAAATGCTGCTGTTTTACACAGCAGCTGCACCATTTTGCATTCCCACCAAAAGTGTATACAAGGGTTCCAACTCTGGCACATCTTCACCAGCATTTGTTTTGTGTTTGTTTTGATAGTAGCCATTCTAGTGGGTATGAGTTGGTATCTCAATGTGGTTTTCATTTGTATTATGGGTGCTTAGTTGCCAACTGCAGAAGTCTCTTCAGCTTGTTTAAGCAGAAAGGGATTTATTCAAGGATATTAAATAGCTTGAGGAATCTCCAGGAGGGTCAGAAAGTCAGATCTGGAGCCTACACAGCTAGAAACAAAAACAAAACTGTTCGGCAGGACTGCCTCGGCCAGACTTTAGTGCTGCCACTGCTGGCACTGCACCTGGCTCTGCTAACGCCGGATTCGATACACACGACTCTGCATCATTCCTACCCCAAAGGCCAGAGTCCTCTTCACCATCCAAGTAAGAAAAATGGTCCAGGACAGCACCTGCTTCCCTGCGCTGCTTTCAGACTGAGACTTGTGTGAGTAAGTCTGGTTGGGGGAGCCTGCACCCTAGCTGCTAGGTGCTGGGAAAGGGAGTTGGTCTTCTTTGGAGACACCAGATTCACAAAGTGGGAAATTAATATAGGAAGGGTTTTCGAAGACAAATACAAAGCATGAGAAGTATCTACTGTGTTTTTCTATTCTACTTATAAATAGGGATAATTATAGCTGCCTCACTGACTTATTTTGAAGATGAAATGAGATCTCTCATGTAAAATGTTTAACACACTGCCTGGCCTAGAGTAGGTGCCAATAATGTTGATTTTCTCTTTTCTGTCAGTAAAATGTAAGCATCACTTCCTGATGTGACGTAAGGGTATTAGTGTAGGCAGCTGTATAATACAATTTTAGGAACCTCAAAGGAGCTCTATGACCCCCTAATAATTCTATCTAACATAAAATTCCATGTGATTAAGTTTTAATCTTTAGAAGATGCAAGCCACAATTCATAATTCAAGATGAGATTTGGTTGGGGACAAAGGCAACCCATATCAAGGTTGTGAAATTCTGGGGAAGATTTGGGAACCGGACTTTAAGGAATTTAAATGGACACTGTTATTCACTATGGGTTTTCAGAAACCACAAACCGAGAAATAATTATGGACTTGAAAGCTTGACAGAGTCAGTGCTTCATGTAGATCACTTACATGTCAAATGGCCAGGATGCCCTGGCATCCCAGCAGGTGCTCCATGATCAACAGAAATCTCTGGATTCTCTCGGGTCTTTTAGTCATTGTAAGATAATCATGGTGCGGTAACTAATCCAGGAAGACTTAGCTTTAAGAAACATGACCAGGATAAAGTCATATACCCAAATCAAATGTCACATTTACAGTGTGTTAAATCTTAGTATTTTTGCTTTGTAATTTTGCTTAGTAATTAGCAAAATTACTAAGAATATGTGGTTGAATATCATAATGATTTAATGAACTATTTCACTCAAATGTGGTGAGTGGTTTTGCTTTTTTTAAGCTTCACCAAGTGGTTGTTTATAGATATACAGGACATCTGTTGCTTTTAACAAGCCAGCACCTATTTGAGGGGAGAATTTATCTGATAACCAATTAAGTTGAATACATTTCCACATATATATTGACTACTTGGCTGCTATCTTTTGTGGAGTGCCTGCTTGACATCTTTTGCTCCTTTTTCTACCAAGTTGTCTGCCTTTTTCTTACTGATTATAGTTCTTTATTTTTCTGGGAGATCTTTTGTGGCTATATGCAATACAAGTCTATTTTTCCATTCTGTGGCTTATCATTTTTTAAAAGGCATCTTAAGTAGAGAATCTTAATTTTAATAAAGTCTATTTTATCTTTTTTTTTTTTGAGACAGAGTTTCGCTCTTGTTGCCCAGGCTGGAGTGCAATGACACGATCCTAGCTCACTGCAGCCTGTGCCTCCCGGATTCAAATGATTCTCCTGCTTCAGCCTGAGTAGCTGGGATTATAAGCATGTGACACCACGACAGGCTAATTTTGTATTTTTAGTAGAAATGGCATTTTTCCATGTTGGTCAGGTTGGTCTTGAACTGACCTCAGGTGATCCGCCCACCTCAGCCTCCCAAAGTGCTGGGATTACAGGTGTGAGCCACCGCACCCAGCCTTACCAACTTTTTCAGTCAAAACTTAATGTTCTGTTCAAAAAAATCTTTGCATACCTCAAGTTCATGAAGATGTGTTTTAAGTGCTATAGTTTTACAAATTTGAGATTATTTACAATCCATGTGGTATTTGCTTTTGTGTGAGGTAGCAGTCAAAATGTATTTGATTTTTCCATTATTGTTGTCAATACATTTTCAGTATAGTTTTCTGAAAAGGCTTTTCTTTCACTCCACTGCAGTGTACCTTAGTCACACATGAAGTGAAGAAGTCTGGCTGTTTCTGGACTCTTGACTGTACTGCATTTATCTTGTGCTAATATCATACTCTCTTAACTGTTAAAGTAGCTTTATAATAACTCCTGAAATCTGGTAGCCTAAGACTCCCAAGTTTGTTTTTCTTCTTTAATACTGCCTTGACCACTCCTGGCCCTTTGCATTTTATATACTTTGAGAACGAACTTGTCAAATTCCACAAAATAGCTGCTGGGACCACACAGACATTTTTACAATACCAAAGCTCCTAATTCATAAATATGGCATATCTTTCAGTAATGTTGTGCAGTTCTCAGTGTAGAGATCTTGCATCTTTATTTTATTCTTAAGTATTTGATAGGTTTCTATATTGTAAATGGTATTCTTTTTTAAAGTTACATTCTGTTTATTGCTGGTATATATGATTTTAAATTTTGATGGTGCATCCAGCTGCATTTCCAAATTTACTTGCTAACAATTTATTTATTTGCAAATAATGGCATTTATATTCCTTCCTGAACCTTTGATCTTTTAAAGTTTTTGTTTATTGACTAGGACCTTTAGTATGATGACTAATATGTGGTCAGAATATGAATATTTGACGCGTTCTCAACATCAACATAATAAATCCTTAACAAATATTTCTTGCTTTTCTCCTAAATGAGATTCATTTGGAGCAGTCTGATATTCTCAGTAAAACCTAAAATGATCCCTTCTGCTAGTGGTGGTATGGGAGTATTTCTTGGATGTTTGACACAGATACTGGCCACCCCAGCTGACCTTGGCATTTTAAAATTAGGATGTTTCCTTGCTATGAATTATTTTACCACATATTTTGGATGTTAACCACTTATGAGATGTATGGTTTGCAAATATTTTCTCCCACTCTGTTGACTGTTTCCTTTGCTGGGCAGATTTTTGTTTGATGTAATCCCTTGATTTTAATTTTTAGGTATTATCCACTGATTTCCTACTGTGGAAAATGAGAATTTGGTAACTTTCCTTACCTCCACAATACCATGTCTTCTCCCAATGCAGTCGCTGTAATTTTGATTAGATGAATATTTTGTTAACATTATTATGCCATCAACCACTGGTCATTATTTTTCTTTTCTGGCCATTTCGCTTTCCTGGAGTTAACTGCAGTTTTTTGTTTGATTAGTTTTTCTTTAGAATCACCGTCATCACTGATTGAACCCTGGAGCCTTAAAAAGCATCTCCTCCACCCACCTTATGATGCCAGCCAGTATCGGTGGACAGTTCCATGGGAACTGAAGACCCATTTCCTAATCTTTCAGCTTTCTGTCTCAGGGTCTTCTTTGACACTTAAGGAGCCTACTGTGCCCATGTTCAAACTGCCCCATGTGCAAGGAGATAATGCCCTTTGCAGCGACTTGATGAATGAAAAATGACAGTGTGTAGATAAATGCTCCAATCACCTGTCTTTCAAGAGGCAATTCAGGGATCTATTACATAGATTGCTTGAGGACCTGATGGAATCAAGCTCCCATTGTCTACATAGAAATAACCTCAATAAATACACCATTTCTTATATTGACTTTTCCCCTTTCTCCTTCACAATATCACAAGTCTCTCACTCCTAGTTTCTGTGATCTCTGAAATAAACGAAGCCATGCTCTTAACTCAGGCTTTGTTTCAGGAGGAACCTCTTACTTTGCTGGTTGCCTCACTCTCAAGATACCGAGACACATCAGATATTTTATTAATCTTTCTAAAAACGTATTGCCAGGATCTTCTGATGTCCTTCAATATATCTATACCTGGTGTGGTGGTCAACCTTGCATATTCCATCTGGGATTTCTTTCGTTTCTCTCCTGCGCTACATCCCATTACCTGCATCCTATGTCATTTTGTTTGGTTAATACCCTTTTTATGAAGCACATCGTTTAGTAGCTTCTTGAGAAAGGATATATGGGAGGCAAATTGTTTTATACTCTTTATTTGACCTTTATATTACATTTAGTCAGATACAGAATTTTAGGTTGGAAATTTCTTTCAGAAGTTTGAAGGCATTTCTTCTGTTCAAATTTAAAGCTGTTCTGGGCTGGGTGTGGTGGCTCATGCCTGCAATCCCAGCACTTTGGGAGACTGAGGTGGGTCAACTGCTTCAGCTCAGGAGTTTGAGACCAGCCTGGGCAACATGGTGAAACCCTTTCTCTACAAAAATTACAAAAAAATTTAGCTGGGCATGGTGGCAGGCCTCTATAGTCCCAGCTACTCGGGAGGTTGAGGCAGGAGGATGGCTTGAGCTTGGGAGGCGGAGGCTGCAGTGAGTCGAGACTGTGCCACTGCACTCTAGCCTGGGTGACAGGGCAAGACTCTGTCTCAAAAAATAAAAATAAAGATATCCTGATATTCCTTGGTATCTGACCTGATCTTTTTCTCTGGAAATGTAGATCTTCTCTTTGACTCCAGTGTCCTTGAAATTTCACAATGATGTGCTCTGGTAAAGGTCTTTTTCATCCATTGTGTTCTTTCAATCTAGAATCTGATATTCTTTAATACTCGAAAAATTATTGAAACGCTCTAATGATTTCTTCTGTTTTCTTTTTGGAAACAGATTGGATATTAAATCTCCTGGGCTGTTAATTTTCTTAACTTTTTTCTTCAACATTTTCATTTTTAAAATTTTTAAAAAATTTTTTGAGAAATTTCAACTTTATATTCTAAGTCTTCTAATTAAATTATTCAGTTATGCTATCATATTTTCTAAGAGCTCTTTTTGTTCTTTTGAAAGCCAACTTTAAAAGTACTCTGCCCTTGACTCACGGTTGTAACATCCTTCTGAAGATACTTTTTCTTTTGATGTTTTCCTCACCTTGCACAGTCTGTTTCCTCTGTTTTCCCCAGACTACTTTTTCTCTTTCATTTATTTATAATCGCTGGTTGTCTGCTCATTTTTAATAGCACAGGACTAAAAGACTAACTGCAAGCTCTAGATACAATGTGGGATACTGGGTACGCCAACTATGATTTTCACTGAATGTTATCTAGCTGGGCAGTTTAGCCAAGACACGTCTGACATCGAGATCTTAATTAGGTCTTTTCACTTGCATTGGTCAGATTTCACAGAGAAGACTATTCAATATTCTGTTGAAGGATGGTAAAGATCTGGCTGCCAGGATTCCGTAAGAAAAGGAGGATGCTGGCCTTCTTATCCATCATGTAAATATCCGCTGTTTTGAGGATGGTCCCTGTCATCTACTGTATCCAGTATTCTTAACACATCCAAAATAAACAGCCACACACTTATTGAAATCATATCATATGTGCATTTTAAAAGAATAAATAACTTTATATTTCATTTGCATAACATTTTATTGTTTGCATATTGCATAGTGAAAAGAACAGAGTCACATGACTCATGGTCAGGCTCAGCTAGTAACTTGCTGTGCAAAATGGGTAGATCTCTTAACCTTGCTAAACCCTTATTTCCTCATCTCAAAAACGGAGATAATACTTATAGAATTGCTAAATATTGAATGAGATACTTATACTGTCTGTTTTCCTCTTAGTCAAAATAATTCTATAGTTTGCTATTGCTAACTCCTTGTTCATCATCTCAATGTTAACTGTTCTCAATAAATGCATTAAGACAATTGGTACCAATGTAACACTTTAATTTTGGGTATTAACAATAGCAAAAGAAAAACAAACTCAAAAATGATCCTACCCTTTAATATTTTTAGAATACTGGCTTTTAAATACTTATTGATACTATCCCATCAAGAATTCAATTCGTGTAAAGATTTTTTTTTTTCTTCTTAAACCTACTCAAATCGAATACCTACATATGTGAAAAACACAAGATTACATGTGTAATTACTTTACAGTTTCCTCTCTGGCATAATATAAGTAAAATACATATCATGGGCAGTTAAATACTCCCCCCCCAACATTAGGGATGATAATATATATAAAGATTAATTCCTTATGCATTATCCCTAATGTAAAGAAAATCACAGGTATTTTATACTGCTTGTCAAGAATACATACACATGGTAGACACACCTAGACATACACACCCCTTCTAAGAATATTTCAACCATCATTAATATCTTCGGTATCATCCCTTACAACTGTTTGTAGTTGAAAACATAAAACTCCCTTTTAAAGTAATTCTGCATGAAACTGTATTATAAAATACTTTTGTTAAACAAAACTGAATGTGTGTGTTGAACCCCCAAAAACTCAAAGTACTTGACTACTCTTAAAAGATAAACAAAATTCTTGTACATTATAAAAAAATTTAAGCTGCTCTGCAACCCTCCTTTGCTAAAAGTTAGATACATTACACCACTCCAGCAAGAGATTAATAAATAAGGATTAAATATTCTATTTTACAAAAACATACAGAATGGCCAATATAAAAGTGAAAACCTTGCTTGAGAATTTATCAAATTATGTTCATTAAGAAGGAATAAGACATGGTAAAAAATGATCACTAAATTTATCTCTCAAGATAATCACGAGTTATCTAAAAATACCATGGCACCCTTGTTACAAACATTATTGTTTTTTTTTAAAAAAGACTGTGTTTCCTGGAACTAGAGGACTATTTGTCTCATAGCTTTTATTAAGCAAACTTGATATAACCACCACACAGTGGCAAGAAGATAGACTAGCTGTTTCCAGCTGCAGAAAATATTGAATTCTACCCTAAAGTACAGATCATTTGCAATATAACCCACAACAGTTAAAGCAAATCATAGTGCAGTTTGTACTGAATTTCCTTATTTTTGCTTTCAATGGAGTATATTCATTTTCCTGTCACGTGAGATCAGTTTCTTTTGCTCAGTAACTATTTTCATGTCCAGCCAAGATGTAGAGATTGCTGTGTGCAGTAGGATTTTCTGTTGGCCTGCTTTCCAAAACGACAACCCTGTAATTAAACCAAAACAGAGGGCTTAAGAGTAACAGATTTCACACATCAAATACTAAAATCAAACTAGGAAAGAATATCATTGTTCTCATTTCAGTAAGATTACATAAGGATCATAGGTGTACAATCAAATTCAGCTTTACATTTTACAGCTTTAAAACACAGTAAGAATTGATGAAAATAAAATATTGAAGACATTTTGGAATAGTCTCATTATCTTATTCCAACTAAAAAATTTAGGCTGGGTGTGGTGGCTCACATCTATAATCCCAGAACTTTGGGAGGTTGAGGCAGGGGGATCGTTTGAACCTAGGAGTTTGAGACCAGCCTCAGCAAGATGGCAAGACCCCATCTCTACAAAAAAATAAAATAATTAGCTGGGTAGGGAAGCCTGCGCCTGTAGTCCCAGCTACTCGGGAGGCTGAGGCAGGAGAATCCCTTTAGCTGAGGAGTTTGAGGATGCGGTATACTGTGATTGTGATTGTGCCACTGCACTTCAACCTGAGTGAGAGAGACCCCTTCTCAAAAGAAAAAAACCAACAAACAAAATCTGCTTACTCATTTATGCCAACAAAAGGTATAATATAATACTTCAGGAATTTACACTAATAGGAAGAGGATGGAAGAAAAGCCAAGAGAATAAAACAGGGCTCTAAGAGACACTCATCCAAACTGTTCTTCAAGGTATTTGAAATAACTTTTTTAAAAAAGTATGAAATGGGGCCCCTCTCTCTAGTTGCTGAAACAAAAGTAGATAAAAGAATCCAATCAGTGGACTGACAGAAAAAAAAAAAAAAAATCAAGTGCTATTCCAAACATTTTAATTGTGGGGAAGAGAATTTGAGAACAGAACAAAAAATACTATACCCATGTAGAGAAAAATGTCTCTAGAAGGATTACAGGTGGCTCATACCTGTAATCCCAGCACTTCGGGAGGCTGAGGCGGGTGGATCACCTGAGGTTGGGAGTTTGAGACCAGCCTGATCAACATGGAGAAACCCCATCTCTATTAAAAAAAAAAAAAAAATAAAAATAAGTATAAATATATATATATATCTCACAAATCAAGGAGATGCCCATGTAAGAAGATAAGCAGAACAAGGCAGTAGTCTGAAGGAAGTAGTTTTTTAGAGCAAATATGATAGAGTGGAGAGAGAATACAAACAGGGAAGGGAATAGTGAAGGAGAAAGCTCTGGGCGAAGAAGAAAACAAGGGAGAGAAACGGCTTCTGATGCCAAACCTCTACCAAGCAGAACTCTCTCACACTTGGTCTCTTTAAAGGATTATTTGCACCAGGATCAACGATGATCCACAATTTTTTTTTTGTTTTTGGTGAGATGGAGTCTCGCTCTGTCGCCCAGGCTGGAGTGCATCTTGGCCCACTGCAACTTCTGCCTCCCAGGTTCAAGGGATTCTCCTGCTGGGATTACAGGCACACACCACCACACCTAGCTTTTTGTATTTTTTGTAGAGACAGGTTTCACCATGTTGGCCAGGCTGCTCTGGAACTCCTGACCTCAAGTGATCCACCTGCCTCGGCCTCCCAAAGTGTTGGAATTACAGATGTGAGCCACCATGCCCAGTCCACAATTCTTCTGTCAGTCCTTCCTGGTGAAGCAAAGAGGCTCTCATTTTACTCATTCTACTTCCAGAGTCATTTACCAGATGATCCTCAAATTCTCTTTTTGTTGCCTAACTAGTTACTAAGTTGCCATGCTCTATGGGCATATCTTATCTTTTTCTTTTTTCTTTTAGAGATGGAGTCTCGCTCTGTCACTCAGGCTGGAGTGCAGTGGCACAATCTCAGCTCAATGCAGCCTCTCCCTCTCGGGTTCAAGTGATTCTCCTGCCTCAGCCTCCCGAGAATCTGGGACTACAGGCATGTGCCACCACGCCTAGATAATTTTTATATATTTTTAGTAGAGACGAGTTTCACCATTTTGGCCAGGACTGTCTTAATCTCTTGACCTCGTGATTCGCCTGCCTTGGGCTCCCAAAGTGGTGGGATTACAGGTGTGAGCCACTATGCCTGGCCGGGCTTACCTCTTCTATTCGCTGTGGTAGTCATCATTTTTTGAAAAATCCCTGTTGTCCTATAAAACTCTCTTCAAAACTTTTATGAAGTTATAACTCCATTTTCCCCTCCTTCCTCAAGTGTCTAAAACTTAAGCAATGTGAACCTGAAGACCAGAGGTTCTCAATCCTTGTCTCAGGACTAATGTATACCACTCTAACCAACTTTGATGCAGTAACAACTTTTGTGGGTAAAGAAGAAGGAATGGGTATTTTATTAGTTACAGAAGTAGGCAGTTGGGCAACAGAGACCCTGTCTAAAAAAAAATAAGTAGGCAGTAGATTTTAGATATCAAAAGCTACAGCTACTACATTTTTTTTCATGACAGTTTTGCAACTTGTCTTTTACTTGGGATATAAAGAGACCACATAATTCTTTTAAACTTAGACTGACCTTAGGAACAGAATCAAACATTTTCTAATATAAAAGCAAATATCAGGAGGTGCATATTCCTAATAGTTAATGGAAGGCAGCACACCAGGACGAAATGAAGACAAAGGGGCCCAAAACAGCTCTAATGGTACTAGGGACATCAACATCCATATCAACACATTTTGTCTCAGTTGTCTCTAGAATGACAATCCTCACACTGACAAAAGATTACTTAGTCAACTTATTAAAATATTATTCAATCTCTCAGTAAAGACACAGAGAATTTTCTCTAAGTCAATGAGCTTCTAAGAGTTTTGTTTGAAACAATTGCAGACTGACAGTATAAGAGCACGATCTTTGAACTCCCTTGGTAATTAAATTAATACAACCAAACTCTTACCTGTCTGATCCTAATAAGCGGAAAACTCTTGTTTCATCTGAAATCTCCTGGGTAACCTATGAAAGAAAAATACCTATCAGTAACATCTTAGTCCCCATATTACCTTAATAATAATTTAAAATTAATTTAGATAATAATAATTTAAAATTAATTTTAAAATAATTTAGAGCAATTATTAACACAAATAGTTTTTGGTAGACTTAATTCCTCAAATAAAATAAATTTCAGTAAGTTTTTTTGACTGCATATTATTAGAAATGAACCCACATTATGGAACATCTAGTACGGGTCAAGCACTCTACTTAGAAGAACTCTTTATGATATGCATTATAATTCTCATATAATTGAAGAAGAAACTAAGACTCAAAGAGGTTAAATAACTTGTTCAAGGTCATATAATGGGCAGACTCAAGGCCTAAATACAGGTTTGTTGGAATGCAGAGCCCCTCTGGAGGCCAAGGCTTGAGGTCAGGAGTTGAGACCAGCCTGGGCAATATAGTGAGACCCTGTATCTACAATATTAAAAATTTTAGCTGGGCATAGTGGCACATGCCTGTAGTCTTAGCTGCTCAGCAGGCTGAAGTGGGAGGATTGCTTGAGCCCAGGAGTTCAAGGTTACAGTGAGCTATGATCACACTACTGCATTCCAGCTTGGGCAACAGAGCAAGACCCTATATACTCTGCTCTGCTTTCTGCAAAGCTGCAGAGGGTGCTCAGCCATGTGCAGATACTATCCCAAAGTGCCTGCAGTTTGTGGGGGCAGGCCTTCACCAATAGCAGTTGGTGTATAAATGCTCCAGCCTCCTCACCTACAAATGAGTCAATTCTGAGGTGTATTTTACCTCATTCCTCAGTGGTTCCCACTGGATTAAGCCCTGGTTGCTCTTAGTGGGAACCAGCTTCTTAATGTGTTCTTTATTGGCTTTTTGCCCCTCTCCATCCTCCATTCCTCACTCCATCACTTATTTTCTGGAATCTATTCTCAAATAAACTACCTGTATTTGGAGTCCTTGTCTTAGGGTCTACTTTTAGAGTAGATCCACACAAAGACTGTGTAGATATAAAATAAGTTAAAAAAAAAAAAAAGTCCAGTATCAAGGAGTTTGCAGTCTACTTGGAAAAACAGAATTAATAAGCTTGAATCAGAAAATAAATTAGGTGCTATACTAGTTGGAGCTGATTTTCAGAGTATTAAGTTCAGAGATGTTCTAATCACTGTGGACTGCAGTGACTGAATATTATTACTTTATGAAAGAGGTTAAGGCTTCAGCTAGGCCCAAGTTGAAGGATGAGAACATAAGCTAAAAAAGGTAATCAAGATGAGTTAAAAATAGGCAGGGTGTGGTGGCTCATGCGTGTAATCCAGTACTTTGGGAGGCCAAGGCGGGTGGATCACCTGAGGTCAGGAGCTCGAGACCAGCCTGGCCAACATAGTGAAACCCTGTCTCTATTAAAAATACAAAAATTAGCTGGATGTGGTGGCGCATGCCTGTAATCCCAGCTACACAGGAGGCTGAGGCAGGAGAATCGCTTGAACTTGAGAGGCAGAGGTTGCAGTGAGCTGAGATCGTGCCACTGCACTCCAGCCTGGGTGACAGAGTGAGACTCTATCTCAGGAAAAAAAAAAAAAGAGTTAAAAATAGATATTTAGGATATGGAATCAATATTTCACGATATAGTAAGAAATAAGGATATTCGGTAGATTTCTAACCACAGGAATGACAAAATGAAAATAGCATTTAAGAATAATTAACCATATGATAATAAATAGGACTGTAGGTTTCATCAAGTGCAGGGACTTGGTGACATTTAGTGGCATATATCAGTAACTTGATAAACTTATATATTCAAAGACAGCTGATTTATGTCATTTCCTCCTGGAAGCATTCTAATTCTGCATTCACATAAGAGGTGGGAATATTCATTTATATATAAATAAGAGTATAGATAAAACTAAAGATAAATGCAAACAGAAGAAGTTGTTGCGCTTTAAGTAAGTTCACAAATTTGTTAGGCCATCGTTAGAAGAATCACACAAGTACTCACATAAGTGGCAAATATCTTTGTTAGTATTATCTTAGCTAGTAGGACTCATCCTTCAAGTTGGAAGCCCAAATCCTATCTCCTGCATGAAATATATCCTAATTATCTCAGCTAGAAGTGATTTAAAGAGACCCTTCAAATCCAGACTCTATCACTTGACTATTTATGTAACTCTGGGCAAGTTACTTAATCACTCTGTGGCTGTAAAAATGGCAATATAAATAGCATCTACTTCTACTGGGTTATTTTGAGCCTGAAATAAGCAAATATTTGTAAAATGCCCGGAACACAGTAGGTATTATACGAGTTTGATATTATTTGCAGTAATAGTGTCTTGAACATAGTTGGTAGTCAGTAGTTATTAAATGAGTCAATTTTCTTTCTTTCTTTTTTTTTTTTTGAGACAGAGTCTTGCACTGTTGCCCAGTCTGGAGTGCAACGGCGCAATTTTGGCTCACTGCAACCTCCGCCTCCTTGGTTCACACTATTTTCCTGCCTCAGCCTCCCAAGTAGTTGGAATTACAGGGGCACACCACCAAACCCAACTCATTTTTTGTATTTTTAGTAAAGATGGGGTTTCACTATGTTGGCCAGACCAGTCTCGAATTCCTGACCTTGTGATCCCCTTGCCTCAGCCACCCAAAGTGCTGGGATCACAGGCGTGAGCCACTGCGCCTGGCCAATGAATCAATTTTCTTAATTTCCCTTAGTCCTATGCTCTAGTATGTATTAATTTAGATCTTAAAATATATTTAAAAAGAAGCTACATATTTAGAGATTATGGAAAACCCTTATTTAGAAAAGTTTTACAAGCTTAGCAACCATATTTACAAATAACAAATTAAAGAAATCAAATTGTGTAAACCTATATTTTGCAATTCCTAGTGGCCATTGAGAATTTTTAAATATGATACAGAAGTGAATATATTCGAAGGGAAAATACTGGCTCTTTTGTTCTACCAGTTCATAGCATTAAAAGCACTAAACACAGTAATGTAGGTCCAAACAAGAAATGTATAAAATGAGTGTTTCAACATTTAAAATTGTTAGTGCGAATCAGTGGAGGTAATCTGAGAAGGCTTACCTCATCTGACTTGAAGCTTTTACCCTGCATCCCATGTTTCCAGAAAGCCAACACACTGTCTTGAAGACATACTAAAAATGATAAGGGAGAAGTGAAACTAATATAAAGCACAGAGCATTTCACTATTAATTTTCTCTATTTTTAATAAATGATAATTTAAGCCTGTTTAAGTGTCTACTGCAAAATTCCAATGTCTAGACCATTATTTTTCAACATTTTTGTGGCTAAAACATGCCTAAGCTCGAGTAATTTACTGAGGTAGGGTTATGCAAGCTTTCAAAGATAAATATAAAAGTTGTTCATTTAAATATGAACTAACTTCTGATAAGGTGGATGTTGGCATAATTAATTTCTTTTGTCTTAAATGAATAAAATCATAAAAACATATATAACTGGGCTTTTGCATTTAAAACATTGTTGTTTAAATACTGTAACATATTCAGAAGTAGTTTTAAACAAGCATCTTTTATTTATGTTCACATTTTCTGTGTAACAAAAGAAATTAAAAAAAAACAAACCTGACTGGGCATAGTAGCTCATCCCTGTAATCCCCACACTTTGGGAGGCTGAGACAGGTGGATCACCTGAGGTCAGGAGTTAGAGACCACTGAGCAATATGGTGAAATCCCGTCTTTACTAAAAATAAAAAAATTAGCCAGGCGTGGTGGTGTGCGCCTGTAGTCCCAGCTACTCAGGAGCCTGAGACAGGAGAATTGCCTGAACCCCAGAGGAAGAGGCTGCAGTGAGCCAAGATCACGCCACTTCACTCCAGCCTGGGCAACAGAGTGAGACTTCATCACAAAAAAATAAAATAAAACAAATGAAACTAAACTAAACTAAAATAAACCTGCCCCACAATCCAACATTTAACCACACATTGAATATTTAGGATCTGTGAGTCAATTCTTACATAAAATTTGTAGTATTTAACCATTATAAGGTAAGTATTAGAGATAAATAGATGTAGAAAAGCATAGTTAAAGGTGATGGAGAAAAGCCATTGAAAGTTACTTGTTTTTATTACACTATTGGCTTTTTGTAAAAAGTTAATGTAAGAATGTTCTGGGAACATAATTAAGCTCAATCAAAAATAAAGTATTTGACAAAGACAAATCACACGTTTCACTGCAAATAAAAAATCCAGTTACTGATTTTATTTTTAAGAGGTGTTGTAAAGGCATTTTTCCCCAGGAGGATTCTTGTAATTATTCCAAGGTTTATTGGCAAGAAAAGATGGTAGCCTAGGAGGAACAAATTTTTGTGTAACCAAATTACCAAAATAATTTGGCACATCTGAAAAAGTTGAGGTATCAGTGTGTTTCAATGAAAGTGAAGAGGAATTAAGGATTCTAATGTCAGAATCTCTCTCAAAAATATTAGAACCAAACTGGCATGTAATAGCTAGTAGGACATAAAGGAGTAAAAGAACAAACTAGTTTCCAAAATTCCTTTTGTCCTGACATCTACAGTAAGTTTAGGTTTTCTGCTTTAATCAAATAAATTTCCCAATCACAAGCAAAATATTTTCATGTAAAATGTCATACAGGGGCACAAACACTTTTTGTGATAGGGTAGAACTCCGATTGAGAGATATGTATTAATTTTTTTTTTTTTTTAAGAGAGAGGTTTTCACCATGTTGGCTCGATCTCCTGACCTCGTGATCCAACAACCTTGGCCTCCCAAAGTGCTGGGATTACAGGTGTGAGCCACCACACCCGGCCTAAAATATTTTTTAAAAATAAAAAAACTTTCTATGTAATGAAAATCATGTTTTTAAAAGTATATAATTATAGGCCAGACACAGTGGCTCATGCCTGTAATCCCAGCACTTTGGGAGGCTGAGGTGGGCAGATTCCCTGAGGTTGGGAGTTTGAGACCAGCCTGACCAACATGGTAAAACCCTGTCTCTACTAAAAATACAAAATTAGCTGGGTGTGGTGGTGCATGCCTGTAATCCCAGCTACTCAGGTGAATTGCTTGAACCCTGGAGGCCGAGGTTTCAGTGAGCCAAAATTGCACCATTGCACTCTAGCATAGGCAGCAAGACAGAAATTCCAACTCAAAAAAAAAAAAAAAAAAAGTATGTAATTATAAAGTACATGTTATTTTTTATGGCCCAAATAAAAATTGCCACCTTCATTGTAATGCTTTTGATTTATAGTAGAATCATATTATGAAATGTTTAAAAATGTTTCCTCTCATGATTTTTTTCACAAGTTTTGTCACTGCTGGGGAAAATACTGACATATGATCAATGAGCATGCAAACAATGATAAACTGTAATAATTTTCATCATAAAACCAATGAGTATTAGACAGTGAAACATTAACTGACAAGGAAGCAAATTAAATGGCATAAAAGTTTATAAGTCCTGCAAGAACTAGCTATTTATATATAAATAGATCCAAAAGCAGTAATATCAACACAGACCATCCAGAATCTTACATGGCAAAGAATTGTAGCATATCTAACACTGTTATTTCATCACACAAATACCTTCATGATTGGGAAAGAATTGGGAGAAGTATAATTCACTTAATGCAGCAAAGGGAATAATGAACAGAAATTTTAGAAGTGATTATAAGTTTTAAATATTCAGGAAACAACAATAAAAGATTTATTATGATCTCAACCTGCACTGTCCAATATGGGAGGAACCAGCCACATGTAACTATTTACATTAAAATTTGAATTAATTAAAATCTAAAAAACTAGTCATGTTCCAGGTGCTTAAGAGCCACATGTGTTTAATAACTACTGTATTTAAGAGCATAGACACAGAATATTTCTATCTTTACAGAAATTTCCATGAGACAGTGCTGGTCTAGACAACCCTAAGTACAGAATGAATTTTAATAATCGTAAGTATTGCAAACTGATTTATGAAAAAAAGGAGACTTACCTACAGATTCAATGCGAAAATCAAAACTTAACTCAGAGGCCAGTTTCTTACTTGATTTTAATTTTCCTTGTAGATTTACAATTTTTACAAATTCTTAAAAAAAAAAAAAAAAACAAGTCAAGACTGGACATGCAAATCTGCTAAAATAAATGTAACTTGATATATGTGGATTTTACATGGATATCATATAATATTCTTAATAAATTGCAACTCAAGTATACCAAATGGCAAAAAATACTGTAAGAGTGCCTCCACTGTTAAATGGCAATTCTGCTATTATTTTATTATTTTCTTTTTTATACAGTGTATATTAAATATTTACACTCTCATTTTTTAAAAAGCACATTTCTTCTTTAAAAATGGCTACCTTGGTGCTCAAATATTTAGCCATAAGAGGTGATTTTTTCCCCTTACAAATTACACATAAGTAACATTTTTAGTTAAAAAAAAAAAAAAAAGGTAAAATCTTGAATTATGGTTTAACAGAATAAATTCCATTAAAAGAACTGCTTTATCAAGTAGTATACTCAAAATAAACTTAAAAATAGTACTTACTGTCTAAACACACTAAAACGGTATCTCTCTCCAACTGTGTTACATGAATGGAATCTAACTGCTGGCTGCCTTAGGGAGTGAAAAACAGGTTACAATTATACTTTAAAACTTAGAGCCTAGAAAATAAACATAAATTCTGACTTTTGCTGTGATTTAAAATTGGTCTTTGAAATTTAACACAGAATTTATATTTTGTGATATTATCTTTCAAAAAATGCACGTAAATCAATTTAAGAGGACAACTATGTCAAGCATGGCTAATGCAGTTGAAAAAAACCTCAGTACTGCCTTTAATTAACATCTCAGCTAGCTCTCGAAAAGTAAGGTACAAAAATAAAATGAAGCAAAGGTTAAATACGAGGAGGAAAAGATGGATGCTACATATAATAGCTAGATTTTGTTCTATATTTTATATAGCCAATGGGAGATAGAAACAAGATCAATTGGGGAATCACAGCAAATCTTAAAAATAAGCCAGTGATTCAAAAAGGCACAGGATTAATAAAACAATGATTATTTTCTTGGTATAGGCATGTGTTTATAGGTAGGTGGCAGTTCTTTTACAAAGAGGACACTGAGTAACATAATGAACAATATTGTAACAAAATCCTTGCAGGGTACAACTCTCATCACTTTGCTGATATTTAAATGACTGCTTCTAACATCTGCTGATAGGTGTAATAACATTAAAAAATTTTGGTAAAACAATGCATTTTAAGCACTCAGATTGTTTGAATGGTATAGCTGACTCTAAGAAAAAAATTTAGATATTTAGAGCAGTCCTTCTTAATCTTCTTTTTGGGAAGCCTATGCATTGTCTCCCTTGAAAACTTCACATTCAAACATAAACACAGAATTTTATGTAATATTTTGGGGTATTTGTGGACCTTCTAAAGCCTACACATGGTGAAAAATCCAGATCTACAGAATGAATAAACTGTCCCTCAGGTAACACTTCAAAAATAGTTTTTCTTAGTTACTCTATGTTCAGGCATTCACTCAACAAATATTTACTAATGGTTGACCATATGCTAAGGACCATTCTTGGAGATGAGCACATTGCAATAATAAATCAGACTGAGCCTAAGAGAGTCCTGAATAGAAGTTTAACGCTACAACTTGCCAGTTCAATGCATAGCCTCTTAGTTCATACAGAGCATGTTTATAGACCAGTGCATACTGGAGCTGCTTGTACTGAGTTGTTGAATTTTCAGGAATTTTGTGAGCCAAATGACATCAGGATGATAGTTTGAAATTGCCCATGGCTGGAGTATTTGTACCACAGAAATAGGCAACTCTAATAAACAGTTGTACCCCAAAAGCCTATTGTTAGACATTTATTAGGGTATCATTGGTTCATACTGATTCTTATTTTGAAAGTGAATTTAGTGTAGGTTCTATATTATAATGAGTTCTTGTAACTTAGCCTATAAATAATCAAAAGCCAAAGGTTCTTTAATAAGAAGCATTAAGCATCAAACTTATAACACATGTAACAGACTTCTTCGAAAGGCAGTAAAGAATACAACAGTGGTGAGTAATGAAACAGCCATCACTAAAGCTTGCTTGACATATGTAAAAATGGCCTAATAAACCTGGATTATAAATGACCAAATAATGCACCAGCACAACAAACAGGTAACTGGCAAAATGAGACCACTCCCCACCCACTTCACATATTATGCAGATTAAAAAAAATGATTTATTGAAATGATTTGTTCTAATTTTAAAGTCTAGGAATAAACTTCCCATTTTTTTTTTAGATCTTTTACTGAGGTATGTCTGATTTAAATGGAAAGGCTCAGAAGCCACACCTAAGAAGCCTTTTCAAGTCTGAAAATCACATTCAATGATTCTAAAAGTAAGCAGTGATGACAGAATAAAACACGATAAGGGAAGTTCTTTGCTTGAGAAGCTGGTAAGATTTTAAGAACTGCTTAGAACTTGGAGAGGCTGAGGCAGGCGGATCACTTGAGGTCAGGAGTTCAAGACTAGTCTGGCCTACATAGTGAAACCCTGTCGCTATCAAAAATACAAAAAATTAGCTGGGCATGGTGGCGGGCACCTGTAATCCCAGCTATTTGGGAGGCTGAGGCAAGAGAATCGCTTGAACCCAGGGGGCGGAGGTTGCAGTGAGTCGAGATCACGCCACTGAGCTCCAGCCTGGGCAACAGACTCCATCTCAAAGGAAAATGTATTTACTTAGCAAGTCCAAGATTCACTGGTAACAACTAAGACTTTTTCCTGTCAGGAATCATTAAAATTTTCGTTTGTTCAAATAATTTGTATCAAACTACCCCTGACAAATAGAAATCACAAATATATGTACATGATTCTATGGGCTTACTTGGGAAACTATGTTTTGAATATTTACAAGAGCCCACACTGCTGTTTTGCTTCTTTTATATACAAAAGTATCAACATTTTAACATAAGGTAAAAAATACTTACCTGCACCAATTTCTGTAAACCATGAAGATGCAGAATTCAAATTGATTGTCTCAAACTGAACTACCTGATTTGATTCAGTGCCTTTGCTAATAGCTACACAGACCATAGGGTATTCTTGTTCTGGTATCACCAGCATTTCAAAAACATTCAAAGGACTTGGCAAAGGAAAATCAAAGTGCTGAAAAAAATAAACAATAGAGCCATAATTTAGAAAAACAATCTCCCCACTCATAACATTGCTGAATAAAGTCAACAGAAAGACTCCCATCTTCTTCATTTATCTAATTCTGAAAAGGACTACCTCTAAGATGATAAGGATGAATGTTCTATAAAAATGTGCTGCAGAGAACTGGTCATATTAATCTCTATGACTGATAGTTCTGGAAATTTATTAATATCAGTTAAAGAGTAAATTTTAAGAACACAAAAACCCCTAAATCAAATAAACAACTACAAATAACTATAAATGTTCTGACCCTAGATAGCAGTACTGGGATCTTCTAATTTTAGTTTCAGTTATACACCAGCGTTTTCTAAACGAGAAAAATGTGAACAAAATAATACCTTTATCAACATGAATTTCTGCATTGGCTCATACCACTGAAGTAAAACAATTCCAGACTGTAAAGCTCCACAGAGGTATTTATGTCCTGTGTAAGGGTTTCTGACTGAAAAGAAATAAATAAAAAACCAGACACACTCAAAACACTGAATACTTTTATTGTATCTGTTAACTAGGATGACAAGAGTGGGAGGAAAATAAAAGAGACTGTGTCTTTTCTTTTGGTTTCATTACCTTTTCCATTTTATTTTCTTATCTCAATATTAAATTACATACGTTTACTTCTAAACAACTTTAATATACCAGGTTCTTAAACACAGGAACTTTTTAGAAGCACTAATATACAACCTAAAAAGCTGTTTTTTCTGTTCTTCCCTTCCTCTCTTCCTCCATCTTTCCTTTCTCTCTCTCTCTCTTTCGGGAGACAGGGTCTTGCTCTGTCACCCAGGCTGGAACGCAGTGGCACAATAACAGCTAACTGCAGCCTCAACCTCCCAGGCTCAAGCAATCCTCCCACATCAGCCTCCTGAGTAGCAGAGACTACACGTGTATGCCACCATGGCCAGCTAATTTTTCAATTTTTTTTTTTTTTTTTTTTTTTTAAGAGATAGGGGTCTTACTATGTTGCCCAGGCTGGTCTTGAACTCCTGGGCTCAAATGATCCTCCCATCTTGGCCTCCCCAAAAAGCTGTTTCTTAGTAAACTGACTGAAAGAATGAGTTCTGACAAGGTCTAGGAGGCAAATGAAATGCATCTCGTCTTGGTATAGTAGTGTACAGATGTCTACTTAAGATGAAAATAATTTATCTTGTATGTATTAATTCATCTTGACCTTCCTTCACTCAAATCTACAAAAATTCATATTGCTCTTTCCTTCTCCCTAATTTGATTTCCACTGATAATTATAATCACTGATTACAAGAATAGTTATTTGCATTAATCTCTAAAGTATTTTATGAATTTATATCTTAGATTGTAAGCTTCTAGGCCTTTTGTGCATCACACATCTCGGGAATCTGATAACAGATATTGACATGATTCTTCCTAGAAAAATAATCATATAGTGTGCTTATGTTTATAGCACATTTGCGGTTAAATGTTTTTGTTTTAGAGTATGGACTATGCTGTGAAACTATTATGTGGCACAAAGATTATTGTGTAAGTTCAAACAATGTGTAAGATCAAACAAGAGAATAAATAAGAAATTAGGAACCCAAGATCTGAAGTCACTGAACCTGAATCTGATTTCTAAGTTCTGTTACTTACCAGTGACATAATCAGTATTATGGAGTTGTTTAAGGTTTAAACGAGATAATTATGTACTAAAGAATTTAACCTCACCCAAAAAAGACATCTGGTCTCTGTCCTGCTTCTGGGGGGTAATTACTAAGTCTTTGGAATGTCACGCTTGACAGGACTGTCTTTGTCTGGGGGGCTCTGAAGGTCTAGGAGGTCACTGGATAATACAACAATTAATGATTTAGGATAGGGACTGGCCACACTGGATAGTCTTAATGTGAGGGCTAGTCATGCCAGAAATGCCAAAAATGCGATTTTGGGTGGGGGCTTTCGGTCATGCAGCATCAGATGACCTCTAGAGGGGATGCAAACTGAGATCAGCAAGATGGTTATCAATGTCTTTGTGATGAAGCCCCAGTAACAACTCTGAACACTGAGGCTTGAATAAGCTTGTGGTTGGCAATCGTTGTGTGTACTGCCACATATCAATGCTGGAAAAGTAATGCTATCTGTTATTCCAAGGGAGAGGACAACAGAAGCTCCACATTTGGTACTTTTCCTGGACTCTGCCCTATGTACTTCCTCCCTTGGCTGATTTTAATCGGTATCTTTCCGTGTTCTAAATTGTAATCATAACTATGAGTACAGCTGCTTTCAGTAAGTTGTGTGATACCTTCTAGCGGATTTTTTTATTCTGGGGGTAGTTTTGGGAATCTCTCAACTTGCAGTTGGTATCAGAAGTGAGGGTGTTCTTGCGTGAACTGTTCCCTCTAACTTCATAGCTGGCTCAATTCCTGTAAACATGTTCATAAAACACTGGTAGTAACTGGTAGATGGCTAATGTTAAATCAATAAAAACTAGAATATTAGCAAAGATACAGTCTCAGGAAACTATGCTCTGAGAAAACACGAAGGTTGTTATTTCTTTTTTTTTTTTTTTTTTTTTTTTTTTTGAGACAGAGTTTCGCTCTTGATACCCAGGCTGGAGTGCAATGGCGCGATCTCGGCTCACCGCAACCTCCGCCTCCTGGGTTCAGGCAATTCTCCTGCCTCAGCCTCCTGAGTAGCTGGGATTACAGGCATGCGCCACCATGCCCAGCTAATTTTTTTTTGTATTTTTAGTAGAGACGGGGTTTCACCATGTTGACCAGGATGGTCTCGATCTCTTGACCTTGTGATCCACCCGCCTCGGCCTCCCAAAGTGCTGGGATTACAGGCTTGAGCCACCGCGCCCGGCCGAAGGTTGTTATTTCTAAGCATTTCTATGCCATCTATATTCTTGTATTTCAATTCAATGACAGCTTAACTTCTTACTAAAAACAAATTTTAAAAATCTACCCTCCACCTTTCTATTTGATTCCATAAGGCTCTTCAGGTAATTTTGAAGATGTTAAAAGTTTTAACCATTCAGTTTGAGAAATACCATTTACTCACCTATGCAACATTTGTGGCAGCCTTTTGTATCAGGAATCTTTGTTGTTAAAGCAAATTTTCTGAAAACATAAGACAATATAAATGTACTCTATGGCGGTGGTTGTAATACAGTGATTTGTAAATCAGTTGCATCAAAATCAGGCAGAAAGGAGCTTAAAAAAACTGTCTTGGATCCTGACTCCACACTCTCTGATCTAGGACTGAGGAAGGGCCTGATAATCTGTATTATAAAACTTCCACAGTTGATTCTCATGGTCAAGTTCAGAAAACATTGAGCTTTTCCAGATATAAAGCACTTTAGTGTAAACTACCTTTGAAAATTAAGGCAAAGTATTTTACTGGGCAAAGAATACTGGCTATTTTTAAAATAAACACTAATTCCCCTCATTCAGTAGAATCAAAATGATATTTTGTACCTTGGTAGTATGCGGTCTGGAAACCTATGAGTTTGAATATGGGCAGCTAATCCTGGTTTTTTGGCATGTTCAAACAAAGCTATAAGATTGTGAGAGTAGAGTTGAAAGGTTTTTCCTACAAAAGAAAAACAGGTTGCCTTTTAAAGGATCATTTACAGAAGAGAAATACAATTTTTGAGAAAAAGAAAACATATTTACCTTCTAAAATGAGGAGTCCAGTAATGTTCAAAAAGCCAAGCAAAATAGAAAAACACATACAAAAAAACCCTCAGTTAATACTATTTTGAATGACAATAGATAAAATGTTTTTAAATTAATATATAATTTTAATTCATAATATATAAATTAGGTACATTGTAACTAATAGGTGATCTAGGCAGACTAAACCTTAATGATGCCAGCAAAGAAAAAGAAAATGTTAAACACTATTGTACAAAATCCTGTGTTACAGATTGAGTTACAATGATGTACATGTGATTATTTTAACACAATATGAAAAATTCTTTAAAGCTATCTTATCATTATTTCTCTGAGACAGACCTATTTATCAAGAACTTAGCAAATTACCTTGGATTAAAAATCATTGTGAATGAAGTCTTATATAATATAACAGATTGAAATACTTAAAAAGTAAAACCAACCAATATTATAAGCCATGATACAAGGGTAACACGGCTACTATTTCATATAATAAAAAACACGGCTGTATTAAGCAAGACAGATGGATATGGTAAGCATCTTCTGATTTCTCATTATACATGGTATGATAATATATAACAATACAAAACAATATTTATCTCTATTATTAAACATACATATATATACACACACATATGTACAGTTTTATCTTCAACAAAATTATATGTGCTTTCTCAGAACAGAAATATTCTGCCTAGACACTAACCACCCTTCCTTTCTCTACTTCCTCTACAAATAATTTGCTACCCAGCTAGCCGGGCAGCTAGACACACACATACATGCATGTGAATGTTTTCTCCTATTGAGCTTTGCTACTTAAGATGTACCCTGTGTAATTTTTAAGCTTATTTCCCAAAACAAGTATGAGTAGGGGTAAAAGCAGTAAGAGAGTTAGAGAAAAGTTTCTACATATACAATTCATAATTGTTAACTCAAACAGAATTGGCTTTATTTTCATAACAGTAATATGTTAATATTTTACCAAACAAAAGTAAAAAAAGATTTGGAGGAATATTCTTTTGAGGACCCCAGCTTTTTAGAAGCCATTTAACACACAATCAAATATATGTTCTCCATAAACAGTGTCATTAGCTCAAATATACAGATTCTTAAAAATCTTTATTATACAGAAATAATAATAAACTATCTTGTACTCTACTACCAAAATGAAAGCAATCAGTAAACTTCTTGGTAGATCTAAAATATAAGGAAATATTTTTTTCACAGGTAAGAGTTAAAAAAAAAAATCCTTTAACACCACGTATCCACCCATTTACCCCTAATAATAACCTACAAAAATAGGTTACTCTGGAATCTTGTTTAGAAGACTTTAAAGAATCAGTCCAAGACAGTTAATATGTGTCCATAAAAACATGAATGTCACCGACAAACACCTGTATAAGACTACAGTTTACTAAGCACTCTGGATATTATCTCATTTAACTTTCACAACCTCATAAGGCTGTACTATTACCCCATCATCCTCATTTTATAATTAAGATAAATGAGGTGGAGAGAGGGTGACTTGCTCAGTATGGCAGAGAAAGAAGAGTGTGATCCTCTGCTTCTTTCCTGTTACTTCCCAAAGGAGGGCACAAGCCGTGATAGTGATGGTGGAGGAGGTTGAGTGGAAGAGAATGGCCACTAGTGGTAAGCACTGTGATACCCTTCAGGTGTCTAGATGCTGGGTGGGTTTGGAAAGTGCAGCCCTAAATGAAGACAGGATCCCTTCCCAAAGTTTCTTCCCATTCTAGGTGGGTAGCAAATATCGACAAGTCCCAGAGTTACTATCTTAGATTGGTCATCCATAATTACAAATAACATTTAAAAACAGTGCAGATTGAAATTATATTTCTCTGCTTATCTGTGGTTTATTTTTCATCATCACATACATACCTGATAATGACATTAAAGTATTATTGATAACATACAGCCAAGTACACTTCCGTGGAAATAACTAAGAAAAAGAAAAATAAGATAATCAAGATTCTCTCATTGTCATTATTTTAATCTCTTAAATTAAAATACTAATTGAAATAGTATACTATCTAAAATAATATTAAAATAACTATTTTCTAACTCTCAGGTAATTACTAAATCTTTAGGAAAAAAAATCTTTCAACATGAACATGTAAAGAGTACAATTTTACCCCTTTAAATATTTAAATCATAAAAATTAAAATTGGGGCTGACCAAGTTAATTTAAATTAAGATACTTCTTTATTCAATTTGTCTAAATTAATTTTTTTTTTTTTTTGAGACAGAGTCTTGCTCTGTCACCAGGCTGGAGTGCAGTGGTGCAATCTCGGCTCACTGCAACCTCTGCCTCCTAGGTTCATGCAATTCTCCTGCCTCAGCCTCCTGAGTAGCTGGGACTATAGACATGCCCCACCATGCCCAGCTAATTTTTATATTTTAGTAGAGACAGGGTTTCACTATGTTGGCCAGGATGGTGTCAATCTCGTGACCTCGTAATCTGCCCACCTTGGCCTCCCAAAGTGCTGGGATTACAGGTGTGATAAATTAATTTCTTGAGTTAAAACGCCTAATTACCTGTTCCATCGTTGCCTCATGTAGCTCATTGAGATTCAGTGTGTAAATACCATCTTCAGTTCCAAAAATAATGTACTGATCTAAAATAGTTGAGATAAATTACCAGAATATAGTATCATCTTCTGAAATCATTCACTAAAATAATGACTACATTGTAATGGCATTAATAATTTGCCACCTATCCAATCTAAAATAAAATTATTTTCTATAATTTGTATCACCTTCTTTACTTCTTTCCCCAATTCCTTTACTTTTTACTTTTTAATTTTTTTTTTTTTTTTTGAGACGGCGTCTTGCTCTGTAACCAGGCTGGAGTGCAGTGGCGCAATCTCGGCTCACTGCAACCTCTGCCTCCTGGGTTCAAGTGATTCTTCCGCCTCAGCCTTCCAAGTAGCTGGGACCACAGGGGTATGCCATCATGCCTGGCTAATTTTTTGTATTTTTAGTAGAGACGGGGTTTCACCGTGTTGGCCAGGATGGTCTCGATCTGTTGACCTCATGATCCGCCTGCCTCAGCCTCCCAAAGTGCTGGGATTACAGGCTTGAGCAATTCCTTTATTTTTTAAAAGCAGATATATTCTATGTTAGACTAACTCACTCTGACTTTATCTTACTACATAACCCTGCCTTTCAATATAATTTTCGTATTTTAAGATTTTTAAATTATAGTTACAAATTTTTGCAAGATGCCTCAATATTCTTTTGACCAAGGAAACAAAAAGTTAATATAAATTATAAATCATGACACACCAGAAACAATGAGCACACCTAGTATCCAGATCTTGGTTTCTAAATATTACTTTCTATTAAAAAGAACCAGAGCTTCTTGGAGAAAGACTGATTCAAATTCTGGGGCAAGAAAAGTAGATGTTGAGCACAGAAATTGTGCTATGCCAGAAAATAAAGAAGTGCTAAAAAAAATGATGACATTTCAAACAAAAGAACACAGATGTTCCCACTGCTCAAAAATTCTGGAACAATTTAAGTGTGAAAATAAATAATAGAGATAGATAGTCTCTCATGGAATAAAATAAGAATTCATAAGTTTAAACTGATATAAATAAACATGAGTAAGTGGGAAAGAGAAACTGTCAATGGATGTCAATGGATGCTAAACTGAGTGGGTGAAAGTGTGATGAGCAAGAGGATATTTAGTATCTCAGTGCATCTCCATATTAACTACCTACAAATCAGAAAAGGAAAATTAGTAACCTGAGAATGGAGAAAGCTAGTGAACACTACCTTAACCAATGGATCAATATTAACATTGCTAGTATCTGGACAAACTGATAACATGTATCTCCTGATACGATGTACTGAGAAGATGCACAGTAACATTTCTGTGTTATTCCCAGCAAAAATGCATAACCTGATTCAAGCATGAGGACTCATCATACCCCAATTAAGGGACATTCTACAAAATAAGTGCCCTCAAAATGTTGAGATCAGAAGTTGAGGAATTGTTTTAGACTAAAAGAGACAAAAGAGATATGGAAGCTAACTGCAGTATATGATCTTGAATTAGATGATAGACTGGAACAATAAAAATGGGATGGAGACTATAAAAATATTATTGGGACAACTAACATAATCCAACTATGTATTAGAAAGCAGTATTATGCGAATGATAAATTTCCTGATCTTTATAATTGTTCTGCAGTTATATGATTCTTGTTCCTAGGAAATACACCTTGAAGCATAAAGAGTACAGGAGAGGAACATATTTCCAACTTATTCTCAAGTATTAAAAAAAAAAAAGTATACATAGTGGCAAAACAAATGGGGCAAAATTTGATGATTTTTGCCTGATGATTAAATATATAGGAGTTTCTTGTGCTATTTGTATAATTCTTCTGTAAGTTTGAAATTATATCAGTTAAACGGTTACGAACAAGGACAGCAACAACAACTTCAAATTCTTTATTAAAAATATTTTTTTTCAGGCTAGGCACAGGCTAATGCCTGTAATCGTAGCACTTTGGGAGGCCGAGGCAGGAGGATTGCTTGAGCTCAGCCTGGGCAACATAATGAGACCCCATCTCTACAAAAAATTAAAAAAAAAATCAGCTGGAAGAGGTGGTACACACCTGTGGTCACAGCTATTTGGGAGTCTGAGGCAGAAGAATTGCCTGAACCCGAGTTCGAGCTGCAGTGAACTATGACTGAACCACTGCATTCCAGCCTGGGAAACAGAACAACACTCTTTTTCTAAAAAAAAAAAAAAAAAAAAAATTATATGTATGTATATTTTCCTCCATTATACTTTTTAATAGTGGTATTTAAAGCAGATCATTATGACCTGTCTTTATTATTGTATTTAAGTAGAAACAAACATTTCCTGAAATCCTCTACTGACTAGTCTGTTTGCTAGTTGCAAGACACTGGGGTAGCCTTGTTTCTTCCTTGCAACAAAGTGAATATTGGGAGTGATTTATGGTACAAAGGATCACACTGAAAATCGGAGGTGTTAGGTTTGTTTTCAAAGTCACATGGTAATGACAAGAGTGGGAATCCAAACCCAGATCTATTTGATACCAAATTTTTGCCTCTAAAAATGTTTCCTCACTTCAGAAACATAATCTAAATTTTAAAAGAGTTATTTTAATATTATTTCAGACTTACAGAAAAGTTGTAATAGTATAACTAATTCCTAAATAGCTGTAACACAAATTCCACAAATGCTGAAATTTACTACTTCTGCTTGATCCTTCACCTTACATAATTATTTTTTTGTTTTCTGAGCTGTTTAAGATAACTTACGAACATGACGCCTCTTCACTTTGAATTATTTGTGTACATTAAGGATAAAAGGTCATATAACTACAGGACATTAATACTTAAACAATAAACAATGTAATCTATAATCCTTACTGATTGAGATTATAAATTGTCCCAATAATGTCCTTTTATAGTAAAAGAAAATTCTAAATTAAGAATGTAATCAGCTGTGATTTCTCTTTAGTCCTTCAATCAAGAAGTTTCCTTCTTTCTTTCTTTTTTTTTTAAGTCGGAGTCTTGCTCTGTCTCTCAGGCTGAAGTGCAGTGGCACAGTCTAGGGTCACTGCAACCTCCGCCTCCGGGTTCAAGCCATTCTTGCCCCTCAGCCTCTTGAGTAGCTGGGATTACAGGTGCACACCACCACGCCTGGCTAATTTTTGTATTTTTAGTAGAGATGGGGTTTCACCATGTTGGCCAGGATGGTTTCAATCTCTTGACTTCGTGATCTGCCCGCCTCGGCATCCCAAAGTGCTAGGATTACAGGTGTGAGCCACCGCGCCCGGCCAAGAATAGTTTCTATACATTCCTAAATCTAATGCCTTTAAACCAAAACCCTATTAACCTATTTAGGTTGTTGCAGGTTCCTATACCATTAGGTCTCTAAAGTTATATTTTTAAAGTAAACAACTTCAAGTCACTGATCATGAAGATCCTTTTCCCACAATAAATATTTTATTGGAGATGTACATAGAATTCAGACATTTTACCTTTTGTGTCAGGATGTATCCAGGATGTTGCACAATTAATTTTCAAAGGACAGCCATCAAAAACTTTCGAAAAGCATGCTCCCATCTTATTTATAAAGAAAGAAATGTTGACTTATTTGATTAGAAAATTTTATATATTCTTAGAAAATAGCTAACATCATTATGAAATACCAAATTCACTCTTACTTGCATATACTTCTGGTTTCATTCCAAAGCAAAATTCATATTTTGACATAATTAATCCACTATTTTATGGCAAAAATATCAAATTTACCAAAAGATCTACATATATCAATGATATAGTCTAGGAATTTTAAGTTACTACTATTTTTTAGGACCAACAATGATTACTGTGAAACAGTGGATAATTTTATTCAGTAACAGATTAACTCCATAATAGTCATAATGGACAAAAAGACTGATATTTATATTATACACTAGACTCTCAGTGAATAAAAAAGGACAATATATAAACCAACCCATTCACATGATTGGTTTCTATCCCATTCATGGGATCATGGGGTTCCCATTCACAGATAAGTTCCACTGACTGGCTAGGAGAAAAGCATTAATATAAGCTTCCCTGGTTCCTTTTCACTGTATGTAGTCCAATGTCAAAATCACTTTCGGGGTAGAAAGATATTTAATCCACATAATGAAGAGGACACAGTACTATTAATATCATCATATTAAAATTAAACTGGCCTTTGTAGGCTAATCTGAGGACTCAATGCCAGTATTTACAAAAGGTGAATGAAACACTGCCAATTCTAATTCACCCACTCAAATTAGAATACATGATATAATTTAAGAGATATCCAAATGCATCCAATATCTTTGTATTTTATGGTATCTTAACTTTCAAAGGCTCAAGTACTTGATAGCCAATATACTGCTGCTTCTAAAAAGAAAAAAGAGGGCAAATAATTCACATAAAAATATTCCTTACCAGAACTTTTGGCGTGGGTGGAAGGCCATTGATGGCTGGTTTCTATGGGAAAAATAAATTTTAATAGTGTAAGATCTTCTATGCCTTAAAAAAAAACTTTAGACATTTAGAAATTTGGTAACTTGAATTATTGAATTCAACAACCTATGCCCCTTATATGATAAATATAGTAGTATTTACAACTAATTGCTAAATGCCTGTTATACCTACAGGGAAGTCTCGTTTGTCCTTTTTTCGTGGTAACTGTGGTGCTTGTGCTGATCCTTCTGTATTTTCACTCATCAGTTTTGAAATACCATCACCATTTCCTAAAGAGAGTCATGGTTAAAAGTTGAATGACCACACAAATAAGTACTTTCCTTGACAAATTATTTCCCTTTTCCCCCACTACTTGTCTCTCATTTAGATGATCATTTACTGGGGAATATTCTCTATTCTCAGGTAATTTAATTTATCTTTGATGCCTTTCTCTAGATTCTACAGAGGTAGCACTTCATCTTTAGTAGTGGTCTTAATCCAAGTTTGTCCGTATCATAAAGAAAAAAAATCTGACCTACTGCCACAGATATGCAAAGTTTTTCATAACTGAACTTCAATCCACCTTTTTAGTTGTATCTTTCAGTATATACTCTTTAAAAGCTCAAACCTCAACTATATTAGACTGCATAATTCAGATTTCCTGGCTTCAGTGAATTTGATCTACTACTGAAGGCTCACCAAGCCCGTTAACATCCTGCAGGAAGGAACAGGTATGGTTGCTCATGCCTGTAATCCCAGAACTTTGGGAGGCCAAGGCAGGCGGATCACTTGAGCCTAGGGAGTTGAGATCTGCCTGGGCAACATGGCGAAACCCTGTCTCTATAGAAAAAAAAATCCTGCAAGAGCTTACCTTCTTTATTCTCCACCTTTATCTCCCTCAGAAATCTCTGGTCTTCTATTATAATCAGGTAATTATTTCAGGACACACTTACATAAGCTGTCTTTTCTGATGTTATGTATATGTGGGTATAACTTCTGCTATAGACTCTTGAAGTTCTGGAGGGCAGAAACATGCATCCACCCTTCTATATCTTGTAATAAGTATTTAGTAAGGGTTCAAATTTGGATTGAAGTGAACTGAATCTATTTATAGCCCATCCATGTGAAATTAAAGAGCCTTTACAAAGCTTTATGATGTAATACGATTGACTAAAGAAAAAAATATATTTTTTAATAGAAACAAATGATTTTCATTTCAGTTTTCACTTTGATTTATTCACCCAGGTAACAATATCTAGCCATATGTACTCCATGGCTGCTAATACTGCTAGCCATACCAATAGAGGAAGTCTCTGCCAAAGGCCCACAACTTGGGCTACTCTGTCTTCTGAGAATTTGGGGAGCTCTGTTCTCTGAATCAGGACAATGTTTTATGGTTGATGATTTTTCTTCATCCGGAAAGTTGTCTTCAGGGTAAATGCTTATCCTTGGCTAGTGGTACAAAGACAAAAAAGTACTTTAACAGTTAGTTATCATTAGGCATCAGAGTCTTTAGGGAAAGGGAATGCACCTTTTTTTTTTCTTCTATACAGTTCAACTCACTGGGCTAAGTGAGCAAAGTAACAGGTGATTTACTGCCCCAACACAACTATCAACTTGTCATGTGATTTTTAATCAGCCCTAATTCAAAACTGATAAAATTTTTATAACTAATATATCAACAATTCACAAAACAGTAACTAGAAACAATCAAGAAAAATGACTCCACTAACAATGTCAAACTATAATCACAAATAAGAGTGATAAATGATAAACCCTGCTGCCCCTCCCTGTAGTCAAGTAATTTCTTCAATAAGTAATAACCTATTTTTGTCTTTTTCTTTAAATTGAGATGGATCCTTGCCCTGTCACGAAGGCTGGAGTGCAGTTGCCTGATCTCAGCTCATTGCAACCTCCGCCTCCTGAGTTCAAGTGATTCTCGTGCCTCAGCCTCCCGAGTAGCTGGGATTACAGGCACATGCCACCATGCCCAGCTAATTTTTGAATTTTTAGTAGAGATGGGGTGTCGTCATGTTGGCCAGGCTGGTCTCAAACTCCTGACCTCAACTCATCTGCCTGCTTCAGCCTCCCAAAGTGCTGGGATTACAGACGTGAGCCACTGCGCCCAGCCGCATTTTTCTAATAGCTATTAAAAATATTGTATTTCTCATGAAATCTTCTTTACTATGTATTTTACGCCATCATATACTCCTTTTGAAGAAAACTGTATTCATCTAAAATACATTTAAGAAAATTGTGAAAAAAACTGAACAATTATTTAAAAAGTTTAACTATTATTTAAATAAAGATTTAGTGTTCAAAATCATTAAGTAGCTCACCTTAGGAGGTAGGGGAGGTGGTACTGCACGTTTTGAGGTTGATCTAATACCAAAAAAAAAAATGCAATTTAGATGATAAATGACCATAACCAAAAATACAGATACTATCAAATATGTATTAATCAGTTTCTATACAGAGGATATAAAAGACATATCACAATGCAGAGTATAAAATCTTTAGGAAGACCTAAAACCTCAATCATATTGTCAAATTGTATTAATATGTCGATAAAACAAATACTTTAGGCTGGGTGCGGTGGCTCATGCCTGTAATCCTTGCACTTTGGGAGGCTGAGGTGGGCAGATCATGAGGTCAAGAGATCAAGACCATCCTGGCCAACATAGTGAAACCTCATCTCTACTAAAAATACAAAAATTAACTGGGCGTGGTGGCGTGTGCCATATAGTTTCAGCTACTCAGGAGGCTGAGGCAGGAGAATCACTTGAACCTGGGAGGCAGAGATTGCAGTGCACTGAGATCACGCCACTGCACTCCAGCCTTGCCTCAGAGCAAGACTCCATCTCAAAAAAAAAAAAAAGATTTAAAAAAGTGGATGCAAAGTCTTATTTTACTTTATGGTTATGCTTTGCTGTATTTCATAGGTAATAAAAACTAAATTAACTTATTAGTAAAAACTTGATTCAGATTTTTAGAGCTGGGACCTATACATTCAAGTGGGTATACCATCAAACCTTTTGCTACTCAAAGTATGGTCCTCAAATCAGCAGAACTGGCATCACCTGGGAACTTTGCCAAATGTACTCTTTACACCTACTGAGTAAGAATCTTCCTTTTAATAAGTTCTCCAGGTCAAGAAGTTTGAGAAGCACTGGTCCCACACACTTATCCACAGTCATTGCAATAAATCAGGAGGCTTTCAGGATTCTTAGATCCAGACCCAAAGACTGTATTCTATACCAGAGGTTGGCAAACTTTTTCTATGAAGGGCCAGAGAGTAAATATTGTAGGCTTTGAGAGGCATACAGTAGTTTTAACTATGGAACTCTGATGTTATAGTATGAAAGCAGCCATATACGATACATAAATGAATGAGCATAGTTATATTCTAACAAACTTATGGACACTGAAACTTGAATTTCATGTAATTTTCATGTGTAAGAAAATATTATTATTCTTTTGATTTCTTTTCAACCATTAAAAATGTAATTACCATTCTTAGTTTGTGGACTGCCATAGTCTGTTAACCTCAGACACATAGGCCTAATGTGGGAACCTAGGAATCTGTATTTCTGAAGAGCTCTGCAGGCAACTGCAGTGCACAGATAAGAACAACCATGAAGGCCAGCCCCCTCACTTAATTGTTGAGGTAACTATACTGGAGAGACAAAACTGGGGCTTTCTAACTCCATTACAGTACTTTTTCCCCATGATATCATGTGACTCACCTTTTAGTAAATTACCATTACGTAGTATATTCTGATTAAAACAAAACAAAAAACCTTAATGATCAATACATGATGTTTTTGGTAAAAGTCAAAAGCTTTACCTTGATTAAAGGCATAATGTAACTTTTTCAAGAATGCAAATTAAAGCTTATTAGAATAAATCACATGCCCCATACTCTTCTTATGTAATCACATAAAATACAGTTATTAAATTACAAAACAACTTACTTGCCAGTATTTGTACCATCAACAAAAGGATTCCACTGTAACATGAAATTTGGGTCTGATGACAATCCCTTTAAAGATACAGTTTAAAATGTTACTTTGTAACAGATATTAACCATTTTATCTGATTTAAGAAAACATTCCAGTGTCATAATTATTAATCACCTTGGCATTCAATTTTTTAATCTCCAGCTAGATTTGCTTTGTCATTTGACACATTTAGGTCAATGGCTCATTATCAGTTGACTTGAACTTAAGAAATTCCATAAACATACTAAATGTAGCTTCAAATGTGACAAATCTTCTTTATCAATATGTGAGTATATTCCAAAACAAACAGTAAAAGAAAATAACTGAATTATCGGCCTCATTACTCCATTAGCATGGAGAACTAAATATCATATTACTAAATTGTCACAAATTTATTAGTGCTACTTTTTCCTGTTAGCGTGGAAACTGGGGCTTTATCATGCAGCAACATTTACAGTAAGAAGAGCACAACTTCTAAATATTAAGGATGAACTGAATAGGCTAGGTTAGGCTAACTCTAATAGTATCTTGCTTTTTTACTTTTTTCCTTTCATTTATTCTTTTTTTTTTTTTTTAATTTTTTTTTTAAGATGGGGTTTCACTATGTTGGTCAGGCTGGTCTTGAACTCCCAACCTCAGGTGATCCGCCCGCTTGGCCTCCAAAGTGCTTGGATTACAGGCGTGAGCCACCATGCCTGGCTCCTTTTATTTATTTATTTTGAGATGGAGTCTCGCTCTGTCGCCCAGGCTGGAGTGCAGTGGCTTGATCTTGGCTTACTGCAACCTCTGCCTCCTGGGTTCAAGCGATTCTCCCTGCCTCAGCCTCCTGAGTAGCTGGGATTACAGGAACATGCCACCAAGCCTGGCCAATTCTTCTATTTTTAGTAGGGATGGGGTTTCACCATGTTGGCCAAGCTGGTCTGGAACTCCTGACTTCAGGTGATCCGCCCACCTTGGCCTCCCAAAGTGGTGAGATTACAGGCGTGAGCCACTGCACTTGGCCAATTTTTCCTTTTAGATAAGGAAAGAAGTAACTAAACAGTAACTTCAAAATAGAAGCAATAGTTAAAAAAGAAGCTATATTAACAAATAAAATACATTTTAAAAAGGCAATACAGAATGTATAAACCAAACATAATCAGTTCAAAAAAAAAAAAAGGTCCTGAGGGCTTAAAGCTAAGAATCAAATTCCGTGTATTTAATAACATGTAAAACCTTCAAAAGACTAAGGAGGTTAAAATGAATGGCTGAAACAGCATACTACATTTTGCTCTAGTAAAAATACAACTATAAATTTTTAAAAACTTTAATATGGAAAAAATTATCAAAATTAATGCTTAAAAGAGTGTATCACTTTGTTTCCTGATCAAAGTACAACTAACTAAAAAAAAAAAGTTTTCTCAAATCTTAATGTAAAAATAATGTTTTAAAAATTAATCCTTACCATTTCATCCCGTGCTTCTGTTTCTTTTCTCAGAGGAGGTTCAAATTGTAATTTGTCAACTGCAAAATATATAACAGGTATGTACAAGCTCAGTATCTCAAAGGGCTGATCTCAGAAATGTAATGACGAGTTTGTACATAGGGTGGAGGAGGGAGAAAGAAAAGGGGAAAGAAGAGAAGACAAAAATATCTTATTTTTTTACTACTAGAGTACCTCTTTGTTACGCGTACCAAAAGTAAGTAACAAACTGGGTCTTCCTAACATCTCTACTTAACTGTTGGTTGGAATCAGGAAATTACACAAACAGTTCTTTTTGTATAGAAGAGATTTTTAAAAATTCATTAAAAGTAAGTGACTAAGTGAAAGTTTTAATTTTCTCTATGCTGTAGACTGTTTTGAGACAGTTTAAGCTATAGCTTCATGGCAGAAATGAACTAAGAAAACTACCTATAAATTATCTAAAAAGAACAAATGACTTCTGTCAAATTAAATGTCACAATGGCATTCAGGAATCTGATATATTTTGCTAAATATGTATTTTATTTGGTCTAGTCATACTGACTTCAGAATTATTCAAAATATTCAAAGACTAACTTCTTTTGTATAAAATATTCTGGCCAGGCGTGGTGGCTCACACCGGTAATCCAAGCACTTTGGAGGCCAAGGTGGGCGGATCACCTGAGGTTGGGAGTTCAAGACCAGCCTGACCAACATGGTGAAACCCCGTCTTTATTTATTAAATAAAAAATAAAAAGTTCTAAAACAGAGAAAAGGAGGGTTTATTACTTCCTTATAAAGTATTTAAAATTAAAAAAATTTAAAATCCAATGTGACTAAAAGCCCCCCAAATTTTTTTAAACACTCATACTTGCATCATAGAGATGCAAAATTCCTAAATACAATCTCAGCAAACAAAATTCTTTTAAAAGGCACTTTCAAATATGATCCAGTTGTCCTTATCCCTAAAAACAAGACTTGTAAAAAGCAAATACAAAGCACTGACATAATTTATCATATTAAACAAAAACAGCATGTCATAAATTTTTCAACAGAAGTTAGGAAGGTATTACATAAAACATAGTATCTACTTTAAAAAATCTAAAATAAAAAGTCCTTCATCATTAATGACTTATTTAACATAATTTAAAAAAATCTGAATTCAAGAACTACTAACATAATTCATAAAGACTCTCTTTAGTATTTTGAAACAGAGATGAGCTAAAGTTTGTTTTTGTTGACAACCAGAACCACTGGCAAGCAGGCCTAGAGATACATAAATGTGAAAATATTACTTTTTTTTCTTTTCTTGAGATTGAGTCTTGCTCTGTCGCCCAGGCTGGAGTGTACTGTCACAATCTCAGCTCACTACAACCTCCAGCTCTCAGGTTCAAGCAATTCTCCTGTCTCACCTTCCGGAGCAGCTGGGACTACAGGCATGGGCCGCCACGCCCAGCTAATTTTTGTATTTTGAGTAGAGATGGGGTTTCACCATGTTGGCCAGGCTGGTCTGGAACTCCTGACCTCAGGAGTTCCTGACCCCAGGTGATCAGTCCGCCTAGGCCTCCCAAGGTGGCAGGATTACAGGTGTGAGCCACCATGCCTGGCCATTTTTAAATAACAGAAATTGGTCTTACCCTTCTGTATAAACAACCATCTACATGTAACATTTATGTATGTCTGCATGTTTGTGTGTGTACAAACTAAAGCAACTGTTTGGAGGCAAGGCACTATAGACACCACAGGGCTGTGATTCTTTTTTTTTGAGACGTAGTTTTGCTCTTGTTACCGAGGCTGGAGTGCAATGGCGCGATCTCCGCTAACCGCACCCTCCGCCTCCTACGTTCAGGCAATTCTCCTGCCTCAGCCTCCTGAGTAGCTGGGATTACAGGGCTGTGATTCTTAAAGGAAGAAAATACATGGTGTTAAGAGCCTATTTACCCTGATTTACTGCCTGGGGGGCACTTTCCAAACTAGTACACAAGAAAATGGAGCCCAAAGAGAAAGTAACAGTCTCAAAAGGTGAAGGGAACAATGATTTGAATTTGGGACTGCTTAGAAAGAGGGCACAATATCAGAAATAAGAAAGCTGTATAAAGGAGGAACTCCAAAAATATGCAAAGAGGTTTCCTTAAGTCTTTGGCTGAATACCAAGAGCAAAGTAAGACTATGCAAGGTATCTCAGAAAATGGCCAACAGAGCACTGTGCGCTTCTGGAATCCCACAGTACCAGGAAAAATATCTGGCTTTTTACCAGAGGAAAGACCTTGCTGAATACTCTACTAAAACCTGACATAAGCCTCGAAAGGATTAAGTAGACATACCAGGTAATTAACTCTTTAAAGAAAGAGGATAAAATCCAGATGTTCAACACTGTATTACATTGTCCAAGATACAATAAAAAAGAAGCTAGAAAATATAAACCATAATCGGTTGAAAACAAATTAATAAAAATTAACCCAGAGGTGACAAAGGTGTTAAAATGAGCAGACAAGAATTTTAAAACAGCTAATTATAAATATTTTCAAAGATTTAAGAGAAAAGAGAGATACAGTAAGTGAGTAGATAGAATATCTCAGTAGAAAAACAGAAATTATATAATGTGTATGTGTATACAGGTATATTACATATATGACTGGAAGTCTAAATCCAAAAAAACCTTGGCTGAAATAAAATTGACTGAATAGGCTCAATAGTAGACTCAACACTGTAAAAAAGATCAATGAGCTTCAAGTCGGGGCAACAGAAACAAAACTGAAGTACAGTGGAAAAAAAAACAACAAACAACGAAACAAACAAATAAAAAACAACTTATGTGTGGATAAAGGGAGAAGATAGGGAGAGCAAAGCCTCCATGACCTGTGGACAACATCTGGTGTTCCAACATATGTAACTGGAGTCCCAGAAGCAAAGGAGAGAGACTGGGGCAGAAATTTTGAATCAACAGTGACCAAGCATTTTCCAAACTTGATGAAAAATATTAACCTACATATCTAAGAGGCTCGATGAACCCAAGATAGAACACAAAGAAAAAATGCAGTTAGACACATCACAAATTGCTCACAAACAAAAAACCCACAAAAATTTCATATTGCAGTACCTCATCTCCTTTTTTAAAAAACTGAGTTGATGTCATAAATTGGGTTGTAATTGGCAGCTTCAAAAAATATTGATGTAGAAGAACATACAGGTATGTTATACTTCAGGGCTTTTTTTCCCCCCAAAATAGTTATTCTGTCAGTATAGGCTTTTATTTGGCAATTATATGTCTATTTTTAGGATGAATATACCTATTTGGGAAATCTCTGATTACTTCTCTGGAAATAGAAACACTTGTCTCTCTACAACTGTTACTAAGGGGATTTGTAAGACAATACAGATGATTCCTAACTGACGAAGGCTTTACTTACAATTTTTCTGACTTTCTGGTGGTACAAAATTGATATGCATTCAGTAGAAACTGTACTTTGAATTTTGATCTTTTCCCAGACTAGTGACATAAGATATGATACTCTCTTGAGATGATGGACAGCGACAGCAAGCCACAGCTCCCAGTCAGCTACCCTAACGTTAAGTATTCTGAGCATGTTTAAGATGGCTGGGCTAAGTTATGATGTCTGGTAGGTTAGGTGTATTTAATGTTTTTTTGACTTAACGGTATTTTCAACTCACAATGGGTTTATTAGGACGTAACCCCATTGTAAATCAGGGAGCATCTGTACATCTTACTCAATATTTCTATTGCCTTTATCACTCTTAGCCTTGAGGTTAACATAAAAAGGACAAATGGAAATCTCAAACTGAAGTTGGTTAAACTTACAGAAATCCTGAGACTTCCTTAGCCTAAAGGGTTTTTCGTTGTTGGTTTTTCTCCTTTGCCCGAATGACGAGTGAGGGCAGTTCCCCTGGAGCTCATTAACTCTTTCTCAATGAACCAAAATCTGAGCATTCTATACATTTGAAAATACTGCCACCAACTCAAGTTTCTATGTTTATTACATCTCCAGTTATTAACTGAAACTCATAGTACACACAGTTTTCCATTCGAACAGGTTCACGAAGTATTTCCTCTAAAGCAACCTTTATATTAAAATTCAGAGACGGTCTTCTGGAATACTGCCCTCTAACCTCAATAAATAGAATTTTGCCAGGCACTGTTAATAACTAATGCAATGGTAAAATAGGGTGTTGATCCCTGTATTAATGTCTCTCAAATATAGAGACGTAAGCCAATCTTAAATCACTGGAAGACTGTCCCAGCAGGACACCTCAGAAAGAGGTGACAAGGAATCCTTCTGAAGCAGATGACTACAAAAAGAAGAGAGCTTCCACTCAAGTCAGATGGAAGTGGAAGGTCTACCCAAGACCCATGGAAAGATAACTGGAGCCACTGGTTGTCTTACTTTAAACTGTGGCAACAGTACTTTATTTTCTTAGTCACATTCCCTACCTTTTGGTAGCTGGAGATTTTGGACTACTGACAGATGCTTGTTACTTCTTAATTATACTTGGAGAGTCCCTATTCTTACTATTGCCCTTTGCAGCCTTAGTCAGTCTGGAGTATGAGTCTAATACCTGGCTGAAATTTACTCATGAGTCAACTAAAATTATACAATTAAACTAACTGTTAGGCTTATACTCTTTGTGAATACCTCCCATCTTCCCTTGGTGCCAATTTCATGTAATCAGTTGGTTTCCAAGGTAATTGGGCTCAACCACCAATATACTCTTCAGATGACCCCCCTACCCTGACAAAAAATAAGGTAATTTAGCTAATACACTCATATCTGAATTAGACTGAGAAAGTAAGAAATCTGCCTTGCCATTCATCAGGCTGACAGGGCAGACACAAATCCAAATGCAGAGTTAACAAGAAATAATATTTCTCCCAAGGACATTTTGCACACGTAAAGTTTCATATAATGACCCTCTCTGAGTTATACTGCTTTCTAACTGAGATATCTCTCTCCCTAAAATCAATGACTGCCAGAAACATTGCTCTATGAAATCATGTTTAGAATGAATCATCCTATTCTTGCCTGGCCTAAATCACTGACACAGAGAAACAGACTCAATTTCCAATCCAGATGCAGAGCTTCAAATAAAGGCATTTCTGAACACAACACTTCAACAGGTTTCCAAGGAAACACACTCTGAGTTTACTTTTACAGCAGAGACGTGATGTTCACCCTTTCATATACATCCCTACTTTGCTTTAAGTCATCACTTAAATTTCACCTGAACTTTATTCTTTCCAAAATCCTGTACTTCTTTTCTCCTGTTTGATGAAATCCTGAATGGTTCAGTTCCTCTTGGTGTGTGTTCTCCGTCACTGCAAGGAGTCAATAAACCTGACTTTGCTGGACTACACATTTGTCCCTGGTGGTCTTAGGCTCATTGGGTGTGGTTCATAATAATCATTTATGTCCACTGAAAATTCATGGTAAGAATGCTTACAGTAGTCATAACAGCCAAAAACCAGAAATAAATCCAACAGTCATGAACAGAAGAATAGATAAATTGCGGTATGGTCATACAATGGAATATTACAGTATAGTGAAAACTGAACTATTGCTACACGTGACTCTGAAAGCCATAATGTTGAGTAAAAGAAGCCAGGAACAAAAGGGTGCTTTTTGAATGATTCCATTTACCTGAAGGTCAAGATCAGGTAAAAGCCAGTTTATGTGACAGAGATCAGAAGAGTGATTAGCCTGGGCAGAGGGAGGGCAGGGGTGTATAGAATTTAAGAATACTGATTGGAAAGGTTCTTGTAAGGAAGCCTTCTGAGATTCTGATAAAGTTCTATACTTGTATTTTTAGCTGGGTGGTAGTTACATGAGTATATATATTTAAAAATTCATCCTGGAGCATGCATGCTTCCTTTTTTTTTGAGACAGAGTCTTGTTCTATCGTCAGGCACCAGGCTGGAGTGCAGTGGTGCGATCTCAGCTCACTGCAACTTCCGCCTCCCTGGTTCAAGCAATTCTCCTGCCTCAGCCTCCTGAGTAGATGGGACTACAGGTGCATGCCACCACGCCTAGCTAATTTTTTTATATTTTTAGTAGAGACGGGGTTTCACCACGTTGGCCAGGATGGTCTCGATCTCTTGACCTCATGATCTGCCCGCCTCGGCCTCCCAAAGTGTTGGGATTACAGGCGTGAGTCACCACACCTGGCCGAAGTATTCTTAAGATTTGAGCATTTTACTGTATATAAGTTACTACCTCAATTTAAAAACTGAAACAAAAAACAGAGTAGAGGCCAGGTGTGGTGGCTCACACCTGTAATCCCAGAGCTTTGGGAAGCCGAGGAGGGCATATCATGAAGTCAGCAGTTCGAGAACAGCCTGGCCAACATAGTTGAAAACCTGTCTCTACTAAAAAGACAAAAAATTAGCTGGGTGTTGTAGCAGGTGAGTGTAATCCCAGCTACTTAGGAGGCTGGGGCAGGAGAATCACTTGAACACGGGAGGCGGAGGTTGCAGTGAGCCGAGACCATGCCACTGCACTCTAGCCTGGGCGACAGAGCGAGACTTCATCTCAAAAAAAAAAAAAAAGTAGAAATAAATAGTATAAAATCTATCAAATAAATAAAAGCAAAGTGGTAAAACACTCCTGATAAATACAAAAGAAGTTTTGCAAAACTTCAAAGACAACTCATTAATAACGTGACCTTCTACTCTACCACTTTCTTGCTGGTGCTTTAAGTACCTACAGCTCCTCTATGAGGATATTGGTATTTTGGGCACTGATATCCTCATGGAATATAAAAGAACTAAATCTTGATCTTATCTCTGAAAAAGCCTATTTTGGTTAAGAAAACTGAGTATCATAAATATGTCAACTCTCCCAAAGTACTAAGATCTCTGTAAAAAACACAGAGTTTCTTTTTTTTTTTTTTTTAAACCACATAAGCCGATTCTTAAGTTTATGTGGGGGAAACACAATAGCTAATGTCATAATGAAAAAGAAGTGTGACAAGGTATGTATGTGTGTGTGCTGTGGAGGGACAGAGAGTAGGAGAAGGATTAGTTCTAACAGATATTATAAAGACATAATAATCAAAAGTATGCTACTGGCACAAAAGCAGACATTTATGCAATAGAATAGAATTTCCAGAAACAATTCTAAAATATATACGGCAATCTGGTATATAATAAAGATGGCATATCAAATCTATGAGTAGAAAGACTGCATTTTTAATAAATATGAAACAAAAGAGTAGTCACCTAGAAAGAAATTCAAGTTGAATCTATACTTCATATCTTCTACCAAATAATTTATACCAGATTTTTAAATATTTAAAAAATGACATTAAAAGTACAAGAAGAAACAATAGAAAATTTGTTTTATAACTTTGGGATGGAGAAAGCCTTGCTAAATAAGACACAAAACCCCAAAACTATACAAGAAAAGATAGATAAAACAGACTACGGTAATGAAATACTATGGAAGTGCATAAAATAAAGAAAATGATGTTACAATGGATTATCAACTTTGCTACTTTTCTGCCTGGTATTTGAGGCCCACAGAGTTCATCTCAGATTATATAAGGAGAGAACTGCATTAAGAAGGTATCATCAATCTAGGCACTAACAAAGACATTAAATCTTGAATTACTGGCTTAATTATGAAAAAGCTGATTGGAACAACTAAGAAGGGAAACATACTCTAAATCTCCTGTGACTAAGAGCTTTAAAGCTGTACTCGGCTAGAAATGTTTGGGTTTATGAAAGCTCAGACTTAAACAAAATGCACGTTGGCAATAATTCTAATTAGCTGCAATATTTAATGAATTATCTTCCTTCTAGTATGGTTTACAATTTTATTTGATTTTGTTAGTCATATACCCTATTTTATAGTAAACTACTTTAAATCCCTCAGAACAAGTATTCATTTAAGGCAATAAATCAGAGAAAAACTAAAACTTCTTTACAAACCTGTTGTTCTAAATTAATGTGGCTAAGATGATAAATACTGATAGGAAAATTTCACCTGCCAGTGATTAATTTATTAAATTTAAAAAAATCTCTCTTTTGAAATATTTGCTTTAGAAAAGATTCATCTTAGTGCTAATCTGATTTTTAAAACCTGAAACCAACCCAAATGTGCAGTGAGAGTAAACTGGCTAACTACAATATATGAATTAATGAAACTGAAAACAATTGCTAAACAGAATGGTTATAAAGTTTATGCTAATATTTGGAAAATACTTCTATTAAGTGAAATTTTATGAATAGCATAAATTCAGCCATGTAAAAATACACATGGAAAATGAAAGAAATGTGGCAAAATATTAACTATGGGTTGGTTCTGGGTGATGTGATTGTGTATAATGTTGATTTTATATATTTTTTTTCCTTGCAGATTTTTAGCATTGGGCATGATTATCTCCATAATTAAAAAATAAAAATTATTCAAAAATTACAAACCAAGGGAATTCCATCAAAACCAGAAAAGCAACCCCTATTTTAGAAGTAGTCTGTTATGTTGAAGTATGTAGTCTTAATTAGTCTGCAATTTTATTATTCTACAAAACATACAAGAACACCCAGCACAACCCTCCAAAACCACCAGTGGAAAATGTAAACCAAACACATACAATTTATTTCTGAAGCAGTCCGTTCAGCTCTGGCATTCCTGTTTGTAGATCTAATGGTATGACGAATGATTGCATGGGGCTGTGAATACAAGCATAATATATATACTTTAACACATTTCAATGATTAAGTTAAAAGGTCAAACTTTCTTAAATTATCATTTATTGATAAATATGAGTATCTACTAGTAAATTATAAGATAAACATAAAACAAATACAATGAACGCTAAGATACTTTGGAAGTGTTTTCACTTGTTCCATGTTTATACTGCATAAAATACTGAAGAGATTCAAAGACAGACACAAATCTTGTCCTGAAAGAGCTTATAGTCCAGGAAGATAAGACAAACAAATATACACATGTAAGAAAATAGCAAGTGCCTTTCATTAAGAGGATAACAATGAAATACTATTAAAGCCCAGTGAAGGAAGTGACTTTGACCTGAAGGGGTATAGTTCTTCATGAAAGCTGTAATCTCATCTGGGGCCTTAAGTACCAGTAGGCACTGAATACGCAGCAATGTGGGAAAAGCATTCTAGACAGCAAAAATAATATGAATGAAGTGATGCAAGAAATAACAGGGAATTGTGGAGTGTTTGTCGGGAGTGGGGGTTAGTTATTATTTGGTTGCAGTGAAGATTAGGTAATGACATGACAAAGATGGAAAGACAGAGCAGGAGGGTGAGCCAGATCATCAAAGGCTATAAATGTCAGTCTGGGGCTCTTCACCTTAGTTTCCTGGCAAAAGAAATTTCTGGAGACCTTATAGCAAGGAAGTGGCATCGCCAGTGTTGGCTTTAAGAGTTATCTATTGTGTATGAATGAGACTACAGAGGGGAGAAATATTGGATACAGGGAAATTGAGTAAGAACACTGTAGTAAGCCAAGTGAGAAGCAAGCTACTTCTACCCAACCTGCAGAACCTCCTGCTCCTTTGAAGATAGGCCTTCAGCTCAATCCCTATTAAACAAATTTCTGATGATTCACTCTCATTCACTGATGGCTCTGAAAGTGGCTCATTTGTTCCCCCCTTACTTCAATATCCACCAACACACCAAGGAACTTCAAAACCCCAGCAGGATCCATTGTTCTAGACTTATTTTCTGATTCCATCTTTAATGACATTCTCACATATTTCAATGTACTCTCAGCTCCTGAAGATCACATCTTGGACCCTGTCATCAGCTCTGATACATGAATTTCCTCTATATTACAAATCCCTGATCATTTGAGTTTACTCTCTTTCTTACTCCCATTACACTTATTTAATATTCCCACTGGAATATCAAGTCCATTGATCCATTACTTTCTCATTCTTCATCAATATCTGTCCTTATCCAGTTTATGTCTGGTGGTATATAATTTCAAGTACTCTCTTGCAAAAGTCCTAAATTCCCTTTGCCCCACTGTCTTCTAGTATACTGGCACAGCAAATGCCAATCCTGGATAAACTCAACTGGTTACCTTTTGTTTACATCTGGGGTATCAATCATGCTGGAGGAAAATTACAGAGCAGAACACACTGAAAATTCATCTAATCTGAGCTCCAGCTTTGCCCACTAACATTTCTCTAGTCATTTAACTCTCCATTTTCTTCAATTACTATTCTGTACCTTCTTTACATTCTTCAAAACTACCCATTTTCCTTCACATGTACAGACAACCTCACTACTTACTTCACAGAGAAAATAGAAATCACCAGCTACACTGCATTACCAAGCATCCCCCTCTCTCATGGAAGAAGAATGTTGCTTTATCTAAGATCAAGTCTTTTATATTCCAGATCCACGCCTCTCCCTCCTTCTTTCTCATGGACTCTGCCTTTCCATCTTACTTCCCTTGAATCTTCTATCTATTGGACAGTATTCATAAGCATTTAATACTGTTCAAGCACTGCCCCTGATACACATGTAAAAAAAAAAAATTCTTCTCTCACTCATTCCCTTCCAGCTACTGTTCTATCCTATCCTCCCCTTCACAATTGAAATTTCATAAATGAATGGCTATACATATCTTTCAAACCACTTAATCTAGCTCCCCTTCCTCTATTAGAAAAATTATCCCTGTTAAACTCATCAAACATTATCACCTCAAGCCAAAAACTAGTTTAACTTAATTTCTATGTTCTCACGGAAACTCTCCTCTCCTTCCTTCTTTCAATGTTTCTATCAGTCTCCTGCTAGTGCTCTTTGCCTACTTGATCTTTAAATTTTGGGAGAAATCTCAGGTTCTGCGCTAGCCTCTCTTCTTATTCTACACGCTTCCCTTGGGTGATCACATTTACTCCTAACAAATCAACTACATGTGTATCTAATGATTCTCAAAGTTATATTTTTATTATTTACTTTCATTTATTTTTTTTTGAGAGAGTCTTGCTCTATCATCCAGGCAGGAGTGCAGTGGCACAATCATGGCTCACTGCAGCCTTGAGTTCCTGCACCAAAGCGATCCTCCTACCTTGGCCTCCCAGGTGGCTGAGACTACAGGCACCTGCCACAAAGCCTGACTAATTAAAAAAATTTTTTTGTAGAGATGAAGTCTTACTATGTTGCCCAGTCTGGTCTCCAACTCCTTGACTCAAGTGATCCTCCCACCTTGGCCTCTCCTAAACTGCTGGGATTATAGACATACCACACCCAGCCTCAAACCTGTATTTTTGGTCCAAACTTTTCTCTACAAGCTACAACACATATCTAGCTCATTACTAGACTTTTCCATTTGGAAGTTCTATGCAACTTCTTCTTCAGTATAAAACTCATCTTTTCTCTCAAACCTGATTTTATCACAGTGTTCCTATCTTTTACTGTAAATGGTTATGTCCATCCAACTGCTCAAGTCAAAATCTAGTAGTAATTCTTTTCTTATTCCTTAATTTTGTGTCTTCATCCAATCATCAACTCCCTCACATAATTCTTAAGTTAATCCACTTTTCTCCATCCTTGCTCTACCAGCCTAATTTACCATTATTTTTACCTTGTATAATTTCGACAGTCTTTTAACAGGTTTTTGGTAATAAATTCACCATTCTGAAGCCAATGAGATCTTTAAAAAATGTACATTTTGGCAGGGCATAGTGCTGTAATCCCAGCACTTTGGGAGGCTGAGGTGGGTAGATCATGAGGTCAGGAGTTTGAGACTAGCCTGGCCAAGATGGTGAAACCCCATCTCTATTAAAAATACAAAAATTAGCCGGGCACAGTGGAAGGAGCCTGTAATGCCAGCAACTCGGGAGGCTGAGGCAGAAGAATTGCTTGAACCCAGGAAGGCGGCGGTGCAGTGAGCTGAGATCGCACCACTGTACTCTAGCCTGGGCAACAGAGCAAGACTCCACCTCAAATTAAAAAAAAAAATGCACATTTTGATTATGTCACTCCCTTACCCTTTAATGGCTTTCTACTACCCTTAGACTAAAGCCCAACATTTTAAACACGGTTTGACAGATGGTATCTAGCTCTGAATCGTTACCTTCTACCACTTGTTTCTTCCTTGTTTTCTGCTCTAGTCAGACTGACTTTTCTTTCTTTCTTTCTTTCTTTTTTTTTTTTTTATGAGATAGGGTCTCACTCTGTCACCCAGGTTGGAGTGCAGTGGGGCGACCTTGGCTCACTGCAACCTTTGCTTCCCAGACTCAAGCGATTTTCCAGACTCAGCCTCCTGAGTAGCAGGGACTACAGGCGTGTGTCACCATGCCCAGCCAATTTTTCTTGATTGTTTTTTATAGAAGTGGGGTTTCCCTATGTTGCCCTGGCTGGTCTCAAACTCCTGAGTTCAAAGTGATCCACCCACCTCAGCCTCCCACAGTGCTGAGATTAAGAACATGGGCCACCGTGCCGGACCCAGACTGACTTTTCTTTAGTTCCTTACTTACACTGCCTTTTCCCTTATCGCTAGGCTTTCAAACATGTTATTAACACCTCTATTCAGGCTATGTACATTTGTTCTCTTCCTCTAATTCTGATTTATCCTTCAGGTTTTCAGCTTAAATGTCACTTCTACAGTAGTGAGTTTTTTCCTGCCCCTATAATATGCCTCCATAGCACCTTATATTTCCCAATCCATCACATGTGTAAATTATTTGTTGGTATTTCTGAATTTCCTTTGAGACTGTACTAAGAGCTCTATAATAGCAGGGATAGTGTTAGTCTCATATACCATTGTGCCCTCAACTGCTTGGCACATGGTTTTGCATTTCAAGAACTGAAAATTATGGTGACATTATTAAACAGAAATAGATAATTCAGAAAGTAGAGTGGATTTCGGAAGCCCAGCAAAATGCGGTAAGAAATAAGGTGCTTGGTTATTCATATAACCAGGGAAAGGTGAACTGGAGAACTAAGTAATATCTAATTCTATATTTATGCAAGAATAACTTTACTAAGTTTTGAATCTTTAAACAATTAAAATATTAATCCCAAGTTGCAAACAGTGGTTCAACTAGAAAAAAATTTTATGTATGGCTGGTTTATTTAATAATTCCACTTCAAGTTCATTTAACATTCAACAAAATATTCACTGGGTACTCACGACACGACAGGGTTATGCTATATACCAGGCAGTGAAGAAATAAAGACTGGAGTTAAAAGATTGTTTAGTGACTATTTCTATTAAATACATACATAAAGATGATGGTGTATTAACTAAGAGAGTAGGCTCTGGAGTTTGCCTGGATCTAAATCCTGGTTCCATTTCCTATAGGCCATATAATGCTGGGCAAATTACTTTCATTTTTTGTCCCTCATTTCCTCATTTGTAAAACAAGGATATATACATATATATATATTTCTTTTTTTTTTCCCCTAGTTTTTGTATTTTTAGTAGAGATGAGGTTTTACCATGTTGGCCAGGCTGATCTCAAACTCCTGACCTCAGGTGATCCACGCACCTAGGCCTCCCAAAGTACTAGGATTACAGGCGTGAGCCACTGTGCCTGATCTAATTTAAATATTTTAAAACGTAAAACAAGAATATTAATGGTACCTACTACAAAGTACTGTTTTGATATTAGATGAGTTAACATAGAAATTATTTGGCCTAACATTTGGCGCACATTGAGTACCCAATGAGTGCTAGTAGTTACGGCAGTATTTATTTATTTGTTTATTTATTTATTTTGAGACCGAGTCTCACTCTGTTGTCCAGGCTGGAGTGCAATGGCACAATCTTGGCTCACTGAAATCTCTGCCTCCTGGGTTCAAGTAATCCTCCTGCCTCAGCCTCCCAAGTAGCTGGGACTACAGGCACCCACCACCACACCCAAATAATTTTTGTATTTTTTTTTTGAAGTACAGATGGGGTTTCACCATGTTGACCAGGCAGGTCTTGAACTCCTGACGTCAAGTGACCTGCCCACCTTGGCATCTCAAAGTGCTGGGACTATAGGTGTGAGCCACCATGTCTGGCCCATAGTATGATATAGGAAATAATTTAAAACTGAAAAACAAGAAATAGAAAATTTCCTTTAGTGAAGGTAGAGATATAACGGAAATAAAGGCTAAAATGGACATCAAGAGACAGATTCAGAAAAACTTAGAAATAAAATGACATCACAAAAGGAGAAGAAGGAACACAAGGAGAGAAAGACTGGCAAAAAAAATACAGTTGTGCTATATATAGCCCTAAGTAGATACCTGCCAATGAAGAGGAAGTCTCTCATCCCTGATTTCCTGACAAGTTGTATTGTTATAGAAAATACATTAAAAATAATTCTATAATGTTTTCAGAGAAGGCAATGATAGTTATGAATAGCCCTACAACTAATTATATAAGAAATAATAGTTTTGAAATATTGAAAAGGGTAACATTTTCCAATAGGAACTTCAGCTTCATTCTTTAAAATTATTTGTATTCTGTTAATAAGAATTCTAGAGAAACTACAATAATAAGCAGCTAGATTTCTAAAGAGTCTCTTTTGTGAGAAATAATATGCATATGTGCTGTGGCTAAATTTTTGTTTTCTTAGTCAAAAGCAAGGCTCTTAAAACTTTTATTTTCTTGGAAACAGATGTCCTTTATATATATATATACACACATACATATACACACACACATACACACAGAAGCTGATGTCAAAAAGAAGGGCAATCACTAAAAGGGAAAGCACCTCTGCAATTCTGCAGGGGAACACCTGATTTCAATCTCAGCTACCAAAACTTCAGGCTAACCAAACTAAGAACATAAAAAAAGATAATGTTAAGAACTAATCTTAGTCTAGGATAAAAAAAAAAAGTATCAACTGGTTATACCACAATAAAAAAAAGTATCAACTGATAATTATATGCAGGAAAAGTATAGTTTACACTATTAATCTCTGTAGCTAAACCTGTTTTAACTAAGCTAAAAGACCCAGAGGACAAAGAAAAAAAGCAAATTTAAGGCCTTACAAAACATTTGTTTTCAAATATAAGACTGTAAACACTTCCTTACCTCAAAGTCATCGTCATCTCCTTCAGGGTAATGTGCATGGTTATCTGGATTGTTCACTTTGTCTAACAGTTCAACTGCTAGGGCTCTAGAGAGACCTGGCTGTGCAACAAAAGTATGCTAAGTAACAGAAAACAAAATGAAATTTCATGAGTATGGCTTTACATCTATGGCTTACAGAAAATGCTATCTTCATTTTTTTCATTCAGTAACCAACAGAGATAAGCATAAGGGAGTCTACTAATATAAACAAACTGAGAATGTATTAGTAAAAATATTAATCAGAGAATCCATAATTACATAGTATATAAAACTAAAGAGCCTTTGTAGGGTAAATTTAGAAAGTAATCTCTTTATGTAAAGTTCTCTAATCTATATTAAGTTATAAAATTAATATAGATTAGATATGGCTATACCAATAACATTCATTACTTTTATCATTATGCTGATGCAAATGAATACTGTGGTATGGTCTATAATCACAATAAGAAAAAAAACATGTAATGTCCTATATTTGAATACATTGAATTCTATAACATTGTGTTAATGTACAAAGACATATATAATTAAATATTGGCATTTCAGTAAAGCTTTCTTAGGTTGTTGTAATCATTGACTATTTCTTTTTTTTTCTTTTTGAGATGGAATCTCGCTATGTAGCTCAGGCTGGAGTGCAGTGGCACAATCTTGGCTCACTGCAACCTCCACCTCCCAGGTCCCAGTTCAAGCAATTCTCCTACCTCAGCCTCCCAAATAGCTGGGATTACAGGCACAAGCCACCATGCCCAGCTAATTTTTCTGTTTTTTTTTTTTTAGTAGAGACGGGGTTTCACCATGTTGGCCAGTCTGGTCTTGAACTCCTGACCTCATGATCCGCCCACCTTGGCCTCCCAAAGTGCTGGGATAACAGGCATGAGCCACCACGCCCAGCCATCATTGACTATTTTTAATATAAAAGTATTTTATACATACACATATGCACAGAGTATTCTATAAATTTACATGAGAAGCCAAGAAAAGCAATTCATTTTAGCTGACAGCAATATTTTAAAGTTTTCTCTAAGGCAGGGGTCAGCAAAGTACAGCCTATAGGGAAAATCTAGTGCATCAACTGCCTCTTTTTGTAAATAAAGTTTTATGGAGCATTAAAACTATACCCACATGTGTACACTGTTTATGGCTGCTTTTGTGCTATAATGGCAAAACTCAGCAGTTGTGGTAGAGGCTGTATGGCCCACAAAGTCTAAAATATTTACTATGTGACCCACTGTAGAAAATTTGCTGGTCCTGGCGTGGTGGCTCATACCTGTAATCCCAGCACTTTGGGAGGCCAAGGTGGGAGGATCACCAGGGGTCAAGAGTTTGAGGCCAGCCTGGCCACATGGTGAAACCCCATCTCTACTAAAAATACAAAAATTAGCCAGGCAGTAGTGGCATATGCCTGTAATCCCAGCTGCTCAGGAGTCTGAGGCAGGAGAATGGCTTGAACCCAGGAGGCGGAGGTTGCAGTGAGCTGAGTTCACGCCACTTCACTCTACTATGGGTGACAGAGTAAGAACCTGTTCCAAAAAAAAATAAAAGAAAGTTTGCTGACCCCTGTTGTAAGAGATCACTAACATTTTTGTATTAAAAACCTAAATACGTTTGTTCTACTGATATGTCTAATTCATGACTACAGAAAACTCTGCAATTTCAATGACTTACAGTCAGAAGTCTTTCAGCAGTTGGTCTTTTTTTTGGGCTTTTAGTTAGCGCTATTTTGACAAAATTATGGAATGTTGATGACCTTCAAATAAAAAGAGACATACAAAAATATTTCACTATTATTACTTTTTGGTGTTAATAAATAAAATTAACTTAGGAACAGCAAGTAAGTCTAAAACACCATGATTTTTTATTGGGTCACTTGGTTGTATATAAAACAAGAAAACTAAATCCAAAGTACAATCTATCCTTGGAAACATCTGTGTCAGTATTGTCTTTTAAATAAAATACAATTAAGTAACAGAACAGTAATATACGACCACAAAAATTACACTAACAATCAGAAATGCTGTGTCATTTACATGATATACGACCTTCCTTTCTAGGTAATACTTAGGAATCAAAATGTCCTTTTCTCATTGTGTAATTTACCTAGTATGTAAATACAGTGCTATACCAAAAGAGTTGGATGGCACAGAGAGTAGGCATGGGGTAATTTAAGAGACTATTTAAGTCCCAAAGAGGCAAATGAATTTCTTAGGAAACAAGGCAAAGAAGAGGGAGCAATTTTAGCAACTGGAAAGGTTTTCTGCCACCTTCATTGATAAAGTGAGGAAAAGAGAAGACATCAAGTTATCACATTTTGATTATTAATAAAGGACACAAAAAAGGTATTTCTACCATTACCAAGATTCCACTGGAGAGAATGAACAAGAATTAAAGGGATAAAAAAAACCGTATTTATCAGCAATGACAACAACCACACAGCACTTCTCTGCAGAGCAATCAAATCATTGCATCAGATTTGGTGGTTTGTGACAGAGATAACATGGAGTCAGACGGTATCTAAGATTGGCAAAGGTCCTCCAATGGTAGTAACTGCTCTGAAATCTGACTGTGAATTTAGCATTTACAGCTAACCGTCATTCATTGCTGACTGAATATCAGTCATTCCTGCCATAAAACTGTTCAGTTCCAGATGCCTAGGAACTTAGGGCAACAGGGAATAGGAAGCACCCAGTGTCAATACAAAGGAATATAGTTAGCAGCAGAATATAATACTCCTTTCTTTCCACAGTGTGATTTGCCTTTCTTTCCTGTTATCTCCCCAGAATGGTTTGATTCCTAAACAAAACTATGCTAAGACAGACTACTGAAACATAAAGCAGTGGTTTAGAATCTGTTTCTGGGGAGGGGCCTCTTAGAATATGAAATAAGCTATGGACTGTCTTCTTAGAAAAATGGATATACATGTAGAATTTGGGGGGGCTCCCAGATCCTCAAAGATCCATGTAACCTAGATAACAAATTCCAGAATTTAAGAACTTGGAAACTTATTTGTATGGCTTCCTTTATTAAATGTATGAGGAAGATATTACCAGAAAAAAAATCTTTAATTTTTATTAACCAACTGATGACAATTTTTTGGACTATAAAGATAGGTGAACTGCTTTACTTTGTAAGAGAATGAAGGAATTAGAATGAAAATAAATAATAATCTTTTTGAGTATTACAAAAGAGAGAGAGAGAGAAAAACCAACAGAGATTGATTTTTAAGTGTCATGGTATCTGGAAGCTTTTTTCATATCACCTTCCACAAAAGTCAATGTGTGATTAATGGAAGTAAAGGAATCCAGGGCAACAATAGATGTTTCTTCAAAATCTTAATATATTCACTTCTAATTCTTTCCTCACCATACTTCTTATCCAATCTGCCAAAGAGCTAAGAAAATGATTGAGTTTTATGAGAATATTGGATTATAAAGAAACACCGGGCTAGGAGTGGTGGCTCATGCCTATAATCTCAGCACTTAGGGAGGCTGAGGTGGGGGGATCACAAGGTCAAGAGATCAAGACCATCCTGGCCAACATGGTGAAAACTTGTCTCTACTAAAAATACACAAATTAGCTGGCTGTGGTAGTGTGCACCTGTAGTTCCAGCTACTTAGGAGACTGAGGCAGGAAAATCGCTTGAACCCAGGAGGCAAAGGTTGCAGTGAGCTGAGACTGTGCCACTGCACTCCAGCCTGGTGAAAAAGCAAGACTCTACCTCAAAAAAAAAAAAAAAAGGAGGGAGGGAGGGAGAGAGAGAGGGAAGGAGGGAGGAAAGTAGGGAGGGAGGGAGGGAAGGAAGGAAGGAAGGAAGGAAAGAAGGAAGGATGGAAGGAAGGATAGAAGGAAGGAAGGAAGGAAAAAGAAAACACTGGGCTGGGCACAGTAGCTCACACCTGTAATCCTAGTGTTTTGGGAGGCTGAGGTGGGAGGATCCCTTGAGGCCAGGAGTTTGAGATCAGCCTCGGCAACATAGTGATGAGACCCTGTCTCTAAAACAAACAGACAAACAAACAAACAAACAAACAAAACTTAGCCAGGTGTGGTGGCACATGCCTGCAGGCCCAGCTACTCAGGAGTCCGAGGAGGGAGGATCTCTTGAGTCTAGGAATTTGAGGTTGCAGTGAGCTATGATCATGCCACTACACTCCAGCCTGGGTAACACAGCTAAATCTTTTCTCAAAAAATAAATTAATTAATAAAAATAACAGAAAATAAATCCAGATCCTTGCCATAGGTCTGCAAGCAACTTAGCTGTGTAACTTTGAGAAAACTGCTTAATGTCTATGGGCTTCTGTTTAATTACCTATAAAATATGGGAACTGAATCTATACCCCTTTTGACTGAAAAAATTCTATAAAACTGTATATCCTTTAACTCACCATTTTGTTTTGTCCTTTAGTTTTGGAGGCTGAAAATTACTTTTTGACATTAAGAAGAGAGCCCTGAAATAAAAATACTAGTTTAAGAACAATATCAAAATTACTGCATCTAACAATTAGAATGAATTCTGTAATGAATTTATAAAGACTACTACACATGTAGGCAAAGATGAAAACTATTTTGGGATACGGAAATTATATTTTTAATACTTTAGATAGCCTACAAAAAAAATTCTCTTTAAATTTCCAATAAGCCCTTATTCATAAAGCAAACCTACCCAATGCCAGAAAAGAGTTTTCTTACTGTACCGTTACATATGTAACTAGTATTATATCTTAAGCACATGTCTATATTAAATTGTATATAATTCTCTAACACATAGAGATGACATGTTACTCTAACATTAAGATATATGTTTAACCAAAGACTAGCCTCCATATTTATTTTGGGTATATAGGCAAATTATATCCATTTCCTGACTGTTTTCCTTTTTTGGACAATTGTTTCCCATATTCTCTTGTTATATTAAATACATAAGCCAATTTACAAGAGGACTTTGTCTATAAACTCATGTGTGACCCACTTTTTTATGGACTTATGGGGGTAGTAGGATAGAGGATTTAAGAAGGAAGTCCTAAAATGCTCTATTTCAGCATTTCCTACAAAATCCCAGGTTTCTAAGCATATTCCTTAGTCTTTCTTTTTCCAGCATAACAAAGATATTTTTCCTTTTTAAAAATTAAGTGATTCAAAGGAAAAATGAAAAAAAAATCTATATTCCCACCATTCTATTATTTAAAATTTTCTAAGCTTTTAAAAATTTTCTAATCTTTTTAGTCTTTATCTAAATGCTTACCAATTACATTATATTTACATTAGTAATTATAATTTTTCTTTACTAATAATTTTTCATTTTGCTTTGGTTCATACATATGTAACTGCTGCCCTTAAGTATTAAATTATTTGCTTAACAATTCACCAATTACTATATATTTAGATTTTTTCCCCTTGTTAACCCGAAATGCGTAATTCTTAGAATTTTCTTTTCTTGGATCATTTCTGAAGTGTAATCCCCTAAACAGGGGAATCACCAAAACATCTGCATTGCCCTTAACAAACAACATCGAAGTATTTTCCAAAAAGTCTGCACTTATCAGCATTCTAGCTAAAAGTAGGTATCTTTATATATTTACGTATCTTTAGCTGCTTATGCGGTCAAATAGTTTCCCATATCTGGTACTTGCTCATAAACCTTAATCTACCTTATGCTTGTAGTCTTTGAATGAGTTCCTTATACAGTATATATTAATCTGTTGCCCATCATGTTAAAATAACACTTTCCCCATTCTGTAATTTTTTGAGCTTTATCCTATTTACTTTAAAAGTTTCAATTTTAGCCTAATTTATCTTTTCTGTCAAAGTATCAAAACTTTTCAGAAGCCCTCAAATTTTTTTTTCTGAGACAGTATATCTTAGAATGTAAATGATAATTATATTTGGCATAGATATCTCTTCATTATTCCTAGACAAAATAAAAAGAAACAAAATCAAATGTAACTAGAAAAGTCTCATCTGCATTCTATTGTTTACTTGTAATTTCACAGAGGACAACAAGAACAACAACAACAAGATCAACTGATAGAAGAATGAACATGAAGACTCAAAAAGTCTTAAGATAATGTTAACTGTCATATCCTAGTGTGCTTATTAAGGGAAATTCGTTTTATGGAAAAGCTTCCAACAGTACAGACAACTTACTCTGTTATTTTACGAGCAGCAGTACAAGACAGGTTTTATTTATTTAAAGACTAGTCAAGTACAGCAGTGAGAAGGAGAAGAGGAACAGAACAAGGAGACTGATCTGTAATTGTGAACAATGAATTGAGGTAAATACCTTCAGACTAGCCCACAATAGGTTTCAGATGAAATTATCCCTAAATCCCTTACAACACCTTTACTATTTTTCATTCTTAAAAATGAGCTTGACGCTGAGCTATCGGCATTTCACTTTCCCCAAAGGTTTAATCAATAACTGTATAAATATAAATAATGAGAACACCTCATTGGATGAAGATCAAACATAGGTGGTTGAAGTTCTCCAAGTTCAATTGCTGTTATTCCTACTGCCCAGATATCACAGAGTTGGTTGTAGCCACCATTCTTCTCTACTGCTGCAACTTCTGGGGCCATCCTAGAAGGAATCAATGAATGCAACAGTTTTATTGTTAAAAAATATTGATCTGAATCTGTTACTTCCTGTTATAATCACTAGACTTGTAGGAGGGAAGGAGGCTGTGAGGTGTTTACTAGGAAAGAAGAAACTTTACTAAGTAAAGGCTTAAATCTCTATTTCAGGAACATACACACTTTTAAAATTCATTATTTAAGAATCTTGAATGCCCTCCTCTGAATGTTTGTGCTCTAAGGAAAAATCTTGTTTTAGTTTAGTTTCTGTTTTTGTGAATCTTGCTACATAATAAGGGAAAAGAAACGAATATCTTAATCCCTGTGAAGGTCAAAGAAAGGTTCCCAAAGGAGGTGAGACTTTCCAAGAAGGGTGGGGAGCCTGGACATTTCAGTCAGAGGAAACGAGTACGAATTCAGGGAGACTAGGAAAGCTGACAGGACAGTGCTCAATGTATCACCTGCAAATTGGTAAGGGGCCATACACAGCTGGCTACCAGTCTGAGATAAATACAGAAATGGAGAGTAAACATTTATGCTTGTCCAAATGCATAAATTCATTTTTGTCTTATTTTACAAATAAGTCTGCAATGGACAGGAAAAAACACATGGTTTGAGAGAGTCTAGATCATAAGTAATTTACTGATTATACAAGAAAGGTTAGACTTTATTGTGAAAATGAAGCGCACCCAGTAAAGATTTAATTATGAGGGCAAACAATCTAAAACTTTATGGCAAGATGAAGGATAGTGTGAAATGAGGTGAAACCCGTCAGGCAGATATGTTAGAGGCCTGTTTCAAAAATATAAGAAAAAAAAAAACACCTAAAAACTTTCAAAGGCAGTAGCAGAGGGAACAGAATGAAAGGGGTTGACTTAAGATATAAATCTGAGGATGGTATATTTGTGGATATAGAAATAGAGCTATTATTGAACAACTGTTGAATATATAGAAGACTGAAGCTGGAGTTACATGTTTGGGAGTCAATATTGTAGAAGGCACCTGAAGTTATAAAGCATAGATAATGCTGTTCAGGGGAAATATTCTTTTATTGTTTCAAATGTTTACTAACTTAACTTCAATTTATTTGAATTGAATATCCACAATGTACAAGTTGCTTTTATATTTACTCAGACTACAAAAAGTTATATTAACACATTGTCTCTCAAATTAAGTGTGGTTAGGATATAAAGTATGTATACTAAAAATGTGAACAAATGGATGTGTACTACATGCAAGTGCTACACACATAATAATGGGTATCGGAGTAAGGACAAGAAAACGATCACCATAGAGCAAGATAACTGAAGGCAAGTTTCACAGAGGAAAGAGGCTAAGCTGGAGCCCAGAGAAATCAAACAGGTTTCATCTCCTCTACCCACTGGAATCAGTTATTGGTGGTTAACTAGAACGTCAAGTTGACTATGACTGTTGCACTTCCTGGCTCAGTGAGATACTGTAGTCAATCAGTTGGCCACAGGTATAGAAAAGTAGTGTGCGGCCCTCTTAAGAATGGGGAGGACTTAAGATAAACACAGAAAAAGGGTATCTTAGGGGAGAAGTAAAGAAAGGTAAAGTAGTAGTATTTTACCTGATATAGTCAGGTTACCAAAAAATAGACAATTTAGACTAGAAAAGAGTGTTCACAAAAAGGACAATCATAGGCAGTGAGGGGCTCTGCTGTGACAAAGGAAATCCTATAGGTTATCTAACTCACCTGTATCTTCATTTAACTTTTATTTAACTGATACTTATTGAGGCTTTTTTCTGCTATTTAAAGTGATATATGTTGACTGAAAAGAATTTGGAGTATACAAAAAAATATGGAAGAAAACAAGTTAAGCATGACCCCACTCAAAGAGAGTTTCCGTGTCACATATTCTCATCTACAATTTTTACACACACACACACACACACCCCTTTTATAAAATGATATATTGCATATACTACTTGGAAGCTTGCTTTTTAAAATTAACAACATATCATAAGCCTATCTGTTGACCATTAATCTTTTACAACATAATCTTTAATAGCAGCATATTATTCCATTGAATTGAAGAAATGTATATAATTTCCTTAACTAATTCCTGTTGTGTTATTCAACCTCAATTTTTATCATTAAGAGTGTCATAAAGCTTATCATGTATAATTCTGTATGCATCTCTAATAAATTACTAGAAGTAGAATTATTGAGAATAAAGAAGATAAACATTGCTTAAAGTTTTTGATAAACACTACCATCGAATTATGCTTCAAAATTGTTCTACCAACTTCCTTTTCTTTCCCTTCACCTTTTAAGTTCCAGGGTACATGTGCAGGATGCACAGGTTTTTTTACACAGATAAATGTGTGCCATGGTGGCTTGCTGCACAGATCAATTCATCACCTTGGTATTAATATTAAGCCCAGCATCCATTAGCTCTTCTTCCTGATGCTCTCCCTCCCTAACCCCCATTCTACCAATTTCTACTTTCACTGCCAAATACCTAGTAAGTATGACCATAATTCCAAACATTTCCCAATTTGATAGAAAAGAGTCATTTAATTTGTTCATCAAGGGAAACATTATTCAAAAAATATATATTTTTATGTTAGTTAAATGAAGCAGTGAGAGTAAAGAAGGGACAAAGAAGTCTATAGGAGTTGCATGCTCCAAGCCGTGACCTGCAGGCCATTACATAATGTAAGAAACATGGGAAAACATTTAAGTTTCCCTATTTACTTCAAAGACATAAAGTAATTCACAATGAAGAACTACCCCGTGAATGGAAGAAATGTTGAGATTCTGCAGTTCTTTTCAAAAACATAAAAGAACTCACAGTGAAGAAAAGCCTCATAAATGAAAGAAATGTAATAAAGCCTTTATAACCACAAAAGTGCTCATACTGGAGAGAAACTCTATGAATGTAGGATGTGGGAAAGAATTGTCTTAGTTACTTCCAAGAACATAAAAGGGCTCACACTGGTGAAATATCTTTTACATATAAGAAATATGGTAAGGGAGCTACTCTTTCTAGTTCCCTTCAAAAACATAAAAGAAATAATACTAGACAGAAACCCTATAAACGTAAAAAATGTGGTAAAGTCTTCAGTTATTTCTGCTCCATGTGAACATAAGAATAACACCATACTAGACAGAAATCCTATGACTGTAAAAAATGTGGTAAAGCCTTCAATCAATACACTTCCCTTAGAAGACATGAAAGAGCTCACACTGGAGAGAAACCCTATGAATGTCAAAAATGTGGTAAATCCTTCAGTTGTTTCAGTTACCTTGAAACACATGACAGAACTCATACTGGTGATAAACTTTATAAATGTAAAAATTGTGGTAAAACCTTCAGACATCAGTTCTCTTCGAACACATGAAAAAACTCATACTGGGGAGAAATCCTATAAAGGTAAACAAAAAATGTGGTAAAGCCTGTAGTCCTTTCAATTACCTTGAAACACATGACAGAATTCACATTGGAGAGAAACCCTAGCATTGTAAGAAATGCAATAAAGCCTTCAGATATTCCAGTTCTGTATGTAAACATGAAATAACTCATACTTCACAGAAATCCTAGGAATGTAGGGAATGTGAGAAAACATTCAATTACCCGAGTTATCTTTGAAAACATGAAAAAAATCATACTGGCGGAAAAACCATATGTATATGAGAAATGTTGTAAAGCGTTTATATGTTCCAGTTCCCTTTGAACACACAAAAAAACTCATACTGAAGAAAACCCTATGAATGTAAGGAATATGGGAAGCCATGTAAGTTTGCCATTTCCCTTTGAAAATATAAAAAACTTATACTGGGGGAAAATATGCATGTAAACAATGTGGTAATGTCCTCAGTGTTTCCAGTTCTAGCTGAAGATATGATAAGTCAATTTCTGAAAAACTCTGTAAACATACAGAATGTAGGGATGCCTTTGTTTCTCTCAGGTACACTGAAAGACACATGATATATGCACACTGGAGATGAATCTTATAAATAGAAAAATGTATTCTGTATCTAAATCCTAGTAGTTGGAAAAACACTTAAGTTTCCATTTTAATAATTTTTTCAAAAGTCATCTGAAAAAGCCTATTGAAAAGAAATCGTATATAATTTGGAAAGCCCAATGTAAATTAAACATTGCCCAATGCTCAAAACATGCACATAAATGAAATGTTATACAAGTTATAAACATATTATGTTTATCAGTGGTTCATTCTTAATGAGGATCTGTGGACTACTGATTTCCACTTATTTTCCATGAAAATATTGATGTGAGAATTCTGTAGACACCCTTTAAGTGACAGTAAATGAATTCAACACATAGTGTTTTTTTTCTTGTCAGTTAATACAAATTTTTCTTTATATGTCTAAAAGGTTGTTGGATTTATGGATGAATTAAAATGTATTTCTAATATGTAGGTAAGATTTTTATGTAGCTTTTTAATTGGTCTGTGAATTAATATGTCATTGAAAACTGAGTCTTTGTTAATTCTGGGAGTTTTCTTACTGGCCTCGTGAAAAATTTTGGTTACCCCTCACCTATTAGATATATTCTACCTTTCTTTTTTTATGGAAAAAGTACTCTCTTTAGGCACAAATAAGTCTATGCCATTTTCTTTGCTCATAGAGTTGGTTTAGGAAAAAAAATGAAATCTGTAACTTCTTGTGAACAATTATCATACTTTATGATATCTAATATGTATTATTTTACTAACTGCTTCCAATGAGACATTCTTTTTATCGACTTACATGAACTTACACATTAAAACTATTAAACCTAGTTTGACATATTTTAGACAATATTTCCTGTTTTTTTACTTGACTTTTAATTTTGTTGAAGCTGGTGGACATACACAAATTTTAAATTTTCATGTAGTTAAATCTATCAACCTTTCCTTTTAAGGTTTTATACTTTATGCTCAGAAAGCCTTCCTCAAATCTTAAAATAGTTACTGATGGTTTTTTGGTTTCACTTTTATACTTAACTATTTCCATATATGAATTTTTGATCCCAGGTATGAGGTATGGAGCTACTTAAATTTCTTTTCAAATAATAAATTACTCAAACACCGCACATTAAAGAATCCAAATTGCATGGGTGTGGTGGCTCAAGCCTGTAATCCCAGCACTCTGGGAGGTGGATCACTTGAGGCCAGGAGTTTTAGACCAGCCCAGGAGTTTTAGATGAAACCCTGTCTCTACAAAAAAAAAAAAAAAAAAAAAAAAAAAAAAAATTAGCTGGCTGTGATGTTGCATGCCTGTAGTCTCAGCTATTTAGGGGGCTGAAATGGGAGGATCATCTGGGCTTGGGAGGTTGCAGTGAGCTGTGATTGTGCCACCATACTGCAGCCAGGGTGACAGAATGAAACCCTGTCTCAGAAAAAAAAGAATCCAACCTTTCACACAAACTATAAATGTCACCTTTTATAACATTCACTATTTTACATATTAAGGTTTTATTATGAGGCTTTTTATTTCTATCATCTATCAATAATGAAAGCAGTGTTTTAGAAAGATTATTTTGTCAGTAATTGGTGGAATGCACTAAGAGTCCGGTGACTGGTGAGACTAATGGTAGGTAGGATGCAGGAGTTTTAACAAGTAGGAAGAAGAATCACAGATTAAATTTAAGTGATGGGTCAATAGGTGCAACAAACCACCATGGCACACGTTTACCTCTGTAACAAACTTGGACATCCTGCACATGTACCCTGGAACTTAAAGTGGAAAAGTCCTAGATTAAAATAAAGGCAGTACCAGAAGAAAGGGTAAGAAAATTACAGTGGGCAAATCTTTTGAAAATTTCATACCTAAGAGTCCTCTCAATATAAAATCACAGGAATAGTAAAAAAATACTAGCACTTTAACAGAAAAGGCTGAACCATAAATACGAGCATCAAACTTCCCTAACCCAACCAGAACTTCTGGTAGTATCAAGTAGCATGCAAATCTCCTGACTTTTATTTATCACTTCTCTTACCAAATATCAAGGTTGATCACTAAACCATGAGGAAATGAAAATGTATAAAATTCAATCACAGTAATGTCTTACCAATAAGGGGTGCCAATGAAGGATTTTCGTTTTGCAATAGTAGCTGTTATTTTGGCAGCCACACCAAAGTCAGCTGGTGAGGAAAAAACCAGAAAATTTTAGTTCCTTACAATATACCAAATAACATTTTTACTTTCACCCTTAGACATGGCATTATCAATAATTCAATTATTAATATTAGAAAAGTGTATATAAACACCTAAATCTCTTCTTGCTTAGTTCATAACATACTTATTAAAAACAATTTATTGTACTTTACTAGAATGGAAATGTACTTTATTAAGAACAAAGTTAAAAAATATTTTTATTATAAACACAATAAAGTGAATTTGGGGAAAAGAGGAAAAAAAGCCCAAAAAATAAAATACATGGGAAAAGCACACACCTGTATTCCTTTTATCCTAATACAACAAGGATAGCATTCTGGTACTATTTTTTTTAAAGTCATTTTTTCTAAATATAAATGTTCTTAGTGTTGTAGTTAAACAAGATTGTATTGTAATCCCTGCTACCTGGAAGGATTAGGTGGGAGGATCACCTGAGGCCAGGAGTCCAAGTATGCAGTAAGCTATGACTGAGCCACTGCACTCCAGCCTGGATGACACAGTAAGACCATCTCTTTCAAAACAAATAAAATAACACACAAAAACCTGTGGCTGAAAAATAATAAATATACAGTCCAGTTTTGTCACTTAGCATAACAGTTTTACTCTTACACATTCACAGATATTAATGATTGAATAGATTTATCACAGTTTAACAGTTATTTTATTGCTAGACTATGTTTGCATTTTTTCTAACATAAGAAATATGATTAATGCTTCAGTGAATATTGATTTTCCATCTTTAGGTTTAATTTCCTTAAAATGAGTTTTGGGAGTAAAATTACTGGGTCAAAATTTAAACATTACTGTGACTCAATATGAAAATTAAATTTATATAATGCTAATTCTCATTTAAAAGTTTATAAAAAATTTTATTAAAATGTCATTAAAATTTTTGGAAAAAATCTTAGGAATTTGAAATAACATACCTAATTTTACATCGCCATGGTCTGTCAATAAAATATTAGCACCCTAGAACAAAAGTACAAATATTAGCATCATAAAATTTCTTCCAATAGAATTGTCAGTTTAAATGTATTAAATGAACTTACTTTGATATCTCTATGCATTTTGCCTTTAGTATGCAAATAGGCAAGGCCCTAAAAGTTACAAAAAAAAAAAGTATCAGCAAAACCGTAAACATGATTCCTAAATTTTCTACTTAAATTCTTATTGAATAAGGAAAACTAGAATGTCTTTCTGGGGAAGAAAAAAACCTAGATAAGTAAATAAATGTTTACTATAGTTTAAAGATTTGTTTTTGTTTTTGAGACATAGTCTCACTCTCTTGCCTAGGCTGGAGTGCAGTAGCAGTGATCTCGGCTCACTGCAGCTTCTACCTCCTGAGTTCAAGCGTTTCTCCTGCCTCAGCCTCCCAGGTAGCTGAGATTACAGGCATGCACCACTATGCCCAGCTAATTTTTTATATTTTTTTTTAGTAAAGATGGGGTTTCACCATGTTGGCCAGACTGGTCTTGAACTCCTAGCCTCAAGTGATCCACCTGCTTTGGCCTCCCAAAGTGCTGGGATTATAGGCATGAGCCACCATGCCCAGCTAGAAAATTCTAATTTATTTTCTGATAAAAATCAGAAATATTTTACTAAGCACAATCAAGATATTGAACATATTCATTATCCCTAAAAGTTTCTGTATGTGGTGCTCCTTTATAATTTTCCCATTCTTCCCCACAACCCTCACAAACACTGGATGCTTTCTGTCACTATAGATCAGGTATGCAAAGTTGTTTGACTATTCTAGGTATTTTCCATTTCCGCAGCAATTTTAGAATCAGTATGTCAACTTCTTTAATAAAAGCCTCCTCAAACTGTGACTGGGGTTGTACTGAATCTATAGGTCAATAGGCGAAGAAATATCATCTTAACAGTATTGTCTTCTAGTCCATGAACATAGTATAGTTCTCCATTTATTTGGGTTTTTAATTTCTCTCAGCATTTTGTAGTTTTCTGTATGCAGGTATTTATGCATCTTTTGTCATATTTATCCCTAAGAATGTCATATTCTTTAGGTTATTGTATGTTATTTTCTTTTAACTTCTGATTGTCTGTTGCTAGTATATAGAAATCCAATTGATTTTTGTATATTGATCTTCAATCTTACAATCTTTCTAGCCTCGCTTATTAGTTCTAGTTGCTACTTTGCAGATTTTATTCCTTTTTCTATATAGATGATAATGTGGTCTGTGAATAAAGAGAGTTCTACTTCAGACGCCTTTTATTTTCATCATTTTCTCTTTTTGCACTGGCTGACACCTCTAGGAAGGGCAATGCTGAAAAGAAGTAGTAAAAGCAGTCTTCACCATTTGGCTGACCTGGGAGGAAAAAAACATCCAGTCTTTCACCAGTAAGTATAATTTAGTCGTAGGTTTCTCACAGGTACCCTTTATCAGGTTGAATAAGTTCCTTTCTATTCCTAGCATGCTCAGAATTTTTATGAGAATGTGTGATGATAATGTGGTTTTTCTTTTTTAGTCGTTAAGATGAAATGATTTTTGGATATTAAACCAATATTGTATTCTAGAATAAATTCCACTTGTTTACGATGTATTAACTTTTAAAATATATTACTGGATTACCTTTGCTAAACCTTTTAATGTTTGTACCTAGGTTTATGAAGAACATTAGTCTGCAGTTTTGTTCTTTTGTAAGACTGTTGTCTGATTTTGATGTCAGAATAATGCTGACCCAAAATGATTCAGGATTTATTCCTTACTCTTCAATTTTCTTGAAAGGTAAATAAAGAATTGGCATTATTTCTTTCTTACATGTTTGGTAGAATTTATTGCATGGCATCATCTGGCTTGGAGTTTTCTTTGTGAGAACACATATAAGATTATTCAGGCTATTTCTGATAGAGTGAGTTTTGGTATTTTGTACCTCCTGTTGAAACTGCCCATTTTATCTAAGGTGTAGGCTTTACTAGCATAATGCTGTTCATAATACTGTCTTGTTATCTAATATTTGTAAATTCTGTCATGATATCCCAACATTCATTTCTGATGCTGATTACTTGTTTCTTCTCTTTTACTTTTTTTCCTGATCAATCTGTCGAGATGTTTATCATTTTTATTGCTCTTCTCAAAGAATCAGATTTTTATTTCACTGACTTTCTCTATACTATTTTTTCTGGTTCCATTTCATTTATTTCTATTCTGATCTTTATTTCCTTTCCCTGCTTATGTTGCATTATATTTGCTCATCTTTTTCTAGCTTCTTAGGTGGAAGCTGAGGATATTGATTTGAGAGCTTCTGTTTAGTGCTATAAATTTCCCTATAAGTACAGGCTGAATATCCCTTATCCAAAATGCTTGGGACCAAAAGTGTTTCAGATTTCAGATTTTTTTAGTACTTGTAGAATATATACTGCTTAAGTATCCCTAATCAGAAAACAGAAAATCCAAACTGCTCCAGTGAGCATTTCCTTTGAGAGAATGTTGGACTTCCTTAAACATTTCTTGTAGGATGGGTCTGTTGGTGATTCATTCTTTTAGTGTTTATAAGTCTGAAAAACTCTATTTTGCCTTTGTTTTTGAAAGAGATTTTCTTTAGGAGTAGAATTTTAGGTTGACAGTTTCTTTTCAGTACTTAAAAGATTTTCCACTCTCTTCTCACTTATTTCTAACAATAAATCTTCCTTGTCTTTGTTCCTTTATATATCATAAGTCCTGTTGTGAATGCTTCTAAGATGTTCTAATCAAATAAGCAATTTGTTTCATGTGTCTTAGTGTAGTTTTTTTCATGTTTTTTTTTTTTTTTTTGTGCTCAGGGTTTGTTGAATACTTTGGATCTGTGGGTTCATATTAATAGTTATCATCAAATATGGAAAACTTTCTTTTCTGTTCTTTTTTTTTTTTCTCATTTTTGTCCCTTTTACTTTTGTTGTCCCTTCAAGAACACAAATTACATACATATTAGGCCACTTGAAATTGTCCTACAGCTTTAATGATACTCACTCTTCATTAAAAAAAAAATTTTCTTTCCATGTTTCATTTTAAATATTTTCCATTTCTTTTTTTTTTTTTTGAGATAGAGTCTTGCTCTGTTGTCCAGGCTGAAGTGCAGTGGCGTGATCTCAGCTCACTGCAACCACTGCCTCCTGGGTTCAAGTGATTCTCCTGTCTCAGCCTCCTGAGTAGCTGAGTTTATAGGTGCATGCCATCATACCTTAATTTTTGTATGTTTAGTAGACAGGGGGTTTCACCATACTGGTCAGGCTGGTCTTGAACTCCTGACCTCATGATCCACCCACCTCAACCTCCCAAAGTGCTAGGATTACATGCATGAGCCACCATGCCCGGCCCATTTCCATGCCCTCAAATTCAAACTAATATATGTTTTTTGCAATATTTAATCATCCATTAATTTCATCCTTTGTTAACTCCTTCAGACATTGTGGTTTTCATCTCCAGAAGTTTGACTTGGGCCTTTTTTATACCTTCCATATCTCAACTTGATAAGCATTTTTTTTTTTTTTTTAAGGCAGAGTCTCACTCTGTCACCCAGGCTGGAGTGCAGTGGCGCGATCTTGGCTCACTGCAACCCTCTGCCTCCCACATTCAAGTGATTCTCCTGCCTCAGGCTCCTGAGTAGCTGGGACTACACAGGCGCATGCCACCAAGCCAGGCTAATTTTTATATATATATATATATATATATATATATATTTTTTTTTTTTCCAGTAGAGACAGGGTTTCACCATATAGGCCAGGCTGGTCTAGAACTCCTGATCTCGTGATATGCCAGCCTTGGCCTCCCAAAGTGCTGGGATTACAGGTGTGAGCCACCATGCCCAGCCTTGTTAAGCATCTTAAACATAGTTATTAAAACTGTTTTAATGTTCTTGTTGGCTAATTTTAGCATCTCTGTCAGTGTGTGTTGTTGTTACTAATTTTCATTTTATTATGCTTCTTTGCATGTCTGGTAATCTTTGAGTAGATGCCCAACATTGTGAATTTTACTTTGTTGGGTGCTGTATATTTTTGAATTTTCAAAAATACTCCAATACTCTGAAGTACTCTCCAATACTCTATCTTAAATACTCTAACTGGCTTGGGACCCTACCTGGGTTCTTTCTCCCCAGCTGTGGCCTGGAAATTTTCCCTAGGCCATAACCTGGGGCAATAACATGGCTTCCTTGGTTTATTTCCTATTTTTCAGGCCTCATTGTCCTTCATTACCTGATGTTCAGTTTCTTGAAAATTGCTGATTCATATATTTTACCTACGTTGATTATTTTGTATAGCATGGTAAATCTACTTCTTGTTACTCAATTTTAACCAGCTGTAGAAGTTTATCTGCATAATAGAATTTTAAAATTGGAAACAATCTTGGAGGTACTCCCTTCCTAAGCTTCATATTAGTTTTTTTCCTTTTTTTAATTTCTGTATTTTTAATTTTTGTGGGTACATAGTAGGTATATATTTATGGGGTATTTACTTGGTATAGGCAGGCAACGTGAAATAAGCACATCACAGAGAACGAGGTATCCATTCCCTCAAGCATTCACCCTTTGAGTTACAAGCAATCCAGTGATACTCTTGGTTATATTAAAATACACAATTCTGTTACTATTGACTATAGTAACCCTGTTGTGTTATCAAATACTAGGACTTACTCATTCTTTTCTTTGGGGGGGTACCAATTAACTATCCCCACATCCCCACCACCATATCAAAACTCTTCTCAGCCTCTGGTAACCATCTTTCTACTATGTCCATGAGTTCATTGTTTTGATTTTTAGATCCCACAAATAAGTAAGAACATGTGATGTTTGTCTTTCTGAGCCTGGCTTATTTCACTTAACCTAAGGATCTCCACCAGTTCCAACCATGTTGTTGCAAATAAGCCTCATTTTATATAGTCATGCATCACTTAACAACAGGGATACATTATGAGAAATGCATTGTTAGGCAGTTTTGTCATGCAAGTATCATAGAGGGTACTTGTACAAACATGGCTGATATATACATACGGCCCACTTAACACTTAGGGTGTATGTATAGCCCTATTGCTCCTAGACTACAAACCTGCACAGCACATTACTGTACTAATATTGTAGGAAGTATAACACAATGGCAATTACTGTGTATCTAAACATATCTAAGCACAGAAAAGGTACAGGACAAATACAGCATTATAATCTTATGGGACCACTGTTGTATATGTAGCCCATTGTTGACGGAAATGTTATGCAGTACAGGATTGTATTTTAGGAATTAGAACTATATAAAAGGTCATGGTCATATACCAGGGTCAGAGAGCAAATCCAAGTTTGTTTTTTTGTTTTTCACCTCCACTCAGTACTTTATTTAGTACTCAGGGAAACAATGAACTCTAGAAATTATAAAGAAAATGCATTTTTCAATATTCTGCTATGAGTGTAAGATTAAGTTTGTATTTTATGTAGATACAATAAAGTAATTTCTATGTTATGCAAACGTTACAGGAATACACACACACATATATATTATACATCTCTCTGTAAATATATGTCTCTCTCTCTCTCTCTCTCTCTCTCTCTCTGTGTGTGTGTGAGTGTGTGTGTTAGATAAATTACTTTCAATTATCTCTCAGTAAGATTTGTCAGTGATTATATCTTTTAAAGCATGTGAGAACCAACTTTTCAAAACTGAATAGAACTTTTTACTAGATAAACTCAATCTCCCATTTTGCAAAATATGAAAGAACAACACTTAGATTATCAATTTCATTTCTAAACAAACTACACAATCTAGGAAACGTAGGGATAGAAGCATTGATTAACAATTATCAGTTGTAAATTACAAAAATAAAAGCCACAATCACTACTACTTATTCCCTCCTCCTAAAGAATACGTATAAAATTGTTAATTCCTAATTTTCTCAATGAGTAGTCTTTCAGGGCTGAGTAAATAAATTGGGAGAAATACCAAATACTCTATATCCTATTGAATATTCATAACCCATTTTAACATACTAAAAGTTCTCACAGGCCCTGAAGTAAAGAAACCTATTTAATGCAATGGTAACCAAACTTACAAAAAAGGATTCCGCTATCAATGACACTTGTTAATATCACATAGAAATAGGGTTTTCATATAATACCCTGGGTTAATGCTGTGCTAATTTATTTTATTTCAAGAGAAATAGTAAAAGCCCTTATGTCTTGTGGAAGAGCTTCCTTTTATGGCCATAAACTTGAAGAGAATGCTTAGACAACTTGCTACAATTGAGAGGTTTGGTGATTCATTCTTGAAAACCAATTTTCACAACTGAGGGCCATGTGCTCTAAAGTACACTACCTCACATGATCATGGTGTGCATCAGCAACAAAGTGGAACTCCACATATGATCACTATATGTGTCAGCATCAGCTTAAATGAATTCTTATGATTCACAAAAGAAAAATAACTAGTTTTACAAAATTATAAAAGATTAACAGAAAAATCACTTTGTTTTACCCTTTCTCTTTAGGGTAGACTATCATATTATAGTTATCAATTGTCAATCTAGAACTGCCTTTCTAACTACATAAGAAAATATAGTACCTGCAAAGTTTCTCTGCATACATAGGCTATTTGCAATTCTGATAGCGGTCCAGTAACTAGAAAGAAAAAGAGCCCACATTGTTATACATTTGAACCTAACAGATTAAAAACAGTCTACTTAAAAAATGACAAACTATTATAAAACTTCTTCTATATATACAGTTGGATAACTTCTCTTCTGTGAGCATATACTATTTCTGTCATCAAGAAACAAAAAAAAGGGTAACACTGAGAATTTTTTCAAATGTGCTTTAAAAATAAAAGATTTAACTCCGTAACAATTTTGGTCCCTGAAAATATTAAGCACTTATGTGTAAAGCATAGTGGTATGCATCATAGGAAGGTCTATAGAAAGCAATCCTGAACAATTTTTCAAAAATAAAGAAATAGATATATAACTAATTACAGTTATATAGAGAAATAGAGAACCATAAAGAGATTGACTGTTCCCATATATTAAAAGGCATCATATACTTTTTTAAAGATCAAGATACTATTTCTTTAGTATAATTGTTTACCATATCTATCAAAACAGGGAGGCTTGATCCAGTACCTTATCTAAGAATTTAAAAGGTAACCATGCCACTTTTGGCAGCCAGATCTCTTTCTAATATGAAATATAAAATTCTTATTTCAAGTACTCAACCAGAGGCTTTGCAACTATGCCTCTCAACAGCATGAGAATAAATCTGGGGTGGTATCTACTGACAGTGAAACCAAGTCAGGTGGTCATGTGTATTCTTCACCTAAAGAAATATTCTACTCTGTATTTTAATCACTGGCTCTCTATGTCCATTCAGGAACACAAAATTTTGATTCTCGGTAGCCTGGTAAATAGTAGTAAAAGAAGAAAAGTCACTTTCTTAACAACATCTAATTATAAGTGTAGATGTTCTTGATTGTTATGCTATCTAGTATACTAACTACTGGGATGGGTACTACTTAGTTTCAATTTAATTCCACAAATATCAGGTTTAATAAAAGAAAGCCAAATTTCATAAAAAATTAATGTTTCAAAGCTATTCCTTAAACTTAAAAAAGCTATATAGCTTGATTTTATCCATACAGTCTTAAGAGTTCTCTCATTTTATAAAAATGTGAATGGATAAAAATTACAATTACTGAATAAAAACTTTTCACAGAAAAGAGAGCAATTCCATTTATTTATTTATTTATTTACTTACTTACTAACTAACTAACTTACAGTCTTCCTCTCTTGCCCAGGCTGGAGTGCAGTGGCACAATCTTGGCTCACTGCAACCTCCACCTCCCAGATACAAGCAATTTTCCTGCCTCAGCCTCCCAAATAGCTGGGATTACAGGCGCCTGCCACCACGCTCAGCTAATTTTTGTATTTTTAGTAAAGATAGGGTTTCACCATGTTGGCAAAGCTGGTCTCAAACTCCTGACCTCAAGTGATCCACCTGCCTAGGCCTCCCAGGTGCTTGGATTACAGGCATGAGAAGTTAGCAATTCTTTACAAAATCATAGAAAAAAAATTTAACCCAGTGGCACAGAGAATTTTAAATCCATATGCATAAGAGATAGCCTAAATCATAATAATTTTTGTATTTGTAACATTTATGTGATGTCAAAAATTTTTGTTAATAAAGAGGTAGTGGATCAGTGTTTAGACATCAGTCAGAATTTTTGTTATAGATTATTTGTTGTGACAAAATTAGATAATTACTACATTTAAAAATTGATAATTAAGTACTATGTTGATACATTTTTATAATTTAGAATTTTGCTTCTGTGCTTTGCTTTCCCTCTCCTCTGGTAATGACTTATGAAACTAGTAGGCATCCTTTCATTTTGCTATACATTTACATTATATATACCTATAAAAATATAATTTTTAAAAGCCTAAATATGATCAAGTATGTTATATATATTCTTTCATGATTCACTTTTTCCATTTAAAAACAAGCCTTAGAGAGATATACACAGGTCAATAATTATAAAGTAACTTCACCTTTTTAAGTGTCGTACAGTATTCCATATTGCAGGTTGAAGAGTAGTTTATTTAACCACTGTCTATTGATTGACTTTTTAAAACTGAGCTCTGTAAGTTATAAAATATCATTTGAAATGAAATAGCACTTCTATTTTTATATCTATTGTAGCTGCATTTGTAAACTGCATGACTGAAATTTGATAAGGTTTCCAATATAAAGATTTATAATTTTTAAGCATACAAATGTTAAAAATGTTTCACATAATTCTTCATAATGAATTATATAATGAATAGTTGCAATGGGAATTTTACTATCCCATATCCATGTGAAACAAGGAGAAGAAAAATTATAAAGATCTATGTTTAGTCTCATAAATTCTAGAAATTCAAGAAACTGTCAGTAGCAAAACAAAAGCTAAACAGTAGAGCCCAAACTAAAAGTTTCTAGCTGGAATGTAACATCATGTTCAACTCAGAAAACTGCCTAAATTAATAGAATAGTAAATAAAATACTTGAAACTAATACATACTAATACAAAAATATTACATTAACAAGTAAATTGCTTTGCTGGTTAGCAGGTTAAGTTATTAACATAGACATAAACTTCCTTTCTGTGAGTTATCCTTTGCATTTCAATTTTTATTTACAAGGAAATCTAGGAAGTTTCATTTGTAGATAAAACACTTTCTTAGAGATTACATCTAAAGAGTGAAATCTGGATTATACAAATACTTTTCCACTTCTCAGTTCAGGCTCAGGCAAGTTTAACTGACTAATCAATTAAAAAATAAATACAGATTTCTGTTATGCAGTGCTCCGGGAACAAAAGAATGCAAAAATAGTAAATCTGTTAATTTCCGTGGTTAACTGGAAACACCAAACAACGATCATTAAAATCAAAGTCTGTTTAAAATGTAAGGTTAAATTAACATACCATGGTAAATATCTTGAAGTGATCCGCCACCACAGTATTCCATACAAATCCATAGTTTTTCCCGACTAATATAAAAAAGAAAGAAAATTATATTAGCTAGTAATTATCACTGAAATACTCTAAGGCTCTCACTCTTTAGCAAACGAAGGTTCAGGATGGACTGCAAAGTGCAACAGGAAATTGCCATGCATTGTCACCTCAATATACAGAAAAGCATATTAATTTCAGCTTTGTTCCCATCTCAAGTGGTTTAGAATATGATCAGTTTTATAAGTTAAAATTCTTACTTGTAATCACTTATAATGTTTCATTTAAGTTGCCAGATAAGCTATAACTATAAAAATGGGAATGTCATTATTAATATACAATAGGGGAAGACCCTAGACAATTTAGAACTTTGAACAGTGTTTAAAAACATACATATATAATAGCACTTACATGGAAGGGAGACAGTATAGTAGCAAAGAGTACATAAAATACAGAGAGAGAAGATGTTTTTTTTCTCTTACCTAAGATAACTCCCAAAGTATGCAACGATGTTACAATGTTTACATTCTTTAACCATAAATATTTCTTGTTGAATCAAAGAAAAATCATCTCCTGAAAAACAAAATAAGTTGTTTTATCATGTTACTCAAAATTTCTACATATGAAAAGAGGGAAGGAAAACTCTACAAAAGACATATGCTTATTATAGTATGGTTTAATAATGCAAGGATGGTTAAATATATTACAGTAGAGTGTGTTGTGACATGAAAATAGGTTTATAACATGTGAAAAAGGATATTATATATATTATTTTAATGTACAGAAAAAGTATTTCAAAAGCAATTTTGCTTTCTTCCTTTTTGGTTTGTATTTTACAATTAGTCTATCATAGACCCATTTGAGTTCATCAGAAAAAGCTACATTAGGCTGGGAACAGTGGTTCACGCCTATAATCCCAGCACTTTGGGAGGCTGAGGCAAGTGGCACTTGAGGTCAGAAGTTTGAGACCTGCCTGGCCACCAGGTGAAACTCTGTCTATACTAAAAACACAAAAATTAGCCGGGTGTGGTGGTGGGCACCTGTAATCCCAGCTACTTGGGAGTCTGAGGCAGAAGAACTACTTGAAACCAGGAGGTAGACGTTGCAGTGAGCTGAGATCAAGCCACTGCACTCTAGCCTGGGTGACAGGGTGAGACTCCAACTCAAAAAAACAAAAAGAAAAAGGAAAAAAAAAAAAAAGAAAACGCTATATTACAATAAAGTATTGGGAATTTTATGGTTAACATAGGAATATTCCTAGAATGGTATTGTTACCATCAAACTCCATTTTACATGAAAATAGTGTTTATTTCAGTAAAAGGAGTTTATGAGTTTATAAAATAATTACATGTGTATTATGTGAAGGCAGAATAATGTAGAAATTAAGAGCCTGAGCACTGGATTAGATACTCCTGGATTCAAATCGTATTTTCAATATTTGAGGCAACTTAACTCTTCTGAGCCATAGTTAACATCTGATAAGTGGGATCTGGATCCATTCTACCTATTTTGCTTCCTTATCTACCACTTTTCCAAACGTGCCCAATATTTTATTAATATCAAGTTGCTGGCCATTTTTTTTAACAGATTCTTATTCCCTCATGTTTCTGATTACACAATTCCCTCAGTTGCATAATCAGGAACATCGTGAAAAAGAGGTAATGTACACAGGGCATTTAGCACGTTTGACACAGAATAAATGTAAGAGTAACATTATGCTGAAAACTGAGAAAGATACACATGATAGTGTTCCTTGTTAGGATATCACTGTAAGATATTTTTCTTTTTTCTTTTTTTTTTTTTTTGAGATGGAATCTCGCCTCTGTAGCCCAGGCTAGAGCTTAGTGGCATGATCTCAGCTCATTGTGACCTCTGCCTCCCAGGTTCCAGCAATTCTCCTGCCTCAGCCTCTCGGGTAGATGTGACTACAGGTGCATGCCACCATGCCTGGCTAATTTTGCATTTTTAGTAGAGATGGGGCTTTACCCATGTTGGCCAGGCAGGTTTCAAACTCCTGACCTCAGGTGATCAGGCCCACTTTGGCCTCCCAAAGTGCTGGAATTACAGATGTGAGCCACCACACCCAGCCTAAGATATTTTTCATTAGATATAGTTTTACAGTAGTCTCTCGAAAAGCAGCTTCAAGTTTAAAATCAGTGGGCAACATAGTGAGGCCCTCTTCCCCCAGCTAAAAAAAAGTTCAGTGGTGTCCAGACAGACTCTGGTTCTAACTCGAAGTCATCTTAGGAAAACATACAAAGCCAAGAAGAAAAACTCAGAAATTAGGTCTTAGATAAATAAATAAAGTCAGAGATATTTTCAACTTTTTCAGTTCAAAGCCAAAATACAGTTTTAAATATCCTTGCCATGCCATTAACAGCTTTTAAAGAACCTATCACTACTGATGTGGTTTAAACATATATTTAATTTATTAATATGTCACATTTATTTATAATCATTAGAAGGTTTTTTTTTTTTTTTTTGAGATGGAGTCTTGCTCTGTCATCCAGGCAGGACTGCAGTGGTGTGATCTCGGCTCACTGAAACCTCTGCCTCCTGGGTTCAAGCGATTCTCCTGTCTCAGCCTCCTGAGTAGCTGTAACTACAGGCACCCAACACCACGCCCATCTAATTTTTGTATTTCTAGTAGAGACGGGGTTTTGCCATGGTGGCCAGTCTGGTCTTGAACTCCTCAACTCAGGTGATCCACCCGCCTTGGCCTCCCAAAGTGCTGGGATTACAGGCGTGAGCAACCACACCCGGCCAGAACGTTTTTTTAAACAGTCACAACCACGCCCGGCCAGAACGTTTTTTTAAACAGTCACTTCATGTAAACATTAACTGATAGTTCAGTTACAGAATTTCATATTAACCATTTTAAAGGATTAGGGAAGCCAAATGAGGGCACAATCTTTTAACTGAATAAATGAGAGAAAACCTTTAAAGATAATCTAGCTTTTATTTGTAAAGTAGGAACACATGTATTACACAAATGGTTACATACATCTTAAACATAAGTGTGCAAATGGCAACTTGTTACAATTGAAAATTCACTTCTTAATGGTTTGACAATAAAAGAGGATCAAAGGAGATAATCCAAAATAGAAGATGATCTCCTGTTCCTCATTATAAATTTAGGCAGAAGCAGCGAGTAAGCCCTGAAGGTGACAGTAGAACGTCTGCCTACTTAGGTGCAGAGGAAAGACTCTGCTTTCTGTGTTCACTCACTGGCACCAGAATACTGATTCTTCTTTTACATCACTCCTCCATTTTAGCGTTTTCCATTATAGTGTGAAAACTTCTTTACGCATGCTAATTTCCCTCAAACTGGCTAAATTCTAGCCCATCTTTTATGTTTGAAAAAATATGAATTATAAAGGAAAGAAGAGTGAAACAGCTCATATATATTGTTAATATATATATATCTGTCCATTCTCACACCACTATACAGAACTGCCCAAGACTGGGTAATTTATAAAGAAAAGAGTTTTAATTGACTTACACTTCTGCATGGCTGAGGAGGCCTAAGGAAACTTACATCATGGCAGAAGGGGAAGCAGGCAAGTCTTATATGATGGCAGGCAACAGAGTATGTGTGTAGGAGGAACTGTCAGACACTTATAAAACCATCAGATTTCATGAGAACTCACTCACTATCACGAGAACAGCATGGGGGAAACTGCTCCCATGATCCAATTACCTCCCCCCAGGTCTCTCCTCCAGCACCTGAGGATTACAATTGAAGATGAGATTTGGGTGGGGACACAAAGCCTAACCATATCAGTATGTTATTCTTTGGCTTCCACCTACTCACTTTTAAATGTGCATAGAAGCCTTATATCTAAGCTGTGCTGAAAAATTCTTCAGTTAAGTCTGGGACTTAGAACAGATTTTCTCACAGGAGTAGCTTCACATATGGTGCCTAACTTCTCAGTCGTGTGTAAATTCTTAAACTGACCTGTAAAAGTCAATAATATGGCTGAATTAATATTATTAGTAACAAACTACTACCTCTTGGGGGAAAATAAGTTCTGAGTTCCACCTCACAACTGTGTTCCCAGCAGCAGTTACATGAGGTTTTTACCAGGGAAGGTGAGGTCTTGGTGAGAGTAAGCAACAACGTTTTAAAGCTGTAGGTGGAAGCAAGAATTCACAAGCACAGGTTATTAAAAACTCAGATGTTTTAACTCTAGCTCTGGGTATATTCTTCATATATCTGCTTCACTATTATATTATTTGAAACTTTAGTGAAAAGGGAGTAAAATCTTCTGTAAACTGAAATTGTACCATGGAAGAAACTTACACAAAGGTAATACTTTTGTAGTTTATCCTGAGGAAGAAAAGCTAAATACAGTTATCACAGATGGAGCTATTTTTTGATGGCCTACATCAGCCTCACAAAAATAATCTGAAATTTGGATAGCTGATTTTATTCTTTTAATTGGGTGATATGCCAAATTAATATTACTTTCCACTGAGATGTGGTCTAAAATCCACTAGGTTCAGAGAACTTAGGCTTGTATGTTCCAGTCCTGCTGCTTACCAGCCTGGGCAACACAGAGAGGCCTCTTCTTTACAAACAATAATAAGCTAGGCATAGTGGCATGCACTTGCAGTCTCAGCTACTCAGGAGACTGAGGTGGGAGGACTACTTGAGTCCAAGAGTTTGAGGTTGCAGTGAGGTATAATCACACCATTGCACTTCAGACTGGGCAACAGAGAGCCTGTCTCAAAAATAAAAAGGTATTTGCTTAAAGAAGAGAAATTTTATTCTTCACACCCTGGCAAGGTAAGCATGAGACTAGCTGAGATCCACAGAGCCCCTTATCTTATCTTCAGTTTTGACTATGTACCTATTATTTCCATCTGAATATCTTGCTAGCACCTTACATTTAATATGCCCTAAAGTACCAATATCTTCTCTTAAAAACCAATTTTTCTTCCGGACTTTACTGTTTGTGTTAATGACACTTTATTCTAAAGGACTAATCACTGCCAGTCTGCTCATAGTCCTCCTAACAAAATTTACCTCCACCCATGGCACGGTTTGTGCCATGTGACCTTCTACTAGCTGAAGGTACTAGGGTTAACAACCAACTTGAAAAGAACTAATCCACAGCCTGGCATGAGCTAAGGTGGGAGGGGTTTCTCCATGTTGGTCAGGTTGGTCTCGAACTACCGACCTCAGGTGATCCGCCTACCTTGGCCTCCCAAAGTGCTGAGATTACAGGCATGAGCCACCACACCTGGCCATCTACTCTTTTTTTACTATGTTTTTACAGTGTTTTGAGTGTGGCATTAATATTATGTCTAACTTTTGATCTTTTGAAAATGTGAACCATGGAGACTTGGTCAGCTGTCAGTTACCAACAGAATCACACTAACAGTGAAATATTAAAACTCCATAAATGACTATAGTTAAGGTTCGTAGAGATGTCTTACTGAAAACCTGGCTGCTGAGTATGTCCTTATACAGCAAAGAGAGAAATCCACCTGAGATTGAAATACAGGTTTTTTTCCTCCTCTCTCTAAGGGTACTTGCAGGTTTTACCAAACCACAGATGTAAATGGGAATTACTGAGGAGAGATGCTTATTTCCTTGGGCTCCTCAAGAATGCACGGGGGTCTGTGTGTGCATGTGCATGTGCGTGTGTGAGGGTGTGTGTGTGTATATGTGTGTGTGTGTGTGTGTATGTAAGGGAACTCAGCCTGATACGCCTAGGAAAAAAAATGACGCCCTTCAGCAGCCAGAAAGGGAAAATATGTGAAGCCAAATGGTAGCTCTGCATCTAAGACACTTGACATTGGAACTAGTCCTAATTAAAATGATAATTAAATTATTAAAAGCTCCTAAAACTAACTTGAGCCTTGGAAGATAGCTATGGCGGGTGGATCACGAGGTTAGGAGTTCGTTATCAGCCTGGCCAATACAGTGAAACCCATCTCTACTAAAAATACAAAAATTAGCTGGGTTGGGCATGGTAGTGGGTGCCTATAATCCCACCTACTCAGGAGGCTGAGGCAGGAGAATTGCTTGAACCTGGGAGGCACAGGCTGCAGTGAGCGGAGATCATGCCACTGCACTTTAACTGAAAAATGCAGATATTATTTATAACATGCAGATATTAGTTTAACATTGGGGATTTGTGCTTTAAATTTTTTTGAAAAACCACTGTATTACTGTTTAAGTTAAGCACATTCAGTGACCACAAGAGCAATGATCATAGCCTCCAACATAGTGTTTCAAGGCTGACATTAAGAGACATATTTGCTAATTAAGTGTAGCAAGTACCAGATCCTGAAAGCCAAGTTTTCTGATAAACAAATTCTACTGTCCCTTGTTCCTAAGCCACTTCCTGTCTAGCAGTACATTGCAACCCTAAACTACAATTTTTAACTGGAGTGGGCAGTTAACCCCCTAAACAAGCTACTGTATAAAAATACAGCCTTAGTATCTGGGGTCACTTTGGGGGGCTGATCTTTGCTCCCAGTTTCGTAGCTTTGAATACAATTATCCAATGCCAGTGTTAGCTACCACTTGTTTCTGCTACCATCAGGGCATCAAAATAGGATCAAGTTAGACATAATATTAATGCCACACTCAAAACACTGTAAAAACGTAGTAAAAAAAGAGTAGATGGCCAGGTGTGATGGCTCATGCCTGTAATCTCAGCACTTTGGGAGGCCAAGGTAGGTGGATCACCTGAGGTCGGTAGTTTGAGACCAGCCTGACCAACATGGAGAAACCCTACCCCTACTAAAAATACAAAATTAGCCGGGTGTGGTGGCACATGCCTCTAATCCCAGCTACTCAGAAGGCTGAGGCAGGAGACTCTCCTGAACCTGGGAGGTGGAGGTTGCAGTGAGCCCAGATCGCGCCATTGCACTTCAGCCTGAGCAACAAGAGAAAAAAAAAAAAAAAAAAAAAAAAAAAAAAAAACAGACATCTTGGCATCTTGGAAAGCAAAAGACTAGAACTTTAGGGCTTCCTAATACTATGTGCAGGTTGACATAAAGCAGTTAAGCATTCATGCTCTGGGGATGAACTGGAGTAAGTTGGTTGTACCCCTCATGCACAAGGGTCCTCTGTGTTACATTTGGATTCAATACCCTGTTAAAACTTTCTTGCAATCAAATAAGTCCTAACACACAGTACTTGGGAAGTGATTAAAAGCAACAGACACTCAGATTTTTTTTTTTTTTAAAGGTACTAGGCATTCAAAACCTGGCTGTGGCAAGACAAAAGGCAGTAAGATTCATCACACTCCTCCCTCCAAAAATATGAGAGTAGATCACAGATTTAATACTGAGGTAATTAATTCAACCAATATCTATAATTATGTGGAAAGTTATGTCTCCAGGGAACAAAGTCTATAATCTCTTTTTTCTGTTGTTTTTTTGAGATGGAATCTCGCTCTGTAACCCAGGCTAAAGTGCAGTGGCGTGATCTTAGCTCACTGCAACTTCTGCATCCTGGGTTCAAGTGATTCTCCTGCCTCAGCTTTCGAAGTAGCTAGGATTACTTTTTGTATTTTTAATAGAGACAGGGTTTTACCATGTTGGCCAGGCTGGTCTCAAACTCCCAACCTCAGGTAATCTGCCCGCTTTGGTCTCCCCAAGTGCTGGTATCACAAGGATGAGCCAAATCACCCAGCTTATTATCTCTTTAACTACTAAAATTGTGTTCTAAGCTGTAAACTTGACTAATATTGAAAACTATCCTCTAACATTATACACCAAACTTTTTTTTTTTTTTTTTTGAGACAAAGTTTCACTCTGTTGCCCAGGCTAGAGTATAGAGGCACAATCTTGGCTCATTGCAGCCTTGACATCCTGGGCTCATGCAATTCTCCCACCTCAGCCTCCTAAGTAACTGAGATTACAGGTAAGTGCCAGGACACTTAGCTAATTTTTTGTATTCTTTATAGGGACTGGGTTTTGCCATGTTGCCCAGGCTTGTCTCAAACTCCTGGGCACAAGCAATCTGCCTGACTCAGCCTTCCAAGCTGCTAGGATTACAGGTATGATCCACTGTACCTGGCCTGGGCTTTCAAAAAGTTACCACATTCTAATAATTCTACAAAAAGTATATTACTGATAATTTTACATTTGTTATTTCATCAAATATCAACTAGTTTATGCTTTTTATGTCTACTATATTTCTACTTCATTGTTCATAGGTTAAAATTGTTAACATGATGCTTCTGAATTGTATTTCCTATTTTAATCCTCTAATTTTAATTAATCTCACAGAATTATTAACAAATCCATGACACTGGATTTGGCAGTGATTTCTTGGATATAACCCCAAAACTATAGGTAACAAAAGCAAAAACAGAGAGATGAGACTGCAAGCAAATTTCAAAATTTTGGCTGGGTGCAGAGGCTCCTGCACAATCCCAATACTTTGGGAGGCCAAAGTGGGAGGGTTGTTTGATTCCAGGAGTTCAAGACCAGTTCAAGACCAGGGCAACATAGCAACATTCTGCCTCTACAAAAAATACAAAAGTCAGCTGGTGTGGTGGCATGTGCCTGTAGCCCCATCTACTCGGGAGGCAGAGCTGGGAGGATTACTTGGGCCCAGGAGTTCAAGGCTGCAGTGAGCTATGATTACCACTGCATTCCAGTGTGGGCAACACAGCAAGACCCTATCACAAAATAAACAAAAAAATTTTTTTGTTCAAAAAAGAACACAATCAACAAAGTGAAAAAGCAACTTATAGGAGAAAATACGTACAAATCCTGTATCTGGTAAGAAATATCTGGTAAAGAAGTTAATATCCAGGATATATAAAGAAAACTATCAGAAATATGCCTATCCTATATATGTATCAATAATGGAAACTACCATTTCTTAAACTAAAAGTAATTGTTTTATTCCATATTATTGTATCCACATTAATATACCTATCTTAGAAAAGTAAGCCAATGTAGCAAAAGATAAAGAACGTAAGCCAGGTACAGTGGCTCATGCCTGTAATCCCCACTATTCAGGAGGTTGAGGTGGGAAGACTGCTTGAACCCAGGAGTTTGAGGCTGCACCGAGCTATGACTGCAACACTGCATTCCAGCTTGAGATTCTGTCTCGAAAAAGAAAAGAAAAAAAAAAAAAAAAAAAGAAAGAAAGGAAAAAAACCAAGAATGAAATAAAAATCACCCACAAATGTACCAGAGACACCCATTGTTCACTTTTTGTTTGTTCAAGGGAAAGAGTCTTCTTGTCACCCAGGCTGGAATGCAGTGACACAATCATTGCTTACTGCAGCTTCAAACTCCTGGGCTCAAACAATCCTTCTGCCTCAGCCTCCCAAGTAGCTAGGACTACAGGTTTATGCTGCCACGCCCAGATGATATTTTAAAAAATTTTTTAGTAGAGATGGGATCTCCATTATGTTGCTCAGGCTGACACCATTAGCATTTTGATTTTTTTTCCAGTCCTGTAGTACTGTAATTATGAAGTTCTGCATATCATATACACAATTTGAACCATACTCCAGTGTTTCACAGGCTATTTTCACTGATCAATATTTTGTACCCATTGCTCAGGTCATTAAAAACCACATAAAAGTTACGCAAAATGGAAAGAAATAAGTAAAAAATCTCTGTTCAGAGATGACATGATCTTATATACATAAACTCCCAAAGTCCATTAAAAAAATCTATTGGAACTAATAAACAAATTGTAAGCAAATTGTAAGATACAAAATCAAAACAGAAAAATCAGTTGTGTTTCTGTACAGTAACAATGAACAATCATAAAAGGAAATTAAGAAAACAGTTTATTTACAATAGCATCAAAAAGAACAATTAGCCAGGCGCAGTGGCTCACATCAGTATTTCCAGCACTTTGGGAGGCCAAGGCGGGTGGATGACCTGAGGTCAGGAGTTCAAGACCAGCCTGGCCAACATGGTGAAACCCTGTCTCTACTAAAAATACAAAAATTAGCTGGGCATGGTGGCACACACCTGTAATCCCAGTTGCTCAGGAGACTGAAACATGAGACTCACTTGAACCTGGGAGGCAGAGGTTGCAGTGAGCCAAGATCACCCCACTGCACTCCAGCCTAGGCGACAGAGTGAGACTCCATCTCAAAAAAAAGAACAATTAGGAATAAACTGAACTAAATAAGTGAAAGACTTGTGTGCTAAAAACTATAAAACATTGTTGAAAGATATTAAAGATGACACAAATATGTGGAAATATTTTATTATTTTTTAAATTTTTAAAAATTTTTGAGACAGAGTCTTGCTCTGTCACCCAGGCTGGAGTGCAGTGGCACAATCTTGGCTCACTGCAACCTCTGCCTCCTGGGTTCAAGCGATTCTTCTGCCTTAGCCACCCAAGTAGCTGGGACTACAGGTGTGCACCACCATTTTGTATTTAGAGTAGAGACAGGGTTTCACCATACTGGCCAGGCTGGTCTCGAATTCCTGACGTTGTGATCCGCCCACCTCGGCTTCCCAAAGTGGTGGGATTACAGGCGTGAGCCACCATGCCCAGCCCAAGTTAATATTATGAAGATGTCAATACTATCCAAAGTGATATAAAGAGCTACACAATCCCTATGAAAAATTTTGGTAACCTTTTATTTGCAGAAATAGGAATGAATCATTCTAAAATTTGTATGAAATTTAGAGACTCTCCATAGCCAAAACAATTTTGAAAAAGAGGAACAAAGTTGGAAGACTCACGCTTCCTGATTTCAAAACTTAGTAAAAGCTACCATAATAAAAACAGTAGGGTACTGGTATAAAGACAGACATATTAAAGACCAATGGAATAGAAGAGAGAGCCCAGAAATAAACCCTCATGTATATGGTCAAATGATCTTCAAACAAGGGTATCAGGACTACTTGATGGGGAGAGGGCAGTCTCTTCAACAAATGGTATTAGGGAAGCTGGATATCCACATGCAAAAGAATGAAGTTGGACCCCTGCCTTAATCCATACACAAAACTTAACCCGAAATGATTTAAAGATCTAAATGTAAGACCCCAAACTATCAAACTCCTAGAAGAAATCACAGATGAAAAACTTCATGGCACTGGATTTGGCAGTGATTTCTTGTATATGACACCAAAAGCACAGGTAACAAAAACAGGTAAGACCACATGAAATTTTAAAATTTTTGTTCACCAAGGGACATAGTTGAAAGGGCAATCTATGGAATAGGAGAAAATATTTATAAATTCTGTATCCAAGAAGGGTTTAATATTCAGAATACATAAACAACTCCTACGACTCAACAACAAAAAAATCAAATAACCTGATTTTAAAAGTGGGAAAGGACTTCAATAGACATTTATCCAAAGATGACCTGCAAACAGCCAATAAGCATATGAAAACATGCTCAACATCATAATTCAGAGAAACACAAATAAATCACAATATCACTTTACACCCATTAGGATGGCTATGATTAAAAAAAAACAACAACAGAAAAAAAATGTTAGAGGTGATGTAGAGAAGCTAGAACCCTTATGCACTGTTATTGACATTGGGAACTGGTGAGGCTGCTACAGAAAACAGTATGGCAGTTTCTCAAAAAAATAAGTGTGGAACTATCAGATGACCAATAATCATACTTCTAGGCTTATATCCAAAATAACTGAAAATAGGATCTCAAAGAGAGATTTGTAAATCCATGTCCATAGCAGTACTATTTACAATAGCCAAGAGGTGGAGGCAACCTAGTTATATACAATGTCTATTGACAGATGAATGAAAAAAACTGTAGTATATGAAAAGTACTCAAACTTAAAATCCTGTCACATGCTCTAACATAGATGAAACTTGAGAACATTATGCTAAGTGAAATAGGCTAGTCAGAAAAGGACAAATACTGTATGACTTCACTCATATGAAGTATCTAAAGGAGCCAAATTCATAGATACCAACTGCTGAATGGTGGTTACTAGTGGCTGTGGGGAGGCAACAAAGAGGAGTTTTATCAAATGAATATAGTTTCAGTTTTGCAATATGAAAAATTCTAGAGACCTGTTTCACAACAATGTAAATATACTTAAAACTACTAAACAATGCACTTAAAAATGATTATAAGACAGCTGGGAACAGTGTCTCATGCCTGTAATCCTAGCACTTTTGGAGGCCGAGGAGGGTGTTCAGGGTTCAAGAACAGCCTGGCCAACATGGTAAAAGCCGTCTCTACTAAAAATACAAAAAATTAGCTGGGCCTGGTGGCGTAATCCCAGCTACTTGGGAGGCTAGGGCAGGAGAATGGCTTGAACCCAGGAGGCAGAAGTTGCAGTGAAGTCAAAATCGCACCATTGCACTCCAGCCAGGGTGCCAAGAGCAAGACTCCACATCAAAAAACAAAAAAACAAAAACAAAAACCAAAAAATGGTAAGACAGTAAAGTTTACGTTTTTTACTGAAATTTAAAAAATATGAAAATGATATGAGTATAACCTAATTTAATGATTTTACTACAGTTAGATGTTTGGATGTTCAAGTTTCTAGATACATATAATACATATTTTTTTCTTTCTTTCTTTTTTTGAGAGGATTTCATTGTGTTGCCCACAGTGGAATGCAGTGATGTGAACATGGTTCATTGAAGCCTCAACCTCCTGGGCTCAAAAGATCCTCTAGCCTCAGTGTCCTGAGCAGCTGGAACTACAGAAGCAGGCTGCCATGCTCTGCTAATTTTAAAAAATTTTTGTAGAGATGAGGTCTTACCATATTCCCCAGGCTGGTCTTGAATTCCTGGGCTCAAAAGATCCTCCCACCTCAGCCTCCCAAAGTGCTGAGACTACAGGTGTGAACCACTGCTCCCAGACCAAAAAAATAAAAAATAAAAACTTCTAAAACAACATAAATATGCAGTAACCTAAAAATGTGTTTATCACTTATAGCAAAATTACAATGCAAAAATTAGATCTCTTAAGATTTGCAATGACAAAAGTTTTCTGCACTAGTAAGTACCAGATACATTTCTGAAGTTTATGAAATAATTTAATGTTAAAGATAGGTATCAAAAGGAAAACTAATTTTACTGGTAGCTCATTGTACAGTGAATACATCAGCAGTGCTATTTTCAGAATCAATTAACTCAATGCTAAATATTCTGTCAGCTAATTTATAAACAACCATGAAAAATACAGTGAAACGATGGTGGCAATCTTGTGAATATGGCTGTTTTGGTTCATAAGTAAATATGATTTTTTCCAATGAGCATAATGAATGTAGAATGTTAAACACAAAACATTAGTAAACAACACTAACCTTTATTCATTTTCTGTATCTATTATTTAAAACTAATAAAATGACATTTGGGGCATGTATTTGTGCCTTCAAATTAACATTTTCCATTAATTCAGATTTGAACTGTCCAAACAGTGAAGACAGGGTACAAATATTTTACTTTACAGAATATTTTTAAAAATAAAGGTTGTTAGAGTTTGAATAGAAATTCTGGCCGGGCACGGTGGCTCACACCTGTAATCCCAGCACTTTGGAAGGCTGAGGCAGGTGGATCACGAGGTCAGGAGTTCGAGACCAGCTGGGCCAATATGGTGAAACCCTGTCTCTACTAATAATATAAGAATTAGCCAGGCGTGGTGGTGCACACCTATAGTGCCAGCTACTTGAGAGGCTGAAGCAGGAGAATTGCTTGAACCTGGGAGGTGGAGGTTGCAGTGAGCTGAGATCACACCACTATACTCCATCCTGGGTGACGGAGTGAGACTCCGTCTCCAAAAAAAAAAAAAAAATTCTGTAAAGAACATACCACCACCTAACCAGAATAGCTGACACTTGTCCTATTTGGCCAAACAGCCTACCTTGGGATTTCTTTCAAGAATTTTCACAAGGCAAATCTATGGGTGGTTTAAACCTCCGTATACTTCTTGACTTTTTAAGATACATTCAACTTTCTCTGCTTATACTTTCAGGAAACAGGATAAAGTATTCCCTGCAAGTCCAAGGAAAGCTTTAAACATCTATTCAAAGATAGTTAAAGATTCCTACTTACTTCAAAAACTCTCTAAAGAAATACATTTATTTTATTAAAAATTACTATAAGTATTTCCAATTTAACATTTTAAAAGATAAGCAAAGGCACAAAGCAAAAGGGTATTACATTAATCATCCTGGTTGGTAATGTATTAAATTCTACCCCTGTAAGCAAGGCTCCCGATATGTAACAAACTGTAATTTTCATAAGCTTAAAATACTATTTTGTAGTTTCACCATAAAAGAGGGATAATGGAAGAAGGAGAGAGGGGAAGAAAAGAAGGATTCTGATGGTAAGTTTTCCCACAAACTTTGTTCCTGCTCTGGCTGTTGGCCACCACTAGCTACAGACTTGAGCAAACTGAGCATCTGTAAAATGAGTTAGATGGTAGGCTGAAATTCAGACAAAAGACAGAAAAACATGGTGGCATGAATCATCATAATATCTGCCTGCTCGTCTAGGGAACTCTGGATGCCTAACCAAAGAGATGAAAAATGCAACTAAAACTCCACTAGCATTATTTTCAATGCTAATCACTGGTAAGTCAAACTCTATTTAATAAGTATCTACTATAAAAATGAGGTAGAAATGGTTAAATCATTCCTGAAAGTAATCATTTTGCCTGTATATCCAAAGAGTAACAAGAACATACAGACATAAGAAGGACGCTGACTTCATTTTCTTTTACAAATACTTTTGTGGCTAATTTAAAAAAGCGATTCTCGATGCTAACCTATTCATTTTTTTCGAATATTAGGAAGAACTTCAAAAGCAATCTGTTTCAGCAAAATTTTGAATATAGCATTATAAAATTAAATTGCCAGAGGCAAGTCAGTAAATACAATTTAGGACTCTAAAATTACTATAAACTTTAATATCCTATTTTACACAGTGGGGAAAAGCACTATTAAGTTTACAGCTGGAATTTCATTTATTTAAAAAAAATTTTGTTTATGTTTTACCAGACATAAGTTTTTTTCTAAGTCATATTGGCAAATAATTATCTTTTCATGTCTAAATACAATTTTAAACCAGTTCATCTGTTAAATCAATACAAGAAAGCATTTTTGTATTACGCTGGTTTTAGTGCAAGTTTTTGAAAGCTGGTGAATATAGTTAAGAATTCATTTTTGAAATACAGCAGTCTCCAAAATTATTTGAAGTATCTGAACTGAAAGCTGGGAAAATTCATTAGCATATCATTATATATTTTTTTTAGCCGAAACATTCCCTTAAGTCTGCTCCAAAAATGTAAAAAATACCATCTACTTTGGCTTTACTGATAATGCTAAAAACCCACTGATTTCCCACCAAAATTCCCCAGCCAAAAAAAAAAAAAAAAAAGATAAATATAGGATGCTGAAGACACGAAGAATTCATTTTGAAAGGAAATTTAAGACAACAGTGTTTCAAACTCTCAGAAATATGAAAGGGAAAAAAGAGTATAGGTAATTGGGCAACAAAATGAAACAAAGAAACTGGTAGAGTTAAGGGGGTAAGCTCCATAAAAATAATACTTGTATAGAACTAATAAAAGCACTGGAACCATCAAGTAATAGAAGCAGTACTGGGGGCTGGGCATGATGGTTCTCGACTACAATCCCAGCACTTTGGGAGGCTGAGATGGGTAGATCACTTGAGGCCAGGAGTCCGACAGAGTAGCCTAGACAACATGGAGAAACCCTGTCTCTGCTAAAAATACAAAAATTAGCTGGGTGTGGTGGCATGCATTTGTAATTTCAGCTACTCGGGAGGCTGATGCACGATAATGGCTTGAACCTGGCTGGTGGAGGTTGCAATAAGCCCAGATCATGCCACTGCATTCCTGCCTGGCAACAGAGAGAGAGAGAGAGAGAGAGAGAGAGAGAGAGAGAGAGAGAGACCCTATTTAAAACAAAACAAAACAAAAGCAGTACTGGAGACAAATTAGTCACTGATATGATGGCAGACTTTAAAAATTCTTTACTTTCCAAAGTAATGAAGTAAAAAAATTCAAGAATCTTCAAAAACAGTTTCCTGAAATAGAGAAAAAATCAAAACTGCAGATGAAAAAAGCAGCTCATTATGTCTCAGAGAGAAAAACCTATAGAAAATTACTGAGACCAAATTATATTCTGTTGAGATTACTAATTTTGAAGACAAAGAAATGCCAGCTTTTGTTACAAACAATCAGGGAGTAACGGCAAGTTACCTACTAGGGCAAAAATATCAGGTAAACCTTACAGTTCTTTCCAACAATATTCAAGGGAAAAAAAAGTCTACAGATTTTTTTGAAGGTAGAGGGAGAAGAACGTGTGATGTAATCATTTTATACCTAGTCAAATCGTCATTCTCATTCAAAGGCAACAGAAAGACATCTTTAATATTCTTTTGTAGGAAGAATATTGCAGTTTCCATTACGTGCTTACGCTGTCCCAAGTGGTGAAATATAGGAGTGAGAATAATCACTATTCTCATGAATCTTACATTCTAGGAGACAAACAAAATACATACATGTATACATATAAACAAACAAGAAAAGTATCAGGCACTCACGTTTCCTATGAAGTGAACTAAAATAACAAGGGGATTGGCCTCTCTGAGGATATGATATTTATTTAAGCTGAGGTCTGAATGACCAGGAGCCTTCAGAGCAAAGATCATGAAAAACAGCTACCTCAGGCAAAAGAGAAGAACCGCTTTAAACTTGGACTGTTTAAATAAAAAGAAAACAGAGGCATACTAGAGTAGAGAGAAACATATGCAATGAGCTCAGAAAAGTGGGCAGAGCAGATCACACAGGGTTTTATAAATGAGGCTAAAAATCTGAGTATGTTTCTAAGTGGATATGGAAGCTTCGGGGAAGTGTTAAGCAGGAGAGTGTGATGATATAATTCATGTTTTAAAAAGTTCACTCAAGAGGCTTTCTGGAAACTAGATGGTGGGAAATGAGAGATGTGGGAGAGGCAACAAGACCTAAAAGGGTGGAGATGGGCAATAAAGATAAGCAGATAAATTTAGATGTGTTTTGCAGGTGGAGTTGAGGCAAATTGCTGACAGACTGATTCTTGAACACAAATAAGAGAGAAATCAAGGTTAATGCCCAGATTTTTGGCTTGGTTAATTGCTTAGCAAAATGGGGAAGATGGAGGGAAAAGCAGGTTTGAGAAGAACAATCTATTTGTGGATTTAAATTATAATACTCCTAATACTGGAAAATCTTTTTGATAATACGGTTTAGTCTATTGGTAGTTGATACTAAGTAGGTGAGAATGGAAAGAAAACAGCATAAAAAGACCAATGGTGGGTAGTAAATCTATTAAATATAAAACTAAGTCTAAATAATTGGTCGTGACATTTATAAATTATAAATATAATATTTCTTAAAAGAAGGTATACATACTAATACAGGTTTGTATTAGTAAAAGAAAAAGCAGCATTGGCAATATCAATGTCGGATAAAGTTATATTCATGGTAAAAAGGGTATAGAAGAGCATTAGGGAGTGAACGATTAAAGATGAAGGATACAAGTCACAACAGTAAGGGAAAGACTGAAGCCATTGACCAATATGAGTGACTAATGCATTATACATTTATTCCATCATTCTATCTCTCCCACTAGAATTCAAGTTCCATGAGAACAAGGTCTTTGCCTTTTTGTTCTCTTCTACATTCCTACCCTCTAGAACAGAGCTTGGCATAATTAGGCATTCAATAAACATTAATTAACAAAGAAATGAAAACATAATACAAAAATAAATTTTATGGGTCAAATGACAGACTTACAATACATTAAGCAGATGTGACACAAATGGAAGGAGAAATGAACAAAATCACTACAGTGGAAGATGATCAACACTTCTGTCAGAACCCATTTATGCCTACTGTTCCATTGTTGGAACTCTAAGATTGTGGGAGTTATTTATATCCTACTACTGCTCAAAGTCATCGCCAAGGTCTGATTTTTCACATGTCTGCAATTGAAAAAACTGCAACCTCCAGCATAAATGGGTTAATGCTCAATGCGTAAATACTAGAAGCACCAACCTACAATGTGAAAGTCCTGGCCAAAAATAACATTCTATACGATATGACTGTACAGTTACAAAAACAATTAAAAACATTTGAAAACTACCAGAAAAATGTGAATTCTATAAGACTGCCAGAGACAAAATATATCCAATAAAATCAGTGTCTGAAGTAAACATCTACAATAACCAATTAGACAGCATAAGGAAAAAAGAAACACATTCACAATAGTGAAAAATACCATAAATATGAAGATGTATATGGCAAAAACTTTCCTAAGCACCTGAATAAGAAAAAACCTTTATTACTGTAAAAATGCCAAATCTCCTACATTAATCTAAGTGCCTTTTTTCTCCTTGATAAAAATGATTTAAAAGTTCTCCTGAAGAAAACATTTTACAAACAGAAAGTATCTGAAAAATAAAAGGAATTTTAGATTGTAATATGCAATGAAAAGTTACAGTAATCAAAATCAGGATAGTATTAAAGTAGGAATAGAAAAAAGAAAACCACTGAAAGAGAATGCAAAATCTATGCTTACATGGAAATTGACAACCAAGACGTTTCAAATCTGTGGATAGGAGACTAAATACATAGTAACAGCTTTAGGAAACTAGCCATTTGAAAAAGAATATACATAGAGTTCTCTCATCCCTTAGAACAAACTGGTTCCTGATTGAGCAAATATTTACACTTTAGAAGAAAAAAAGGAAAAACTAGAAGAAATTACGTTTAAAATTTTTATAATTAGGAGAAAAGGCCTAAGTAAGGGAAATTAGGAATACAGAAAGGAGGACTAACAAATTTGTCTAAGAGAAAAAAGAAGACTTCCACATGGAAAAGAAAAGTATAGGCAGAGTACAAAGAAAGAAAACAAATTGGGGGAAACGTAAAATACATAATGAAGAGTCACTACCCTCAAAGTGCAAACAGGATCTAAAAATCGAGAATAAAATACAAATAACCTGATAGGACTGCGGCAAAACATAAGAATAGACAACCAACAAAATTTTAAAATGGCCAAATACTAAGATCACATCATCAATGTTTACTGAACTTTCATGTTATTCTTTCTTGGGGAACAAGTTGAAATATTATTCAATCTTAATACATGGGTCACGACTAACATAAAATAGTCAGTAACTTTTACAAAACAAGGCAGTAAGAAATTCCAGCCTTTCAAAGGGTCTTAATTTATGATCCTAGCATTTAATCCTTACATTTTAAGTAATCATACACATATTTTTCTTTTTTTTACTAAATTGTCTTCTTATGTTAGTTCTAATATAAGGCTTACTGAGAATTAAGAATTGCAGAATTTTAAAAATATACCCATTAATTCATTATAATGAACTGTAATATTAGGTTGGCAAAAACTGCAATTACTTTTGCATCAACCTAGAAAAAAATAAGCCATACCCTCAAATCAAGTAAGTGAAACTGTGCTACAACAAGCCCACTGCACTCGCTGAAGGCAGAAAGGGGATAAACATTTTTGTTTTCTCTGAGAGCACAGGCCAGTTCCTGGACATAACTTGAACAACCATCCTTGAATATAATTTGAATATTTGCTCTAATGACTTTTCCAAGAGAGGCAAATGCTTGTATAGTTGTGTTATATTCCCTATTTGTGTTAGTGACATTTTGGAGATCATTTTATACTTAGGTGGAACTTAATGAGAGGATCTTGAAAGAGTATTATTATAACAATTTCGATTTGTCCAGAAAAAAAAGACACTGGGACATATCTGAAAGCTTATTTTTAAAGTGTTCCAGCATATGCTACCTCAGTATATTATCTCTCTAATGAATCACATATATAATGATTTAAATACTGTGTCTGAAATGCAAAGTCATTTTAACTGCTCAAACTAAGAAACTCGCATAATTATGGTCATATACTTACCCTACATGCCTAAGTTTATGAACCAGCAAATGAACATACCACCAAATATTCACTTACCTGGTCAAAAACTACTACTACACTGATTAGAAACTTTTAGGATATGAAAATCATAAAACCGTTTCAAGGTTATAGTTCTATTTTCAAAGTAAATTATTCAGTGTGTTTTAAAACAAGCAGTCTTCTGACACACAGAAGTGTTAATAAAATAAGCATTAAGCTAAGACCAGAATTAACAAACCTAAACCAATCAAAGGGAACAGCTGACAAGCAAATGTCATTAACCCAAATATTCACCACAAAAAAATCACTGAATACTTTCCTTATCAAATTCTCATAAAAGCTAAATCTGAAATTCAAATATTTCACTATGATCTTAAAAGAAAATTACTTTAATATTGTCAACTGTCTTCCAATTTTGAATGTGTACATGTCAAACTTTATTTGGCAACAAAACTGTCACATCAAACTCACCTTTAACTAACCACCTCCAGTGGAGTTTAATTGAAGATATTCTATTGACCTGATACAACATATAAAGACTTCTTTTGGGAAGAAGGGAAACAAGGAAAGAAATATGGAAAATACTTTTAAGACCTATATTTATGAAGTGCACAAGAAAATTGTTCAAAATTGTCTTGAGGGTTTTAATACATACCAGGCTCCAATTTAATGATTTTTACTGCAGCCAACTCTCCTGTGTGTATATTTCTGGCCTAAAAATAAAATAAACACAAAAATCTTGTTAATTCAAAAGCTTAATTACATCATAGTACCAAATAACATAGTACCAAATTTAATACATGTATTTAATAACATAGTACCAAAATTACTTGGTACTATGTTAATTGTTTATCAACCATATTTTATCAAAGCTAAAAAACAAAATATTTCCAATAAAATGAGCATATTCATTTTCCCATTTAAGAAAAATATAGATAAGACACAAAAGTGTTTTACAAATTACTATTAGTCCCATCGCTCAAAAACAGCTACTGTTTAAAATTTGGTCTACTTCCACCAAGGCTTTTCTTCAGCCTTGGGTTAATATTTTTAATTTTAAAGATCTCATGGTTTTTATTTATATCAGAAAACATCATCATAGGTCATTAAATCATCTATATCTAACTACCTAGACAAAAACAGTGTAGATGCATCTCTTTCCTGGTATACATATGTATATGCATTTGCATAATGGAAGAAGATAAGCCCATCACAGTCTTCTAAAACATGATTGCAATGCTGCCTAATTTTCCACTGACAGGATATATAATTTAACCAACCCTCTACTGTTGGGCATTCATAATTTTAATATTATTTTCAAAGATAAAAATAGGCAATAAATATGTCTTAGTTTTATCTCTATCCATAGCCTTGATTATTTCCTTCAGTTAAATGCCTAGAAGAGAAACTACTATTTAACAAAATATCAACAAACTTACTATAATTAGCACTGCAATGAATATCACTACAAATATTTTAGCACGTATCAGCTTATAATGAAGGCAACCTAGACATACAATGTGAGATCAAAAGCTACGTGGATTTATAACGGGTATATTGCCATATTGCTCTAAAACACTGTGCAAATTTATACTGTCATTGACCTTGGATGTTAAATCCATGTCTGCCAAGACTTATTGTAGGTAAAAATTAAATGGTTATAACATAGTCCATATAACCATCTTCATTTATTGCTGGACATTAAGGATGTTATAGTCTTTTCATTATTTAAGATATATTTGCTTTAAACAGATTCTAAGGTATGATATCACTAGGTCATATCAAGGTTGTGAATATAAACATATACCATCAAATAGTCTAAAAGCATTTTACCCTATATTCTCTTTGTTAATATGAGTGCTTATTTTCATTGTACCCAGTGGCATATCATATGTGGAAATGGAATTTACTAATTTATGGCCTTTTCATTTACTATATTAGATTTGAATGCCAACTTTCAAATGGCAGAAAAAAATAAGAAAAAGATATGATAAAATAGAAAAGTATAGTTACAGTAATTTGCCAAATTAAGTAAGTCAAATAGCAGAGGAAAGAAGAGAAAAGGGGAAAGGAATAGAAGAATGATAAAGTAGGGAAGAGTACCTTAAGAGATCCTTTTAGAAATGACATACAAAGGGTGAGAAAAAAGAATAGAATGGGGGAGAGATATACAAAGGAAAAGACACAAATGGAAAGAAAAATAAAATAATTTTTCCTTTTGTTTTGTCTTTTTTTGAGACAGGGTCTCACTGTCACCAGGCTGGAGGGCAGCAGCAGGATCTCATCTCACTGCAACTTCCGCCTCCTGGGCTCAAGTGATCTTCCCACCTCAGCCCCCCAAGTAGCTGAGACTACAGACACCTGCCACTACACTCAGCTAACTGTTGTATTTTTTGTAGAGACAGGTTTCACCATGTTGCCCAGGCTGATCTCAAACTCCTGGGTTCAAGTAATTCGCCCACCTTGGCCTCCTGAAGTGCTGGGATTACAGGCGTGAACCACCAGGCCTTGCAAAAAAATAATTTTCAACAGTAGAAGCCACAATTACTTTGTGATAAGTTCAGATTTTCCTCATCAAATCTAGTGAACAGGTTAAGAAGGGGCCTCAGGAAAGAAGAGCAGGCTTTCATTTCCTCCCTTTGACAGTTATTTCTCTCCTAACTATGAATACTGTTACAAAAACAGGGAGCAATAGTCAGCCAGAAGCCTCACACTATTCCTACCCTCTCCCCTTTCTTGTCTTTGGACAAAAGAATTGCCTGTTAGCCTCAGGTCTTCTTCTAGTTCCTAAAATCTTCCTTGGGTCATAAAAAGATACATGCACATAGATTTCGCTTCTCTACCTCTCAGCCAATTCACATGCCAGTGGGACTCAGGTATAAAAAATATGGCCAGAACAAGCAATGATAACTGACTTCCTGGGAATCTTGTTAAGTAGATTATAAATGTGTGTTAGAAGACAAATTCCATAATAATGATGGCAATTATTTTTGTAAGGCTTTGTCGTTTGCAGGAATTTTCACATATATTACTTAATTCTATTTATTTAAACACAGGCTTAGTTTAGTAAAGCTGACTTGCCCAAGGCCATCCTGCTGGCAGGGGTAAGTCAAGAGTTAGAATCCAGGCCGGATGCGGTGGCTCAAGCCTGTAATCCCAGCACTTTGGGAGGCCGAGGCGGGTGGATCACGAGGTCAAGAGATCGAGACCATCCTGGTCAACATGGTGAAACCCCGTCTCTACTAAAAGTACAAAAAATTAGCTGGGCATGGTGGCACATGCCTGTAATCCCAGCTACTCAGGAGGCTGAGGCAGGAGAATTGCCTGAACCCAGGAGGCGGAGGTTGCGGTGAGCCGAGATCGCGCCATTGCACTCCAGCCTGGGAAAAAAGGGTGAAACTCTTTCTCAAAAAAAAAAAAAAAAAAAAAAAAAAGAGTTAGAATCCAAGGGTATTCTGATGACAATATTTCACTGCTCCTTTTCAGAATTTGGGAATTCTCTTTTTCTCTTTAAAATGCAATAGACACTAGAGAAAAGTATTAATTTTATAATATTTAACAGATACGTACCAGTGGTAACTTTTGTTGAAACAGATTAACAAAGTAATCTATTGAAAACAGATTAACAAAGCAATATACTAATCGCCTTTCACATTAAATTTCTCTGTGATAATTTTCAGTAACAGAACGTGAACTATTAACACATTTAAAGTCTTAAAAAAATAATCTTAGAGTTGAATTTGATCCAAAGAAAACAGTATTATTTTAAACCTTCTGAAAAAAGCTACTGAAGGCCAGCAGCCTTCTACCATGTTTAAAATCTATCGTAAAGAACTGGAATTCCAAAAAGAACCAAATAGACTCAACGAACTCTTCTTTTAACTCACCTATGTCACAGTCTAGCAAATATGACAGCTGCTTCCGTGCCTAAATATCAGTACCCTAGTTTTCTCTCTTTCCCTATCTACCTAAGTGATCATTTAAATTGTTTTTTTCATTCAAAATTTTCACTGGAATCCTACAGAAAACAGAAAAACATTTTTGGACATAACAGTAAAAGTTTACAAATTGGGAAGCAAGATTTAAGTATAAGGGGCGTAAAGGCACAAGTAAGTTACAGAAGTACACTCACAAACTGTGACAGTTGAAAAATTCGAGATTATATATTTCAGGTAAGGAATACAACATTCAACTGATATGACAATGACTGATGCTAACACATTTCCAACAACAAAGTATCTTCAGGCAATTCATTATTCCAAGCAAAAACAGGCATTTGGACAATACATTCTGCAATTCACTGCCACTCACTTTCAGAAACGAAAAGAAAATGACTCCATTCTTCTCAGTTGCCAATTATTAAACAAGAGTCAACAACATGAAAAGATCTAATATGCTTCTCTGAGAGTTTGGAAGAATTAATTCTGATTTTAGTCAAATTAATCAGAAGTGAATAGCTTGGTCTCAGTCTGAAAACTGTCCTCATTATGGTACATTCTCCTTTCCCCGTCCCCTTCCCCATTTTGCCTGGTTAACTCAGACTTGTCCTTCAGGATTCAGTTTAGTTATCACTTCCTCCAGGAGTCTCTCCTGGTATCCTAAGGCTGGATTAAGGGTGTTGTCCTCTTAGCTCTAGGCATGATCCTTTGAAAGGCCGTGCCACATGGCAGATGCTCTACAAATTTGCTGAATAGACAATCATGATAGTAGGAAGGTTATTGCTCTCTTAAAAAATATTAAAATCTACTACAACTAGAAAATGCTATGAAACTGACAATATTCTATTTTAAATAGTCTTACTTTTCTCACTGACGTTGAGTCATATTATGATGAATTAAAGTATTTTGAAGAAAATTATTTGTAAAAATTTATTATGAAGATTTTGTTGTGGAAAAATTAAAAAAATATAAAACAAAACAGTAAAAGATGAGAGTCCCCCTCCATCCCAATCTCATCTCCCCAAATAACTATTGTTAACGGTTTAGAGTATATCCCTCCAAGCTTTTCGTTAGGTTGAGTCCTAAGAACACATATGCACAGAACACAAACCCTGGTAATTTGGCAGTTTCTCACAAAGCTCAACATAGTCTTACCATATAAGCCAGCAATCCCACTCCTTGGCGTGTGGGCAGCTGAGCTAAAAAGTTATGTCCATATAAAAATCTATATATAAATGTTTAAAGCAGTCTTTATTCACAGTCTCCCAAAACTGGAAGTAACCAAGATGTCCTTCAATAGGCGAATGCATAAACAAACTGTGGTAAATTCATAGAGTGGAATGTTTATTGCAGCACTACTCATGACAGCCAAGACACAGAATGAACATGGGTGTCCAACAACAATGAATAAAGAAAATGTGATTATATATATACAAAATGGAATACTATTTACCCATAAAAAAGAATGAAATGCTGTCATCTGAGGGAACATGGATGGAATTGGAGGATATTATGTTAAGTGAAATTAGCCAGGAATAGAAAGCTAACCACCACACATTCTTGCTCACATGTGGAAGCTAAAAAAAGTTAATTTCATAAAAGTAAAAAGTAGAACAGAGAATATCAGAGGCTGAGAAGGGTAGGGGGAAGGGAGGAATAGGGAGAAATTTGTTAAAGGATACAAAACTACAGCTAGATAGGAAAAATAAATTTTAGTGCTCTATACCACTACTAACAGGATAGTTATAGTTAACAATAAAATATTAAATAGTTTCGAATAGCTAGAATACCAAATGTTCCCAACACAAAGAAACGATAAATGTTTGAGATTATAGATGTGCTCATTACCCTGATCACTACAAATTATATGTATCAAAACATCACTATGAATCACTATGATCACCCATGAATATGTACAATAAAAATTTAATTTGAAAAAGACCAGGCACGGTGGCTCACGCCTGTAATCCCAGCACTTTGGGACACTGAGGCAGGTGGATCACGAGGTCAGGAGATCGAGACCATCCTGGCTAACACGGTGAAACACTGTCTCTACTAAAAATACAAAAATTAGCCAGGCATGGTAGCATGTGCCTGTAGTCCCAGCTACTCAGAAGGACAAGGCAGGAAAATCGCTTGAACCCGTGAGGCAGAGGTTGCAGTCAGCCGAGGTCATGCTACTGCACTCCAGCCTGGGTGACAGAGTAAGACTCCATCTCAAAATAAATAAATAAATAAATAAATGGAAGCCACAAAAAGATATGGAAGAATCCTAAATGCATATTGCTAAGTGAAAGAAGCCAGTCTAAGAAGGCTTACAAACTGTTTGATTCCAACTACATGACATTGTGAAAAAGGCAAAACTACAGAGAGTAAAAAGCAATGGTTGTCAGGGGTTTAAGGGAAGGAAGGAAAGAGATGAATAGGTGAAGCGCAGGGTATTGGTAGGAGAGTGAAACTATTCTGTATGAAATGGTAATGATAGACATATGTCATCACATATTGTCAAAACCCATAGAACAATACAACATGAAGTGTGAATCTTTATGTAAATTATGAACTACAGTTAATATCAATATTGAGTCAATAATTGTAACAAATGTACCAAACTAATGCAAGATGTTAATAAAAGACAAAACTGCAGAAGGTGAGGGGTTGGATAAATGTAATTCTATGTATTACATGCTCTATTATTCTGTAAAACTGAAACTGCTCTAAAAAATTGTCTATTAATTTAAAAATAAACAATTATTTTTAAAAAGAATACACATTGTTAGACACATTTGTGAATCAATTTTTATGATCAGAATCAACCCATTTATATTATGCGTCAATTTAATAGAGCCAAAAAGAAGAGGTAAAGACACCTTAATTTTTTTTTAGAGATTCTGAGGGGCTCAGAAAGAAACAGATCATTGGAGGATTTGAACAACAATAGCAAAACAACATAAAATAAAGATGGTGTTCTACAGTTACACCATGCAGAAGCCAAGATATATTATATGTAGTTACAAAAGTAAAAAGTAAAAAATACAAACTACAACTCCCACAGATAGAAATAAATACTTAAATGTCAGCTTCCATTTTGAAGATGTATTTCTGTTCTCTCCAAATGAAGAACCGATGGGCAAATGTTTGTACTCTGTAATTTTCCAGCTGGATTTTTAAAACAGAAAGCAGTACCAGGCTCTTTTATAATGAAAGGCAAAGAGGCTTTCAGAAAAAGAGATCTTCTAAACAGAGACCTTACAGATTCAATTTACTAAAGGGATCTTTCAGAAATTTAACTATACAAATTCGCATTATAATCCTAAAGAGTTTTGGAGTACTAGTTTTTGAAACCAAACATTTCTTTCTAATAAGTTAAACGTGATACTCTCAATCCTTTTTGTGTTTAACTTTAACACACAAGAATGAAAAGATCCTGCATTATGTTTATAAAAGAAACTAACTGGAGTACCATAAAAACTACACAAAAAAGATCTAACTATTTCTGATTCCTATTCGTTTTAGCAGGGTTTTGGTATACACTAATATTCAGATTTAAGAGTATACTAAACACCTAGACATCTAATAAAACATATTACAGTTACAGTTCTTATTTTACTCTTATTAATCAGGAGCTGAAATTATTAGGTGGAAAAGCTAGACTCATAATAAATGGGATCAGTATCACCATAATATCCACAATAGAATCATTCAAATTAAATTGATTTTCTGTTCCCATTGCCAATGCATTTCCTTTTCATCTCTTAATTCATATTTCCAAGTCAATTTACTGCTAAAGAAGTATTTCAACTCAAGTCCTCCAGTCTTCAACATCTTGTTAATAGTAAAAAGTTACCTAGGAATTTCCGCTTATACCAAAAAAAAAAATTGAAAGATGTTAATTAAGCCATTTCTACTTCAGTAATATAATGCAATCGCCAGTTTTGTAAACTATGAACTTTTCTACATGCTGTAAATTTTTAATGTAATTAAAAATTAAGGAGGAAAAATCTAAACATTTTACCTACAATGTTTCAACACAGAATGGAAAGATATGACTCAATATATTGTAATACATCATAGTATTCATGAAGTTGAAAGATAATTTTTTTAAAACTGGGGCTAAAAAAAAAAAATTGGCAAGTAAGGACAGCCATCTAAAAGCTATGGCAACCAAGACCACCACCATGAAGAAAAATGAAAAAGCTCCTGTATTCCACTTCACTGTCCTTCACATTAGATCTCTCCTCCTACCCCCAGATAACTTTCTTCCTGCATATTTTTAGGGTTACAAAACTTTTCCATTAAGCCAACTGTGGGCTTCAGTTTTAAATATGCCCCCTTTCTCTATAACATAACGTCAGAAAATCCAGACATCTCAATATTTAACAAGCTATCTCTAGTGGCCAATGACTGCTTCTCAGGGTCATAATTATGTATCCCAGACTCAGGAACATGACCTACCATACAAAGGAAGCAATACAGCAACCATAAAGTTTGAAAAATACAAAGTAGCTGATTCATCCACAATAAAGGTGAAGAGTCAATTATGTCACCGGCTGTAAAACCTCTATATCCAATACTTTATCGAACATTGTTTTTCTTCTGTTGTTGTTTCTTTCTTTTTTTTTTTTTTTTTGAGGCGGAGTCTTGCTCTGTTGCCCAGGCTGGAGGGCAGTGGTGTGATCTCAGCTCACTGCAGCCTCTGCCTCCCAGGCTCAAGCAATTCTCATGCCTCAGCCTCCTGAGCAGCTGGGACCAAGGCACACACCACCACGCCCGGCTAATTTTTTTTATCATCACGATGGCCACGATGGTCTCAAATTCCTGACCTCAAGGGATTTACCCATCTCGGCCTCCCAAAGTGCTGGGATTATAGGCGTGAGCCCCTAGTCCAGGCAGGAACATTGTTTTTAACTGGTTCATTTACTCAACAAACATTACTTAATACTTACTACGTGCCAGGTACTGTTGTTAATACTAGGAATGTAATGAAACAAAAACAGTTCCTGTATTCTAAAAGCTTTTATCAGTTAAAAAGACAGAGAAGGGAACAGTAAATACTATATAGTGTGAAAAAATGCTCTCAAAGATGATACAAGTCAACATTGGAGAATTCTGAGCTCAGTCAAACTAGGCTGAAGAAAAAGCTTTCAGGAGAAAGCAAATTTAAACTGAGACCTAATGGAAGGCTTTCCTAGGAGGTGTCGTGGGTGGCAAAATTCCAGGCAAGGTGTAAAGACAAGAGAAAACATGGACAGTTTAAAGAAGCCAAACTATCTGGTATTAAGAGAATATAAAGATATAAAGAGGGAATGGTGAGAGTTAAGATTCCTCTGATGGTAAGGACAGAATGTATCACCCCCTATCTTCCTGTAGCTATCATATGCTAACCTCTTGATCATTCTTACTTTTATTTTTATTATTTTGTTGAGATAGAGTCTTGCTCTGTCACCCAGGCTGGAGTGCAGTGGCACGATCTCGGCTCACTGCAGCCTTCCTCTCCTGGGTTAATGCAATTCTCCTGCCTCAGCCTCCCAAGTAGCTGGGACGACATGTGCACGCCACCACGACCAGCTAATTTTTGTATTTTTAGTAGAGACGGGGTTTCACCATGTTGGCCAGGATGGTCTAGATCTCCTGACCCAGTGATCCGCCCACCTCTGTCTCCCAAAATGCTGGGATTACAGGCGTGAGCCACCAAACCCAGCTGGTCATCCTTATTCTTTTACGACTTTATGACCCCTGGCTCACAGTTTCCTCTCTACCCCTTCTCTTGCTACCACTCTTAGTGACTTCAATATCTGGAACTATTCTGACTTTTCATTCTCTGACCTAACTAACATTATACTTCCTTCCTGATCACTACCTCCTATTCTTTCAGCTCACTTATTCTAGTTCTCCCATTCCAGCCATTCTTTCTCCTTATCAATTCAGCAATGCATTCCTCCATGACCACCAATTATTTCTCTTAATTCCATATATCCTCCCTTAACTATCAGAATTAAACTTCCTCTTTCCTCTATTGTACTAGCCTGGCAAAATCCTAATCCTGATTAATCCCAATTATCCACTAATTCCACATGGGTATCAAATAGCTAAGAACTATTAGAAAAAAAATTACAAAATCATGCTAACTGGTCTTATTTTCAAATCATAAAACAAATCTCAAACTACAGCTTCTCCTACAGGTTTTATTTTCTACTCTTCCTAAGAGCTATTCCACTCCTCTTGCTTCAAACTTTCAATAATCCCTCAGCCTCTTTGTTATCCCCTCCTCTCACCTATCCTAATCGATCATGGAACTGCATCTTTTCTTCATTTAACATTCACCTATGTAGCCAATCATCTATCTCCAGGGCACATTTCTCCTCACTTTGCTCCAGACTTCCACATCCACGGAAACTTAAGTGGCATCTTAACATTAACATGTCTAACACAGAATACTCGATTATATCTGCTCCACAAACTTTTACATTCCCATATCTTCCCAATCTAAATCAAATTTACTACATCCACTCACTCATGTAAGCCCAAAACCCAGGTCATTCTGCATTTCTTTCCTTCACACTCTTCACATCTGATGTATCAACAAGTCCTGACAGCTTAAACATATAAGCCAAATCCATGCACTTCCTTCTATTTCCAGTGCCATACTGTAGTTCAAGCTTGTCTCCATCAGGAACTTTTTTTGTGAAACATGGAGAAACAGCAAGTCAGGAATAATCCCTGTTCTGGATTGCACAACAGGGTAGACAGTGGTCCCATTTACTGAGATGACAAACATAGAAGGAAGCACACATTCTGTGGCAGGGAGAAGCATAGAGTTGGGGGCTCAGTTTTGGACATATTTACATTTTAATTTGCTATGGAAAAACCAATCTAGTGATATCCTATAACAAGAGCTAACCTGGACTGAAAACAGAGTTAGGCATCATCAACACTACCGAATGCAGGCAGGTGGATGACATTACTTAGAATAAGTAGTCAGAAGAAAAGAGGATCAAGAACAAAATCTTAAAAAATTAGCTACACTTAAGGAATAATGAAAATAGATGAAGTTAAAATGAAACTATTACAGAGATACTATTCTCTAGAATCTCAGTTTGCAGGAATTTTTAAAAGTCATCCAATCCAATCTCTCTTTTAAAGAGCAAATCTCTCTACCTAATCTATAATGGTCATTTGGTCAACCTAATACATTCATTTTTAGGATAACTGGAGTTGTATAAATGCTTTTCTGTGACAAGCAAATATATTCTCCTTTAATTTCTCTTCGGTGGTCCCAGTTTTGGTTTGTAAGGTAACACTGACTTAACCTAGTCTTTCTACTATATGACAAATTCAGATCTCTGAATTCATAAATTTATTCAGGAAGTATTGAGTCTCTAAAGTCAGGAGACCTAAGCTCTAACTCTGCTCAGATAAAATATAAAAGCTCGCTTCTACCTACAGGCAAAACACTAATTTTTCAACATGCCATGCCATATAAATTCTAGATCCTTTCCACCAGTCTAGTTACTATTTACTTTGACTGTGCTTAAAGTTCGATGTCCAACAAAAACGATAGTAGTTGTAACATTAGATTCATGACAATAAAGGTGACATTTCTTTTTTCAAGTTTCTACAAAATTACAACACTTTTTTTTTTTTGAGATGGAGTTTCACTCTTGTTGCCCAGGCTGGCGTGCAATGGCACAATCTCTGCTCACCACAACCTCCACCTCCCGGGTTCAAGCGATCTTCCTGCCTCAGCCCCTGGAGTAGCTGGGATCACAGACATGCACCACCATGCCTGGCTAATTTTTTGTATTTGTAGTAGAGACGGGGTTTCTCCATGTTGGTCAGGCTGGTCTCAAACTCCCAACTTCCCAAAGTGCTGGAATTACAGGAGTAAGCCACTGTGCTTGGCCTTTTTTTGGGGGGACAGTGTCTTACTCTGTCACCCAGGCTACAGTGCAGTGGCGCAATCTCAGCTCACTGCAACTTCTGCTTCCTGAAAAACTGGGATCACAGGCATGCACCACCATACCCGGGCTAGTTTTTGTATTTTTAGTGGAGACAGGGTTTCACCATGTTGGCCAAACTGGTCTTGAACTCCCGACCTCAATTGATCTGCCCGCCTCAGCCTCCCAAAGTGCTGGGATTACAGGCATGAGCCACTGTGCCCAGCCTACAATACTTTTAAGTTTTAAAAACATGTTGAGGGCAGGCACGGTGGCTCACACTTGTAATCCTAACACTTTGGAAGGCTGAGGAGGGCAGATCACTTGAGATCGGGAGTTCAAGACCAGCCTGGCCAACATGGTGAAATCCTGTCTCTACTAAAAAATACAAAAATTAGCTGGTGTGGCAGTGGGCGCCTGTAGTTGAAGCAACTTGGGAGGCTGTGGCAGGAGAATCGCATGAACCTGGGAGACAGAGGTTGCAGTGAGCCAAGATCACGCCACTGCACTCCACCATAGGCGACAGTGAGACTCCGTCTCAAAAAATAAAGCAAAAAACAAAAAATAAATGTTGAAAGTGTTCTATCCAAAACAGAATGCAATATTTTATCCTCTGACAAGAGCAAAGTAGGTGCTTCATTTTACTTTTATATCATTTTGGGAAAAAGAGCGGCTCTAATCGCTAAACATATTAATCATGCATCAATTTAACATTTATTCACTGAGCACTTCTTAACTATCAGGTGCCGCAGGTACAAGGATAGAGTGACAGCAGGGAATTAGTAAGATGAATAAAAATATCTGTACCTGCCCTGTCTGAGTTTCAAGATTTTAGATCCATATAAGAAAGTTTTCTCTAGCAATTAAAACTGTCCAAAAAAACCCTAACTACTTCCAAACACAGTATATCTTTATTATTTAAATAAGAAGTTATAAATGACCATTTGTAAAGGACAAGACAGGGAATATATGCAATACGTGCAAGTCAAAATTTCCCTGTTAGCTCCCAAACTCCTTATTTTTTTTACTCTAAGTTCCAGGATACACGTGCAGAAGGTGCAGGTTTGTTACGTAGGTATACGTATGCCATGGCAGTTTGCTGCATCTATTGACCTGTCCTCTTAAGTTCCTCCCCCTCACCCTCCACCACCAACAGGCCCTGGTGTGTACTGTTCCCCTCCCTGTGTCCATGTATTCTCATTGTTCAACTCCCACTTATGAGTGAAAACATGCGGTGCAAAACTCCCTAATTTTTGTGGCGCAAATTACTTTCAAGCTGGCTTCCACACAGTTATACAGGTCTGGACAGGTGCTTCATATCCCTTGCAAGGAGGCTATACTGCACAATTTCCCCACTACTAGGCAGACAGATTCAGAGCCTAAAGCCTTCCAGAATGACTCAAAAATCTATTTACATGACTTCTATCTCAGGTATTCTGCCCAGTCTATTAGGATACTCATCTGTCTCTGAAAAGGCTTTTCCCAACTCTTTTCTAACACAGACTGATTTTATTAAAAGGAGAATTACTTACAGAGGACTACTTAAAATAAAATAATTATCTGAAGGTCTTAATGGCAAAGCAAAGGGAGGAAAGGGCTTGAGTAGGGAAAGGGTAGGGAAGATGTGAACTCTCAGTCATTGTTGATGGGTGCAGATTTTTCTGGAGAATAATTGGTCAAAATTTGCTAAAACCTATGACAATTTAGGAAATTTAACTCTAGAAATTTATTTAAAGAAATAAGATTATGTGAAAAAAATTTTTCAAAGATACTGATCCCAGCATTATTTACACTAAGGAAATATTGGAGGCAACTGCTTGTATGTTTGTATATAATGAATTAAAAATTATACAACTATATAAGGAAGTAATACACAAGCATTAAATATGTATATTTACTGACAGTGTTATATATTGTTAAATTTAAACATACACACTATCAAATATATATCTATATAATATATATTGCATATTATTTTACTATATTCTATGATTTATATGTATGTCCTTAATATGAATTTTTAAAAATTGGAAATGTTTATCTCTTGGTAAAGAAGTCACAAGCAATTTTTCATTTATTCCTATATAGTTTTTTTAAATGAACATGTATCGCCAGGCACAGTGGCTCATGCCTGTAATCCCAGCACTTTGGGAGGCCAAGAAGCGCAGATAACAAGAGGTCAGGAGTTCGAGACCAGCCTAGCCAACATGGTGAAACCTCATCTCTACAAAAATACAAAAATTAGCAGGGTTTTGTGGCATGCGCCTGTAGTCCCAGCTACTCAGTAGACTGAGGCAGGAGAACTGCTTGAACCTGGAAGGTAGAGGTTATACTGAGTCGAGACTGTGCCACTGCTCTCTAGTCTGGGTGACAGAGCGAGACTCCATCTCACTTTTTTTTTTTTTAAAGGCAGGGTTTCACTGCCTTGGTTGGTCAGGCTGGTCTTGAACTCCCGACCTCAAATGATCCGCCCACCTTGGCCTCCAAAGTGCTTGAATTACAGGCGTGAGCCACCACGCCTGGCCCTGAGACTCCATCTCAAAAAATAAATGAATAAAAATAAAATTTAAAATTTAAAATGAACATGTATCACTTAAACTGTATTTTGAAAATAAAAAGGTAGGTAAAGAAGGCTATCTATGCTGAGGCAAGGAAGGGAGAGGTAAACATATAGGCAGGTAAGTCCTAGCTGAGGACCTTTACTGCTACAGAAAGTATAACAGGAAACAATTCCTGGAAAAAACTGGTAAAAAACCCAAACATCTCTAGCACATATTACAATGCAGAGCCAAAAGCTGAAAATGCAAAAGTTGTTGGTAATTCATTAAAAGATGTCTTTAAAAATATTTTAAGTTATACGTGATTCTTTGTGATTTTGATACAAGGAAGAGTTAATAAGGGGGTCAAGAAGGCACAGGGCACCTACACAGAGGATGCATGTATGTAATAAATAACACATTCATTCATAAGACAAAGCTGGGGCCAGGCACAGTGGCTCACGCCTGTAATCCTAGTACTTTGGTAGGCCGAGGCAGGCAGATCATGAGGTCAGGAGTTCAAGACCAGCCTGTCCAGCACGGTGAAATCCCATCTCTATTAAAAACACAAAAATTAGCCAGGTATGGTAGTGTGTGCCTGCAGTTCCAGCTACTTGGGAGGCTGAGGCAGGAGAATTGCTTGAGCCCAGGAGGTGGAGGTTGCAGTGAGCCGAGATCGTGCCACTGGACTCCAACCTGGGCAACAGAGCAAGACTCCGTCTCTATAAAAAAAAAAAAGGACAAAGCCAGAAGTTACAATCCTTCTCAGGCAGTCCTATCTACCCTAAATCAGAGAGAAGCAAACAAAACTAGCTAGTGCTACTTAAGACAGGTTATTCTATCTGTCTGAAATAATTCACATTTTGTAATTTATAACAGCATTACAGAGCCTAGTCTTTAGGACTCAGTTGCTAATTTTTGTATTTTTGGTACAGACGGGGTTTCAACACATTGACCAGGCTGGTCTCGAACTCCTGACCTCAGGTGATCCACCCTCCCTTGGCCTTGCAAAGTCCTGTGATTATAGGGGTGAGCCACTGTGCCTGGCCAAAGTCATCTTCATAGTAAAGGCAAATCAAGCCTGGGCTCTGAATGGAAAACATGAGGGTCAGAGTAATGACCAAGTTATAACCAGGAAGAAGTGCATCTGAAAACTGGTGCTGAGATCTGAAGTTTTATGTATTCACATCAGTGAATAAATCCTTCATTTCTCAGCAGAGGGGTGAGGCTGCTAAGCCTCATCTGACCATAATTTTGCATAGCACCTATAGTGTGGTAGGCAATGTGTTAAGGACTATGTGTAGAGTAGTGAATTTAAAGATGTAGTCCTAAGACAGCTTGGAACAATGGAAAGAGCAGAGACTGTGGAATCAGAAGATGTGGATTTAAGCCCTTACAGTGCCATCTACTAACAGTTAGATCGAGGGTAACAGTAAGTTTCTTCATGGGTAAAATAGGGATGATAACACATCTGTCCTACCAACCTTACTGGATTATCGTGAGAAACAAATCACATACTGATCATGAGAGGGTTACACAAACATTAGTCATTCTTAGTCATTTTAATCCGATTTCATTTTCATAAAAATGTTGAAAGGTGGGGGCAATATGACTCACTAGCCCAAACACCTCCAAGGACAGATCTGTCTATCAGCTGGGCTTCCCACATCATCATCTCAAAATCTCAGTGAAAGATTATATTTAACAGAAATAAAACCATATTAGGACTAGATTCATCTGGTCCTTCATAGAAGTCATCAACCCTTTCGAACTTGGTTAGTACTTCATGTAACTGGAAAGCAACAGAATTCTAATAACACTCTCCAAATACAAACACTCAAAATAGTCCAGTTACCACCAAGTGAATCCATTTATCTCAGTCAAAGTTCTCAAATTAACAGTGAAGCCCCAAAAACACAAGTATCGCTTGTTAATAGACTTTATGTTTCTCCTTCCATGTTTTTGGTCTGAAACCACAATATTAGTTCACAGGTGAAACCGTTTTAAATTTTGAAAGCAAAACTTAAAAAAAGAAATCTAAGTCAATCTGCATTCTACCCCATTTGTCTTCATAAAAAAACATTGGAAATGATGATCAAAGTGAAAATGCTAAGCTTATGTAAACAAAGAACTCCATTCAGGCATTCCTGATCCCCCTTAACCATTCAACTTTTTCTTCTTTCCATACCTTTAATCTCCTTCTAACATATTACATAACTTGTTTATTATGTTTATTGTCCCTCTCCCCTGACTAAAATGTGAGTTCCAAGAGGGCAGAAATCTTTGTCCACTTTATTCACGACATATCATAAGGCCCCACAACAGTATCTGCCCAATAGGAGGCCTTCTATAAGTACTTGTTGAATGTTAAATATTCCTTTGCATCCTGTCCTCCCAGTTCTCCATCCCAGCTCCCCATTCATTAATGTGCCTCACTCTAACCGTGCTCATAGGAGAACAACTCGGACTGGGAATAAACGAATGAGGCTTCAGATCAGAAAGGGAGGGAGGTTTTACATTTATCCCCCACTCTAGTCCCTAAAAATCCATCCTACATGTTTTTTCTTTGTATCTCCTTTCTGAATTCTCAATTCTTCCCAAATTCTTTTATCTTGATTTCCTTCTCTGTACAATTCCATGTCTAAACTCAGCAATCCTCTTGGTCACTCGGGTGACAGGACAAACGTAAAGAATGGTAACTGAATGCTGTAATCACTCAGTCTCAGTGAAAGGAAAACCCTGAAACAAGAAGAAACATTAGTGTGCCTTATTTCTTTTTCCTGTCATAGCTAACCTACTTCAGGGAGCAGGCTACATTCCCTTTACTTATCATCCACACCTCAACTCTTCTGCTCTTAATGAACCCTTCCAACTCCTTACCTACATGACCGCTATGTTGCTTACTCCTTCAAGGCATTTTTATTGAGCACATACTACATACTAGGCACTATGCTAGCACAGCTGTTTTAACAGTGAACATAAGATCTCTGTTCTGATGCAATTTGAGTGTACCAGGAAGACAACCAAAAATGATGAGTGATAAATGATGAGTATCATGAAAAAAATAAACGTAACAGCTTTGAAAACATACAGCTGCTAGATGTGATCTATTCTAAGGGACAGAAAAGGCCCCTTGGAAATGTAATGTTTAAAGAGAAACCCAACGAGTAGGTGATAAGATGGAAGAGGAAGAGTGTTCTAAAGGAAAACTTGCAAAAATCTCAAAGAAAGAGAGTACCTATAAATAACTCAAAGTTCAGTACGGATACAGTATTGGGATAAGCAGGGCCTTAAGAGGCATATTATTCTAAGACTTTATGGACAAGGGAAATGAGGGAGAAATGATACAAAACTTCAGATTTATATATTTTTGGATAATGAATTCATTTTCCTCATTGTAGTCAGAGCAGACAGGAAGAAGAACAGAGGCAGGAGATGATAGGGATGAATTCTTGTAACTTTTGGTTCTTATGAAAAGAACTTCCTCATACCACTCTGTTTCTTCTCAGATACTTCAGTGTATTATTTTCTCTGCCACCCCTCTAAGAGTACAGCCTTTACTCAGCTCTCCTACAAACTCTCCTGGGTGACCTTACCTGTTTTTTACAGGTACCACACCATAAAATGATGATGACTCCCAAACCTGTATCCCCAGTCCAGAACTCCCAGGGCCGGAGTTGCATTTCCTACCACCTACCAGACATATTCACCTATGCAATGCCTTATGTTTGAAACCAAACACGAAATACAGACTCCACACATTTGGTATTTCCTAACTCTATTAATAGCATCAATGCAGTCATTCAAGCCAGAAATTCTAAATGCCATCAATTACCCTTCTCCTCCTTCATCCCAGCAATTACCAGGTATATTTTGATCATCTTCTAAATATGACTCAAATCCATCCCTTCCTTTCATCTCCTATCCCAGGGTCTAAATTTAGTTTTGCATAAACTCTCATTTGGATTATTAAGCAACTGGTCTCTACATTTCTAGCCACTTTGTAAAATCCATACGCTACACTGTAAAATATTTCCTCCTAAAAAGTGTTTCTCTAGGCCAGGTCCAGTGACTTACACCTATAAGTCCAGCACTTTGGGAGGTGAAGGTGAGTCCATTGTTGAGCCCCAGAATTCGAGACCAGCCTGGGCAACATGGCGAAACCCCCCCTCTACCAAAAAAAATATATATACAAGAATTAGCTGGGTGTGCCAGTGTGTGCCAGTCCCAGCTACTCAGGAGGCTGAAGTTGGAGGATCCCTTGAGCTTCAGAGGTGGAGGGTGTAACGAAATGAGATTGTGCCACTACACTCCAGCCTAAGTGACAGAGTAAGACCCTGTGTCAAAAAAAAATAAATAAATAATTGAAAAGGTCCAAATTCTTTGATATAATACACAAGGTCCACTAGCTGGTCCTTTCCTGCCAGAAAACAGCCTCTGTTCTCCATCTATAAAATAAATAAATAATTGAAATGACATCTCTGCCAGATGTCAAACTGAACCTGGAATGAATACAGATGGAAATCTCTCAAAACTCATCACGGTTTTTCAAGCCTCCAGGTGTTTGCACACAACATTCCCAAAGCCTGGAGTATCTTTTTCTATCTTCTTTACCTAGAAATCACTGGTATTCTTTTAAAAATCCAGTGAACACCCCTTCCTGTTAATCTTCCTTGGTTCACACTCCTTTCTCTCCCTTCCTTCATCTCCAGTTTGTTTTTTTTTTTTTTTTGAGACGGAGTTTCGCTCTTGTTACCCAGGCTGGAGTGCAATGGCACGATCTCGGCTCACCGCAACCTCCGCCTCCTGGGTTCAGGCAATTCTCCTGCCTCAGCCTCCTGAGTAGCTGGGACTACAGGCACGCGCCACCATGCCCAGCTAATTTTTTGTATTTTTAGTAGAGACGGGGTTTCACCATGTTGACCAGGATGGTCTTGATCTCTTGACCTCGTGATCCACCCGCCTCGGCCTCCCAAAGTGCTGGGATTACAGGCTTGAGCCACTGCGCCCGGCCATCCCCAGTTTTAAAGACAGAGTTGCGCATTTCTTCCACTTCTATGGCACATAATTTTCTACCAAATTATGACTGCTTACATGTTTGTTTTCTTTTTCTTTGGAGATGAAGATTCACTTTTGTTGCCCAGACTGGAGTGAAGTAGCATGATCTCGGCTCACTGCAACCTCCAGCCCCCGGGTTCAAGCAGATTCTTTTGCCTCAGCTTCCTAAGTAGCTGGGATTACAGGCTCTTGCCACCATGCCCAGCTAATTTTTGTATTTTTAATAGAGATGGGGTTTTGCCATGTTGGCCAGGCTGGTCTTGAACTCCTGACCTCAGGTGATCCACCTGCCTTGGCCTCCCAAAGTGCTAGGATTACAGGTGTGAGCCACCGTGCCCGGCCACATGTCTGTTTTCTTGACTAAACTATATGTTCCTTATTGAGAGTATACTTCCTTTACGTCATGTTTGTATCCCCATACCCTAACACATTTTCAGCACTCAATAAACACTTCTTTAATGAATGAATGCTTACAGAAGTGTGACGATATATCAAACTTTGTCTCTATACAATGGCATCCTAGGATATGTTTCAAAGTGCCTAAAGCCATTCCAGAATGGTGACTCTTGGCTGGAGCAAAAGAAAGCAAAGGCACACATAAAGGAAAGATTCCCTATAGATGACCCAATTCATCTAGCATCCAGAGGAACCCATGTTAGCAAAAAGGCTACATGACAAAGACTTCTACACAAATTATAACATCATTTGTAATTTCAAAAAAATGTTTAAAAACTAGAAATAACAAATATGCAACTTAGAATGATTAACTAAATGAAGGTTCATTCAATGGATCCTTTAAAATAGTACTTTTGGCTGGGTGCAGTGGCTCACGCCTGTAATCCCAGCACTTTGGGAGGCCCAGGCGGGCGGATCACGAGGTCAGGAGATCAAGACCATCCTGGCCAATATGGTGAAACCCCATCTCTACTTAAAATACAAAAATTAGCTGGGTGTGGTGGCACATGCCTGTAATCCCCGTTGCTCGGGAGGCTAAGGCAAGAGAATAGCTTGAACCCAGGAGGTGAGAGTTGCCGTAAGCCAAGATCGCACCACTGCACTCCAGCCTGGTGACAGAGGGAGATTCTGTCTCAAAAACAAAATAAACAAACAAAAAACGGTAGTTTCATGTAATTACACTACTGCACTCTAGCCTGGGCAACAGAGCAAGACCCTGTCACCAAAAAAAAACGTAGTACTTTTGTAGATTACTTAACAACTAGGGAAAATGCTGGTCATTTCAATCAAGCAGAAAAAAGACCTATATCATAATCCCAATCATAAATATAAAAGGCATTCTGGAAATATTGGTTTAGAAACATTTAGAAAAAAGGCCTGAAATAAACTGTATTAAATTATTAGCAGTATTTATCTATCAGTAATTTTCTACAACTAATTTGTTCAACTAATATTTATTGAGCACTTGTTTGTTATATTACAGAGATGTACAAGAGACATCTGTTTCTGTCCTCCAGGAACTAAACATGTTATTCTTCTATAATCAATCAGAAAAAGCAATAAAGTTTAGAAAAAAATTCATGGGATAGCCCACTCTAAATCAAACTCTATGAAAGGTAAAATAATAGGCCGGGCGCGGTGGCTCAAGCCTGTAATCCCAGCACTTTGGGAGGCCGAGGCGGGTGGATCACGAGGTCAAGAGATCGAGACCATCCTGGTCAACATGGTGAAACCCCGTCTCTACTAAAAATACAAAAAATTAGCTGGGCATGGTGGCGCGTGCCTGTAATCCCAGCT